>NC_047041.1:74635595-74948289 GCF_011762595.2 Tursiops truncatus | reverse complement strand
TAGATTCCACATATAAGTGATATATGAAGAAATGAGTCAATTTTAACATAGTAAAATTCAGTAGTGCTTTCCTAGGTTGTTTGCTTTATTCATGCCTTTTTTAAAGAAATTTATCTTCATCATGAAATAATAAAAATTCTTTATTCTTACAGAGTTTTGTGTTGTTGTTGTTATTTTGGTGGGGAGGAGGGACACATTTATATCTCTAATCCACTTAGATATTCTGTCTTTAGATTTCAGTAATTTCTCTTTAAGTATATTCATCTTTCTCCACTGAGTGGAGACCACCTTAATCCAATCAGGAAATGAGTCCAACGTGAGTGGGCTTCTGTGTGGGATTCTACCTGTGGTTTGTCCCTCTTCTTAGAGTATAGCCTTCTGGGACTTTTAGCAGAGGGACTCATCCATCCACCAGGACGCCTCCCCTGAAGTCCTGAACTCAAGTATCTGTCTCTACAATGCACTGAAGTTCTCTTTTCTGGGGTTTTCCCAAATTTGCACTGCAGTCTTCCACCCAAAGCAGGTTGAGAATGCAGAAAATGTCTTGAAGGCATAATTGGCTATGTATTTAAGTCCATGTAAGCCTCCAATTTTGTTACTCCCACCCAGCAAAACTGCTAAAAGTTCTGTTACTTTTCTTGCCCTTTACCAGACTTCTGCTTCCATAAAGCTTGGATTCTCAGACTCTTGCCCCAGCCCAGAATCAATAAATGCCCCTAGAAAGAAGCAACCTCATAAGGATGGTTAATATCTCAAGGTTCTCTTCTCTGGAAACTTAGCCTCTCTTGTATTCTTCACATCAACATTAAACAAACTATTTTTTAATTTATCTTGGCTTTCTAGTTGTTCTCCACCAGATATATGGTCTACCACAACCAGTTTTGTTCTACACAGAAATGGATATCCTGTGTTGAATGTTATCAGATTACTTCTCTAAGTTTACTGAAAAAAACAGCATGTATTTTCTTACTTAATCTGGAGGATTGGATTTTTTTAATTGTCAATTACCTTTACATTTCCTAGATAAATCCATGTTTGTTATTAATTTTAATGTATCTATCTTTATTATTTTCTTTTTTCTAAATGTACTGAGTTTAGTTATTCTTACATCTTAAGTTGGAAGCTTAACTCATGAAGCTTTGCCCTTTCCTCTTTTTAGTATAAATACTCAAATCTAAAATTATATCATAAACAATTTTTAATAAATTTTCTTATGCTTTAGGAAGAAAATGAGTTCATTTGTATTGGGTCTAATTGGTGACAGTCAAAACCATAAAAACCATAAACTCACCTGGAGAAAGAAAAATGTAGAATATTCAAAGATAAGCCAAGGATCAAGTCCCAGGGGATACCAGAGTACTAGATGAAGAGAGAAAGAAAATCTTGAAAGTAGACCAGAGCATTACATTGAGAGAGAGAGAACAGTACAACAATTATCACCCTGTGTAACTGATTTTCCAAGCCTGATTTTCCTTTTGTATCTCTGGAAGCTAAAATGTGACTGAGTTTTTTTTTTTGAGGGGATATAAACCATGTTTTTATTTTAAAAACCTCAGCATTAAGGATGAATTAGACCTTCCTTGAATCCAGTACTTAGTACAATGCTTGGTATGTAATATAAACTTAATAATTATTACATAAATGAATAAATATTCTGTAGAAATTAGACATACTCAAAAGTATAGATTTAGGACAATAATAACTAGAGCCAATCTCAATTATAATGTGGATTCAGCTATGACTTAAGTCAAAGTTCACAGTGTAGATTATTTTCAGTAAATGCCTGCTTATTCCCACTAGTCTCTATTGCTCTGAATCACAGCATTTTATGGAAGATGGACTCAGGGGAAATGAATGTTTTTCTGATATTCTTTATCCAGGTGGGGATATGGGTGCTACAAACATTTCTCCCTCAGCTCAAAAATGGGACTCAGTACTGTCCCCTAAGCGAGGCTGCTGTCTATACTGCTTGAGTGTTACAATTTATGTACCAACACTCTAAAGCCATAAAATCAATTCAGTATTTGAGTTGCCTCATGACTGTGAAGACAGAGTATCATGGGCAATGAAGGCTTAAGGTCCTATAACTTCACAAGAAAACTCCTGAGAGGCAGATCTGTACTATAATTAAGGATGTAACACTTCACTTCTCTAAATTGGTAGTGGTTTCCAAAATCTCACTTAGTTTCATTTTCCAAGAAGTGATTCTCTGATGCACTCAGAAAGTTAGACACCTTTTTCTGCTTGCAGAAAAAGGCCAATCATCAATGGGGTTATTTATGGGAACTTGATACTCCAGTACAACTGAATTGTTAAAACAGCCTAAGCAAAGTTTATTCTGATGATTCATTTCCTTGGGTGAAAAACTATGGTAGTCTGATTGTTATTTTATTCTAGTACATCTAAGAGGAGTAATAAAAAATTTAGTTGGTATACAGGTTTATACAGGTATTTTTTAAAGAAAGAAAAAGTCTTTTCTTACATAGAAAAGGATCTTTCTTTGCACAGCTTTCCTCAAGAACGCATAAGTTTTGGAATGATAGAGACTGAATATGAATGCCATCTCCACTATATCAGTTACTAAGCAACGTTGAGCAAGTTACTAGGCCTCTCTGAGCCCAATTCCTCCACTTTAAAACAAGAGAATAGTAAAAATGACTAGCACACTTGGTTTCTTGATGGGGATATGAGATAATGAATGCAATTTGTTATGCAAATAAAAATGCATTCTACAAGTTATTAATGTAATTTCCTAGTAAGTTCTTTTGCTTATAACCAAGTAGCCATGTGTCCCTCTTCTATATACAGCTTAAATCACAGTCTTCCAAACTAAGCAAGATAGCAATTGTTAGAAACCTCCACCCCTACCCCCCACTGGAGTAAGAGTTCTGTTTTAAAGCATGGTATCATTTTTGCCCCAAATGACATATCCTTCCTAAGTGAGTTGATTTGTATGTATCTAGTAATATTTGGTGTGAATTTTACTGTTGCCCACGGGGCTGATATCCAGTTTACATATGTTCCTGTGCATTTATTTTAGAAGGAGGGAATGTTAAGGCAGTATTTCCTGTATGAATATTTCAAATATCAATCCCGTTCAAAATAGAAACTTAAAGGACTGATGTTTAAACTTGTATCCTCTTTTTAATAAAGTTCACAAAAGATGTATTTTCCTACAAATAATATTTTTTTAAAAATTGGACTACAAGGAACTCAGCACTAAAAATTGCTTTGTAAATTTCTTGACTTTAAGAAGAGGAATATGAGCTGAACTTTCTAGACAGAAATTTCCAGAGACCAGTCTGTCTTTGACTTTTGGGTTCTTTTATTCACCTCAAATTTTACTGAACCACAATTTTGTGCCAAGCACTGGAACAAGAGTGTCCAGTGGCAGGAGGGCTTGTTTATGATTTAGGATAGCCAGAAATGTGACACGGCTCAGGTTCCTTGTCTCTACAACAGGTGATATCATTTCTTATTCACTAGGCTAATTTTTGTGAGGAACAAATGAACTACTGTGTAACGGGGTGTTTTATAAGCATTAATTTAACCAGGATAGTTTGCCAGAATCTCAAAAACATACCATACCTTAAAGAATATTGGTTTGCACATTTTCCCAGCTATATGGAGATATAATAGACACACAACTTTGTGTAAGTGTACAGTGTACAACGTGTGGACTTGACACATTTATATACTGTTACACCTCCATCTCATCACTTAATTACCTTTATTTTTTAGAACACTTAAGATCTACTCTCTTAGCAACATTCAAGCATATAATAAAGTACTATTAGCTATAATCACCATTGTTATACTTTAGATCCCCAGAATTTGTTAATTTTGACTTATTTCAGTAGGTAAAGGTGGTTCTGTTTTTGAGAACTGCATATGCAAAACATTATTGTGTAGGAGAGATTTGTCATTTCATTTGTCTAAGTTATTTTTCAAATAACAACTGAGTTCTCCATTCTCATGAGCAATTTGGAAAACACAATGAAAAATAAAATCCTCTTTTTGCCAATCCCACCATTCTTCGAAACACTGTTTAACCAGGTTAGAGGCACCTGCCTGTGACTCTAAGCATCTTTCCCAGTGAATTCGGTCTCACCTCCTGCTGAGTAAACAAGCAGATTCAATTACTGGCAGATTAGATGTCACTCCTTGCCCCTGCCCTGCCCTTCCCCTTCCTTTGGCAAAGGGAGGAAAAAAATGATCAGCTTCTGGCTGCTGTAAGGCAGGGTCATCAGACCGCGGCCAGTTTACCAGAGCGCACGGGGTCATCGCTGGGCATCCACTCCATCTCCACCTCCAGCACCAGTGACAACAAGCCCCCTGGGCTCCTCCGGAGCGGAGGCGCCCAGCAATCTCTGACAGGCTCACCTCGCGGGTGGCGTCACTTCTGGAGCTCACTGCCAGCTCCCAGAGCCTGCCCTTGCGAGGCATCCTTCCGTTTGTCCATCTCTATCTGTCCGCTGCTGGAGGCGCTCATGGCCAGCCAGGGACAAAACCCGGCACCAAGAAGTGACAGGATCCAGAGGAGGAGAGAGAGTGAGGCAAGGAGGGAAGGAGGACCCCAGCAGGCAACAAGCATGAAATTCAGCCCAGCGCACTACTTGCTGCCTTCTGCCGGCGCTGGTCCTCAGCGCTGATCCTCAGCACCAGGTGAGTCCAAGACCATGAATGATCTGAGCCAAAGGACGCTGCTGGTAGGTTGGTCCTACCGTAGGTCCCCTGTGGGGCCCAAGGACAGACACTTCAGCTGTTTGCATCTTCCACCTCAAATCTGGGCCCTTGGGGGAACGGAGCCCATTTTATCTGCCCCAGCCCGTTATGAGAAAAGTCAGTACTCTTTCCAGTAAGAGATCCAAACTTTCCCTTCCAAAGACGTGTTTCTGAATTATGGGTTGTTTTTTTTTTTCAAATTACGGTTTTCCCTGGATATATGCCCATAATTCAAAAACATACATGCACCCCAATGTTCACTGCAGCACTATTTACAATAGCCAAGACATAGAAGCAACCTATGGAATGGATAAAGAAGATGTGGTACATATATACAATGGAATATTACTCAGCCATTAAAAAGAACAAAATAATGTCATTTGCAGCAACATGGATGGACCTAGAGATTCTCAAACTGAGAGAAGTAAGTCAGACAGAGAAAGACAAACATCATATGATATCACTTATATGTGGAATCTAAAAAAAGGCTACAAATGAACTTATCTACAAAACAAAAATAGAGTTACAGACGTAGAAAATAAACTTAACGGTTACCAGGGGGTAAGTGACGGAGGGATAAACTGGAAGATTCGGATTGACATATACACACTGCTACACATAAAATAGATAACTAATAAGGACCTACTGTATAGCACAGGGAACTCTACTCAACACTATAATGGCCTATATGGGAAAAGAATCTTAAAAAAGAGTGGATATATGTATATGTATAACTGATTCATTTTCCTGTACACCTGAAACTAATACAACATTGTAAATCAAGTATACCCCCAAAGAATAACTTAAAAAAGAAAAATTTTTTTATCTCTTTTTTTAAATTTTTTATCAGTTTCTTTTTTTACATCTTTATTGGAGTATAATTGCTTTACAATGGTGTGTTAGTTTCTGCTTTATAACAAATTGAATCAGTTATACATATACATATGTTCCCATATCTCCTCCCTCTTGCGTCTCCCTCCCACCCTCCCTATCCCACCCCTCTAGGTGGTCACAAAGCACCGAACTGATATCCCTGTGCTATGCGCCTGCTTCCCACTAGCTACCTATTTTACGTTTGGTAGTGTATATGTGTCCACGCCACTCTCGCTTTGTCACAGCTTACCCTTCCCCCTCCCCATTTCCTCAAGTCCATTCTCTAGTAAGTCTGTGTCTTTATTCCTGTCTTACCCCTAGGTTCTTCATGACATTTTTTTCCCTTAAATTCCATATATATGTGTTAGCATACAATCTTTGTTTTTCTCTTTCTGACTTACTTCACTCTGTATGACAGACTCTAGGTCCATCCACCTCATTACAAATAGCTCAATTTCGTTTCTTTTTATGGCTGAGTAATATTCCATTGTATATATGTGCCACATCTTCTTTATCCATTCATCCGATGATGGACACTTAGGTTGTTTCCATCGCTGGGCTATTGTAGATAGAGCTGCAATGAACATTTTGGTACATGACTCTTTTTGAATTATGGTTTTCTCAGGGTATATGCCCAGTAGTGGGATTGCTGGGTCATATGGTAGTTCTATTTGTAGTTTTTTAAGGAACCTCCATACTGTTCTCCATAGTGGCTGTACCAATTCACATTCCCACCAGCAGTGCAAGAGGGTTCCCTTTTCTCCACACCCTCTCCAGCATTTATTGTTTGCAGATTTTTTGATGATGGCCATTCTGACTGGTGTGAGGTGATACCTCATTGTAATTTTAATTTGCATTTCTCTAATGATTAATGATGTTGAGCATTCTTTCATGTGATTGTTGGCAGTCTGTATATCTTCTTTGGAGAAATGTCTATTTAGGTCTTCTGCCCATTTTTGGATTGGGTTGTTTGTCTTTTTATTATTGAGCTGCATGAGCTGTTTATAAATTTTGGAGATTAATCCTTTGCCAGTTGCTTCATTTGTAAATAACTTCTCCCATTCTGAGGGTTGTCTTTTGGTCTTGTTTATGGTTTCCTTTGCTATGCAAAAGCTTTGAAGTTTCATTAGGTCCCATTTGTTTATTTTTGTTTTTATTTCCATTTCTCTAGGAGGTGGGTCAAAAAGGATCTTGCTGTGATTTATGTCATAGAGTGTTCTGCCTATGTTTTCCTCTAAGAGTTTGATAGTTTCTGGCCTTACATTTAGGTCTTTAATCCATTTTGAGCTTATTTTTGTGTATGGTGTTAGGGAGTGATCTAATCTCACACTTTTACATGTACCTGTCCAGTTTTGCCAGCACCACTTATTGAAGAGGCTGTCCTTTCTCCACTGTACATTCCTGCCTCCTTTATCAAAGATAAGATGACCATATGTGCGTGGGTTTATCTCTGGGCTTTCTACCCTGTTCCATTGATCTATCTTTCTGTTTTTGTGCCAGTACCATACTGTCTTGATTACTGTAGCTTTGTAGTATAGTCTGAAGTCAGGGAGCCTGATTCCTCCAGCTCTGTTTGGAAACAACCTAAGTGTCCATCATCGGATGAATGGATAAAGAAGATGTGGCACATATATACAATGGAATATTACTCAGCCATAAAAAGAAATGAAATTGAGCTATTTGTAATGAGGTGGATGGACCTAGAGTCTGTCATACAGAGTAAAGTAAGTCAGAAAGAGAAAGACAAATACCGTATGCTAACAAGAGTAAAGTAAGTCAGAAAGAGAAAGACAAATACTGTATGCTAACACATATATATGGAATTTAAGAAAAAAATTAAAAACGTCATGAAGAAACTAGGGGTAAGACAGGAATAAAGACACAGACCTACTAGAGAATGGACTTAAGGAAATGGGGAGGGGGAAGGGTAAGCTGTGACAAAGCGAGAGAGTGGCATGGACATATATACACTACCAAACGTAAAATAGATAGCTAGTGGGAAGCAGCCGCATAGCACAGGGAAATCAGTTCGGTGCTTTGTGACCACCTAGAGGGGTGGGATAGGGAGGGTGGGAGGGAGGGAGACACAAGAGGGAAGAGATATGGGAACATATGTATATGTATAACTGATTCAGTTTGTTATAAAGCAGAAACTAACACACCATTGTAAGCCAATTATACTCCAATAAAGATGAAAAAGAAAAAAGTGTCGTCCTAACCCTGTCATCTACAATTTAGATAGGCTATAGATAAGAGCATTGACTTCTAGGCTCAAATACTGTCTATGCAACTTACTAGTTTTTTGACCTTGAGCAAGTCATTTTAACCTCTATGTGCTTTACCTTCTTCATCAACAAAATGGAGAAAATACTATTATTGCTTTCTGTATAGAGTTGTTGTATGGATTATGTATGGAACGACCTTAAAACAATGAAAGCTATTTTTTTCTCCCTTAAAGTCCTCCCCCCTTTCTAACTGATGTTGTCCTCAACTTAACAAGGTACAATTCAACACCTGGTGCTTTAACTGACTTGAGATATTCAGAGAAGTTTTCATGCTAAGACAGGAGGTTGACTTGGTCCCAGCCCACAAGGGCTCTTGTTTCATGATAAAGAAAGACACAAAGACACTTATATTTTGTTAGATTAATCCATATCTCTATCTCAGTGCCTAATATAGTGCTTGGGACACGGTAAATACTCAACAAATATTTGTTCAATCAATAAATAGATAAACAATATATAATGGTTAGTTATTATGATGTTGCAGGCAACAATTGCGAGGATAGGTCTGTGTCCTTTGCATTGACCTCAAATACCTCCCGTTTTCTCAAAGCTACTCAATCTTTGGGAACATGAGCCCTGTAACCCCTTCCTAGCAGTCTGAGATACCCTTAGGAATACTAAGTCAGGATCATAGAGGAATAAAGAATAAATGGCCAAAACATTTTATACCATGTAGTTCCTCATATGAAGTTCCTCTATTTCTATTTTGATAATTACCCTGTTCATGGATGCCTTATTGAATGTCATAACCTTTAGGAAGTAGGCACAACATAATTTATGAATGAACATTCAAGAAGAGCAATAGCAAGACTATAGGGTCAGGAGTCAAAAAGACACATATCAGACAGACTTTGCCTGTCACTTGCTGTGTGACATTGGGGTGTGTTATCGACCTGGGTTTTTGGACTCTTTAATCAATAGAAATTGAGAAGAGGTCAGATGAGAAATTCAGGCAAGATTCTACTGGGACTTGTGCTGCAGCAGGAGGGAATGAAAACAAGTAACAGGTTCCCTTGCTCACTCTCTGGGGAAGCAGGGGGTGGGCGAGGGGGGCAAAGCGAGCAGGTCCCTTAAATGGGGTGAGGGTAGGGGGGGACCCATGGGTTGGGCCACAGGGGTGACTTAGGTGGTCTGCCCAATCCCTTGGTGGTGGTGTGTGCAGGGATCATGCACAGGACCCTGCTTTTGGTCCCAAAGTGGCAGCTGGGTTTTTTGTCTTTTTTGCTCATAATTTGCCCCAACTGCGCAATCATGCAGGTATGTTTAGTCCCTTATAGTTTCTTTGTATCTGTTGTCCAGGTACAAGCACTGCAGCCAAGAGTCCCAGGTCCCAGGTCCCAGCCTGTCTCAGTAACTGCTTAAGGCCTATGAGCTCCAGGTTCCTAAAATCAGAATAATGTAATAGGTGATATCTAATATCCTATTCAATTTTAACAGCCTTTAACCTAGATTAAAAAGGAAAAAATTTTGTTTTTTCACAGCAACCTAGTAGTTCCTCTTCTCACAACCCACTACACAGGCGCTTCCCTCTCCCTTCTCTTCTTTCCTCCAACCCTCATCTTCCCCCATTCCTTCAAGGGAGGACAAAAATAGCAGTCTCTTTTACTGCATGGCCAGGGATTGGCCCTCTGTGAAAGAAACCTGTAATAATTGTTTGTCTTTGGACGTCCTTTAATAGCTTTTGGGGTCAGTGAGGAGTTGGATCACAACTGCTATCTGGTCAAATAGCACTCTATATTTTCCTAACAACCTTAAAGGCCTTTAGGAGAATCTATTTCTATTTGTTTAAGCTATTTCAACAAAGGCCCTTTTAAACTTTTCACAACTCTGTCACAACAACAGGAAAATATGTTGTATCTAAACGTTGGGAAATAACAGGTACCAACTTAGGGAACCGTGAATGAGATTTATTGTTAGTAGTATCCAGGGTAGTTTTATTTCTCCACACACATCAGACTCACCTATCAGAAAAAGAAAAATTGAAAATGAGTCTTATCATTACAATCTGTTAAGATAAAGTTGAAAGTTACATCATTCCTTTATTTCAGATTTATTAATTCAATAAAAGTCACTGAAATAAAAAATGTTCAGACATCATGCTATGTGATAGAGCCTGCCTAGAAATGAAGCCAACATCTTGCAGAGCAAAGCTAATAATGGAGAGAGACTGAGCGTTGCTTTTTCATTTGAAGACTTGGGTAAGATTTGAAGATTTGCTTTGTCTTTCTTAAAGCCCAAAATATGCCTGGACTCTTCAGTCGTGTATATCAAACAATTAGGATTTTCGGTTAAGCCAATTTGAATTATTTGTATTATCTGCAACTAAAAAGTACTAAAATAAATCAAGGGTGTAACGTGATCAGGTGTATATTTTATGTACGGTTCACTGTCACTCTGATGCCAGAATAGAGATTAGATAGCAGTGGAGAGATTGGGGACAAGAAGATTAATAAAAAGCTATTGTACAGAAGAATTATAATGAGAGTCTAATGTAAAGCAACTGCTCTGAGAATGGAGAAATTTTAATGAAAGAAGGAGAAATTTCCAGTTTTAATTCTTCTTCTATGCATAGCTTCCTACGCAGAGCATGGCACACAAATTATGCTCAATATGTGTTTAATGAGTGAATACACGTGGGGAAGTATTTAAAAGAAGTTTATGGTGGGGGAGTACAGGTGGTGGAGGCTGGTGAGGGAATGCTTATGAAGTAGTGAAGGAAACTGGCCAGATGGTATTAGTATTGCTGAAGCTTGAATATGAGAAGTAGCTGTTGGTTAGGAGGTAGGGCTGAAAACTAGCAAAGAAAGAATGCAGTTCTGCACACTCTGAAGACCTTGATTTTTGGCTTTTAATTTCTTTCATTACTCTTCTATGTCTTGCCCTTAAAGAATAATGAGGCAGAATCCCATATCCACCTATTTAAAACCTTACTCAATCTTTCAGGACTCTTAAGAAAAGTCTTGATATGGGTAAAATTTTAATTGGTAGACATAAAGCCGCCTACAAGTGCCCAGCTTGAGCACACACCCTCTTATCCTAATTCCAATAAAGGCTCTTCAATTTGTTTTAAGGAATTCCCTGATCACTCATATTCCCACATTTCTTGAATTGCATGCTTTGGTATCTTTTCTCCCCTGCCTAACTGGAGACCTAGATCTCTTTTTCTCTTGATCATCTTAAGACAATGCCTGGAACTTTATAAGATTCTCAGCTAATACTTATTGAGAAAATAAAACTTAGAAATATAAAGTTCTCCTGAATTCCTTTGTGCTGAGCAAACATGAATATCTCACTTCTATTTATATGAGTACATTCTAGCTTTAAAAATATATCTAGAGTCTCAATACTTCGTTGCCCTTGACTGCTACCCTCCACTGTCCGTGCAAGACACCATCACCTCTTTCTTGGATTGTTGTATTAGTTTCCTAATTTCCCTTCCTCTTGTACCCTTGCCATCCTACAGGCCATAGTCAGCACACAGCCCAAAATGACCCTTAGAACGTGAGTTGATTATGCCACAACTTTCTCAAAACACTGCAATATCTATTTCATTCAGTATAAATCCGCAATCTTTGTGACAGCTTACAAGGCACTATATGATTTGACCCACAATTATCTCTCTGACTTTTATCTCCTATCAGTCTCTTCCATGCTTACTCTACTCCAGACACATTCGGATCCAAAAACCTCTTCCAAACTCTAAACTTATACACCTAACTTGCTACTCAATCTCTCCCCTTTGATATTTAACATCTATTACTGATGCTGAACTCCTCATCTTCCATCAAAATGCGTACACTTTCACAGTTGTCATTCAGTTGATGGCAACATTTCTGAAAAATTATTTGGGCCAAAACTTTGAAGCCATCCCTTATTTTTCTCTATTGTCCATACCATTCATGAAATTCTATAGGAAATTCTGTTGAATTCATTAAAAATCTATTCAGAATCTTACCACTTGGTTCCTCCACTGTTACCAACCTGGCCCAAGCCTACAACAAGGAATACTGACTAGGGTTGTTCGATTTCCTTCTTGCTAGTATATATTTAATACTAAAATATTTTTAAATGCCATTGAATATTGTATTTGTCTTGGAAAACAGATGTTTCTTTATGGAAGTAGTGCATGCAAATATCCAATATCTACTTCCCCAAACAATAGGATGCAAAAACTGAAAACTCAAGAGAACTGGAAGAGATACGTAAAATGGTTGCTAACATCTGTAAAGAAGGGAAACAAGTATTGGCCATGAACACTAAGCAGGCAAAAGAGAACCACTCCTGCCTTTAAGAAGGACATGTGGATTCCTAGGAATAAGCTCTATTTTGGGAGGTAGGTAGAAGGAAAGAATTATTGACTCCTACCTCTGACACAAAAATGCTTGAGATCTGGAAAAATAAACTTTGGAGACTTTAATTAATCCACTTTGGTTGACAAAGATATAAGCAATATAGCAAAATGGCTAAACCAAGGGCCTCAAAAACAGGTAAAATTGATTCTGTGTGCAATCCCATCTCTTATTAGCTGAGTGCTCTGGGGTAAATTATAAAAGGTTTCTAAGTCTCAGTTTTTGTGCTTATAAAATAAAATAAAAATGACTGTATCAGCTCCATAGAATTGTGAGCATGAAATTAAATCCAACATATCCAACATGTTATGTAAAGAGCTTGGCACGGCACAGTTCTGGCGTAGAGAGAGTGTTCAATAAATTGTAGGCATTGTTACTGCTATTAATTACCGCTCCTCGGAGAGCAT
The DNA here is from genome assembly GCF_011762595.2 of Tursiops truncatus. Taxonomy (NCBI): domain Eukaryota; kingdom Metazoa; phylum Chordata; class Mammalia; order Artiodactyla; family Delphinidae; genus Tursiops; species Tursiops truncatus. The sequence goes on along the minus strand of NC_047041.1, from coordinate 74,935,650 downwards.
GAGATGCTTCTATATCCTTCCCCCAAGCAGGATAATCCAGTCTTATGTCTGTTCCTATTACCTCCAAAGTAAAGGAAATGAGAAGATAAAAAGACAGTTCGAGTTGTTAAATAATCTCCTTCAGCAATTCTCAATTCATTAATAACGAACACATGAACAGAATTCCACGACTCCCCTGTACTTTCTCTCTCTCAAGGCCACACCGAAAGAAAGAACAAAAGAAGAAAAGAGAGAAAGGAGAGAGAACACAGCGTTCCTTGTCTTCCATGTATTTTATTTGTATTTTCCCTTCCTAAAACCTAATTATTTTTTTAGTCTAATTAACCCCTGTAGAGGGTTTTGGAGGCAGCTGACCAAAGAGAAGCATCTCTTTTTAAAGAAGCAATTTTTGTTCTCCTTTTCAGAGCACTAAAGCACCTTTCTAAATTCAGGGCTTATGACAACGACTACCTGTCACTGCAGAAACAAAATCAAGCAATGTGTCCATGCCCGGGACTAATCCTGAATAAATCTCTCACTTCTAAATAGATTTAAACTTCAAGTAGAGTACGCTTCAGACACACAGACTGCTGGACAACTTTTTATTGTCAACTAATCCAGCACCTGCTTGATCCTACGTTAAGTCCTTTTTTTGTCTAAGGTTTGTCACTCACCTGAGCAATTAAGAACCCCTTACTATTGAAATACTTGTATTGGTACATTCTTACAACAATTCTCTGAGTAACAGTTTAATGATTATTAAAATTTTAATGAAAATGAGAATGAATGTAATGATTATTAACTTTTTGCACTTTACTTCCAACTGGGTGGTCATGAGAGTTCTTACTAGAGACGGTGACATTTAACCTGAAAACTTGATGACAAGAAAGGCACTAGTAATGCAAAGTTCAGGCTTGAAAGTAGATATGAGCTGTGTTTCAAGAACCTTAAAAAAGCTAGTGTGGATAAAATATAGAGGGGAACAGGAAGAGTGATAGGAAATGGTGCCGAGGTAGGCAGGGCTAAATCACTAGGGACAATCTAAGGAGAATGAATTTTGACAAGGAGACCAGTTGGGAAGATGTTACATTTGTGAGCATGAAAGATGACTGTGCCTGGGTCTAAGGTGGTCATATTGGAGATTAAACAAAAATGATTTGGGATGCGTTTCCAGGTAGAATCATTAGGATTAATAGACTGGAACGGGAAGGGTGAGACAAAGTGAGGGATTAAGGATGACACCCAGATTTAGGACTTAACAACTACATGGACAGTGATGCAGTCTGCTGAGATACAGAAGACTGAGTGAGAAGCAGATTTAGGATACTGCATTGTGGCCATACTCACTATGCTACCTCCCAGCATTTTGTAGGATAACTGAAATATGGATACATTAGCTACATCATGAATTCATATATTTAAGCTAACTTAAAACAACATTAATTCAATGGTTTGAGTGTAAAACTATGAAATAAATTTATCTCCATATCAACACAGTGAGAGGCAGGATTTCAAGCTGATTAAGGTATACACTCTCTAATGAGGTTTCCTTCTTTCCACATTTTGCTCTGCTTTCCTTAGTGACCTTGAGCTTTATCTCTTTATTCACCAGATTTATCATCCATAAAATAAGAATATTAATTGAATATGTCCCTTTGGGTAGGATTAAATATGTCAATAGCTGAAATCTCAGAACAGTGTCTGACATAAAGAAGGTGCTCAAAAATATTATTTTTAATGACAAATTTCTTACCATGCGAGCATCTCTGCACTGTCATATAAAGAGTGAAGAGGATAATGTTCTTTCTTTGGGTTTATTCTCTATTTTCTCAGGTGGCAGTACCTAAGGGCTTTACGCCCTGCTCATCTTCTGACAGTTTTCCTATGATCACCTTTTCTAGACAACATCTTCATTGAATGATAAAAAACCTAGAACTGAATGATTAATTCCCACATGCTAGTAAGGCATGTTAATACATCATTTAAATTAATTTATCTCATTACTCCTATGAAATAGGTTTTATAAGCCCCATTTCCCTCTCTCTCTCTCTCTCTCTCTCTCACACACACACACACACACACACACACACACACACACACACACACACACACACACTAGAAGTTTAGAGAAGAGGATACAGAACTGACTCAAGCAGTAAGTGACTGGAGCTGGGACTAAACTCAGAATTAATGACTGCAAAACTGTGCTTTTATCATGTGGCCACCTCCAGTGAATTCTGAAATCTCACATAGCAATGGAGAAGCAGATGCTCTCCAGGGGACAGGAATATTTGCCTCTTCTCTCTATCCATCACAACAGCCACATCCCCCTTCATGAGATGTTTCCCCAAGCATACCTGTCACTTCCAAACCTATGCTAAGGCCTTTTCTCTCAGCCACCTCACTCTGTCTTCTTCCCTGTGTCAGAATTTCCCACAATGGCTCCCACATCTCATATATTGACTTCTTAGTTACCTGTTACCTTTTTCTTCTCTCCTGACAGGAGCATGTTGCTTCACCTCATTCTGGGTGTTTTTCATGCATCTCAGCTATGAGACTAATATCAGGGACCAAGCCTTAGAGTTGCTTTGCAGACGATCCTCCTGGCATCCATGAGCCCACGTTCACTGAACACCGATGGAATCTCTTAAGCACAAAGCCACAGTCACTAATGTTTATTTGTACAGAATAGTGCTTGCAAAACTGAGGTTTAGAAAAGCTATTTTCTGCAAAGGCAGACAGAGGAAATGAGTTTTCTTTTCTTGCTTGCTTGCTTTTTTTTTCTCTGCAGCTTCCTGAAAACAGATGTGATTGAGGTTCAATAGAACCTCAGTGAATAAACCTAATTACTAATTTTCTTGGAGAAAGAAGAGCAAATTGGATAGAGTTTTAATTCTTGAGCTTTGTTGTCTTTCCTTGCCCCCTCACCCCAGTACTTCTAATGAATAAGATAACTTTTTTCAAGGCTACTTATCAGAGGACAGAATGAAGTTATGGAAATATAAGCTCTATTTTTATGAGCAAAATTTTTAAATACTGGAGGACTTTAAAAAGATTCATCACAGGCTTCCCTGGTGGCGCAGGGGTTGACAGTCCACCTGCCGATGCAGGGGACGCGGGTTCGTGCCCAGGCCCGGGAGGATCCCACATGCCGCGGAGCGGCTGGGCCCGTGAGCCATGGCCGCTGAGCCTGCGCGTCCGGAGCCTGTGCTCCGCGGCAGGAGAGGCCCTCGTACAGCAAAAAAAAAAAAAAAAAAAAAAAGATTCATCACATGGAGAGCAGATGTAAGAGGGCAGAGTTGAGGGAGGTGGAAAAGGAGTTTTGGGGAACAATGTGACTGTTAACAGGAGTACTGGTGTTAGAATAAGGATTCTAAAAGACAGAGGGAGAGGAGAGAAAAGTAGGATAATGGAAATTCGGAAGTGGAGTAGGGTAGAGTGACATACATGTAACTTTAAAGATCATATGCAATACTACAATATCATTTTATATCTGGAAAAATTATTGTGATTCTCATTGTGCAAATGACAGAATGAAGAACTCAGAGAAAGCTTGACTGATGGTGCATAATTTAAATAAAAATTGAGAAACACTGCTTTAGATGATCTATGTGCTTAGTTAATTAAATGAATATATAAATAAATCATTTGATTAAAAGTTGCTGTAGAGTACCTTAAAACAATAAACTTGCAGACAAAACAGATAATAGATCAGAACAAATTCCAAATCTTCTGTAGTTATGAACAGTTTTCACACTTGGATTTTATTTTGGTGTTAGAATGGCACTCAGAGGGATTTAAAAGAATGTTGATAAGGTTAAAGATATTTCAGGCATAAGCAAAATGACATGGAATTAGAATGATAAAGAGAAAATCTAAAAAATATAAAAACACCACCAAATACACTAGGAGAAAAAGCAGCAGGCTCAGTAGAATCTCATTTGCTCATGTCACACACATCCTATTACTACGCATTGAAGCAGCAAGAGGTAGATTATTTTATTTCTCAAGAAAATTGTAATTCTCCTCAGGGAAGTCTCCGGAAACATCTAGTATGCATAGCCATAACACACTCTGCATGACAGAATATGGTGGCACGGTTTAATGATTTTATCACTAGGTGTTTTTATCATTTAATAAGACAACTTGTTCATAATGTATTATAATATAGCATGGATGCTGGGGGGAGGTCAAAGGGTAGAAGTATAATCTGTTGTGTTTTCTGAAGCTGACTCTGGCTGGTTTGTGTGTCTTTGTTTCTGCGTGGAGGTATAGAAGCTTGTTTTCCATTCTGCCAAAACAAATTACTTAGGAGATGGAAATATATCAATTGCCTTATCTCTCCTCAAGTAGCTCATGGTTGCCCAAAGGAATCCATGTAGTTACACAAATACAAACAAAAGGGAGAATAAGAAAGGAAAACACCATATGGGCCAGATCACTTCCAAAAATGCTGGGAAATGAATGTGGAATGCTTGTACGGAGGAAATATTTGAACTAAGCCTTAAAGAGTTCTTGACAGACTTGGGGACATAGAGAGCAGAATATCCCAAGTAGATGAAAGAAACTGCCTTAAAGTACATGGGCAAGCAAACTCAGACTGGATGAGGAACATTAAGTAAATGAGGTTACTAGAATTGAGTGTCTAATGCCTTTAATACTTGAAATCTTTGCCTTGAAATATTTCTATCCACAGATTTTTTTGTAATATCAAGTATAAACTTCTACACTGAAAAATCAATTTTTTCTGCAAAAAAATATGGTAAATTTTATTTTTAAAATAAAATTTTTTATTTTAAAAATAAAAATCTATTTTATTGCCAATTAATATTGTTTATATCAGGCTATATTTAAATAGAAAATCCTAGAGTTGTTTTTATTATTTTTAAAGATCCTACTCTTAAAATATTGGACACACACATATTTTATTATGCGACTATACAATAAGTTTTAATAAAAGAAGAGTCCTCAAACATAAAATCTATAAAAAATTCCTAAATGAATTCAGTGATTCTCCAAAGAGTTATATATATTGAAATTATTCAATATTGACCTTACTTTATAATGAATATTTATGAATAAAGTGAAGTATTGACTATGAATAAAGCAAGTGAAGTCAATAATAGAATAATTTTTATTTATTTCTCACAAAGAATTGGGTGATTTGACTCCCCTTTTCAAAGAAGCAATCTGGTGATCAATATTTCTCATAAAGCAAGACAGAAAGGAAATCTATATAGAAAAATTTTTAAACCCACTTAGAAACAAATTACTGTGATTTTAACCAAATTATGTCTTTCATAAAAAAAATATATTCTCTTTTTTTTTTTTTTTGCGTTACGCGGGCCTCTCACTGCTGTGGCCTCTCCCATTGCGGAGCACAGGCTCCGGACGCGCAGGCTCAGCGGCCATGGCTCACGGGCCCAGCTGCTCCGCGGCATGTGGGATCTTCCCGGACCTGGGCACGAACCCGCGTCCGCTGCATCGGCAGGCGGACTCTCAACCACTACGCCACCAGGGAAGCCCAAAAAATACATTCTCTTGACTGATGTCTTTAATTACTTCAAAAAAAAATTAAACTTCAAGAAACCTGTATGAAGGAGACAGTGAGCTTTGGATATAATTAATGAAGAAAATAATCATACATTACATTGAGTTCACCTGCTGCCAATCCTAACTTGTAATTACGTTGCCTTAAACAAAATGAGCAAAAGTACCAAAAATAAACCACCAGAGTAGAGAGTTAATCAACTGGCTTCTCCCAAGAATAAACAGCAACTCAGTGGATCTAGAGGTCTGAGTATTTTTTCTTGAGGTAAGTTCTTAACTAAATGCAGCAAATGTGGCTGCTTGACAAGGAGAACAGATTTCAGCACATTTTAATATTGGGCAATACTGATAGGCACAAGTAACTAACTTGCTAATCAAACTAAAGTCAACCTTACTGTATTCTAGAGCCCTTATTAAGCACTACAGAGGCAGAGATGAAAGAAAGAGTCGTTGGTCAGAGCTAAGAGGCATACGGTGTTTCCAATTGCACCTATAGTTACCAGCATACATGTAATATTTAACAAACTTTGGTTGAGTATCTACTTTGAACCAGGAACTTTGTTGGGCATTATAAATTTTAAAAAAAAGTAGAAGATAACCCCTATCCTCCAGGAGCTAGAAAATCTACAAGTTGTGGATTTATAACCTGAAGTGTTTTGGGGGCTAGCCTAGACTGGGTAGCACTCTGGCTTCTTTCCAGGGCCCAGTCAAGTCTAGAGCAGGCTCACCCATATGTAAGTAAATCACAGCTGGGGCTCCGACCTTCACGTTGTTCCTGTGAAATGCCTTGTGTAAAGTAGGGCTCTATATTGACTGTATTCAAAACTATTCAAAAAAAAAAAAAAAGTAAACCTTCTAAAATGGTTCCATCCATCAAAGGGTTGCCATGAGTATCTTGCTCTAGACTGGTAAAGCCAATAAATGCTTTGGGGGCACTTTGACCCCCCTTTCTATACAACTCTTTTTTTTGCCTGATATATTTATATCATATGTTATGCCAGGCTGCTCTACTAGGATGAAATCTCCAAAAAAAAATTTTTTATTCTTCAATTTCTAATAGTTCCTACCATACCATAGGTGTCTAATAATTGCTCAGTGAGTACCAGAGTAAATGCATGAATGAATGACTTAGACTTCATCTAATACATTGAATGGTAAGATCGCATTTGCCTCTTCAAGCATCCTCCAAAAGGAGTATGTTATAAATCCATTGGGGCTCCACTTTGCAGGAGGGATGGAAGGAATATGCTTTTGGTTATGTAGTTCCTGTAACTATCATGTAGAAAGCACAGATCCAGAAGGTGAATGGAGATTATGATTCTCTGGGCAAACAGGGATCTCTTCAGGTACCAGAAACCTACAGGATTCCTGGCTCCTGGAGCTAAAGGGGCCTGGATTAGGGAGCAGAGTGGGGAAGGAGAAGAAACCAGAACCAAGATAAAGGATGACGTGTAGTAATTTATAAAAGCCACAGAAAGTGAGGGTAAATGGGCTGAATGTGAATGAACACAGTTGCATTGACAGGAAAAAGGGTTTAAGCAGGGAAGTTAGCATAATTAGCAGTGTTATGGATTGAATTGCACCCCTGAAACGTATATATTGAAGTCCTAATTTCCAATACCAGAAAACATGACCTGATTTGGAAATAGGATGTTTGCAGGTATAATCAAATTAAGAAAAATCATTAAGATGGCCCTCATCCAAGTTGACTGGTGTCCTTATAAGAAGAGAGAAACACCATGTGAAGACTAACACACAGGGAAAAGGCATACAGTGACAGAGGCATACACTGGAGTGATGCAGCTGCAGGCTGAGAAACACCCAGGATGGACAGACACCCCTAGGAGCTAGGAAAATGGAAGGAAGGATTGTCCTCTACAGGTTTCAGAGAGAGCATGGCCCTGTTAATACCATGATATTGGGCTTTTAACCTCTAGAACTGAAAAAATAAATGTCTGGTTTTTATTTTTTTTAATTTATTTTTGGCTGTGTCGGGTTTTTGCTGCGGGCGAGCGGGGGCTACTCTTCATTGTGGTGTGTGGGCTTCTCATTGCGGTGGCTTCTCTTGTTGCAGAGCACCGGCTCTAGGTGCACGGGCTTCAGTAGTTGTGGCACGTGGGCTCAGTAGTTGTGGCTCGTGGGCTCTAGAGTGCAGGCTCAGTAGTTGTGGCACACAGGCTTAGTTGCTCCGTGGCATGTGGGATCTTCCTGGACCAAGGCCCGAACCCGTGTCCTCTGCATTGGCAGGTGGACTCCCAACCACTGTGTCACCAGGGAAGCCCCTGTCTGTTGTTTTAAGCCAACGAGTTTGTGGCACTTTGCACAGTGACCTTAAGAAACTAATGCAAGTAGCAGTAACAGCAGGGAAACAAGTGGAGGAAACAATGGCATGTCTCCTTAGATTGCTTATGCAAACTAAGTCAGCCATGTGAACTGCCCCAAGCTCTTGTCAGAAGGGTGTTATCAGGCCCTACACAAAATAATTGCTTGTACTTTCTAGTTAAACTTGGCTGTACTGCAACCTGTTGACATGAGGAAGAAGGGATCGCTGTTTTAAGCTCTCATATGCATTAATTAGTGGTCCATCATTTATTAGTATTTATATTTGAAAGCCTTTAAACATGCTAGGCTCTGGAGTTTTAAAGATTAGCTCAGAAAGACCATCTGCAAAGTTGTAATGCATTTTATTAATTGCTATATGAAAAGATACAAGATAAGATGGTGGAGGCAGATACACACTGTGGGAAAGAGCTTTTGTTTGGAATCACACAGACCTTGGCTCCAATCTTTGTTCTGAAACTTACTAGTTCTGTGTTGCAAGAGTGAGTTATTTACTTAATTCTTTAATTCTCCATGTCCTCATTTACAAAAGAGTGATAATATTTATCTTGTAGAATTCTGGGTGGAATTAAATGAATTAAATGTGCATATATATAGAATTATATATATATATAATAATTCTCTCTATATATATATATGTATACATATATATATATAGTTCTAGAATGCCATGAAGTGTTCAATAAACAGGAGCTCTTATCATTGATATTCATAATATAAAATATAAAATAAATGTTTAAAATATAGGGAAAGGAGCAATTACATTTGACTGAAAGTATATTTGGATAGGTTTCAAGAAGAAAGTAGCTTCCAAATCTCTATCTCTTAGCAAAAGAGCTACAGAAGAACTCCTCAGAAAAGCAAGAAGTCCAGGTATTCCAGGAAGAAAAAGCTTGATGTGCAGTTTTGTCTCCCGATGCCCATTCCCACGTGCTATAGACATAGCAGACATAGTAAGCATCCACCTAATATGTGAATGTGCTCTCTGAGCTTGTGTTGCAATTAGATTAAGTCAATGATATCAGGTGCTGATCAGTAAATCTGGCAGAGGTGATGTAAGCTACTTCCGGTTCTGCTCCTTGAAAACAGCCTATGTGAAACTCCAGCTCTCTTTTCACTTGCCAGGATGATCTGGAAGTCTACATGCTGAGATGGCTGGATTACAAGTTTGATGGAGCCTGTATCCGTGTGTCTCAGAATGGAGGAGACACTTCACTAGCATGCATTAGGGCGCACATGAACCATTAAAAAACAACTTGTGTGTGTGCTAAGCCACTGAGATCTCAAGAGTGTGTTGCAGCAGTTAACATTACTTCTTCTGACGAACGAAAACAGCCTCGCTATAATAATCCCTCTTCCTTACCCTCAATGCTGAACATGTAACTTTCCCATTCAACAGCTGCACAGAGTTGGACAAAACTGTCTCCAAGTTAAGAGTGATTATATACCCAGCCATTATACTCTGGGATAAGATGAAACTAAATAATCATCTATGTAAATACCTACACTCTATCTTTTCATGAGTGGCAAATAATTCAGTCCTTCAATGGCCAACATCAGAGGATTTTTCCCCCTAGTAATTCATTAACTCCTAAGCGTTAATTGCAAGGTTTTCAATAACACAGATGGATCATGAATAGAAAACAGGCACACATCACAATATATTCAAAATAATTAAACTGTTATAATGGCTTTTGAGGGCATTGAAGCTATTAAAATATAATTTTTTAAAAAATTAGAATGAAATGAGAATGTGATTTCCATGGACATAATTTGAAACAGTCCAAGTATTTATTCACTATGTGCAATTACTTGTAAATACAAATTAGAGGGAGATGTGGCACAGCTAAAGAATAGTAAAATTAGATTTATGAAACTTTTCCTAATGTGCAGACAAAAAAATTAAAGTGTCTAATCACTTTGTTCATTACAATTCTTACAAATCTATACTAACCAGGGAAATGTGAATAACTCAGGATAGCCATGATTAACTCAGAAAGTAAAACCAAGTAAAAATAAAAGTTTGTGCTAATAATGCTTCACGAGAAGATTAAATGACTGAACTAGACATCATCCATCTGGGAAAATAGAAGCCATCATTCATACAGAGATAATTTAACACTGGTACCAGTTAGCAGGAGCAGGTCATGGGTGATGATAAATCTGAGAATAAACAAGCAATTGACCAACACAACTTTTATGAACTGTTGAGGGGAGTGGAATCCAATGTTGCTGACCACTATGTAGATGTGTACCTTTTAAAACACTTTCAGCAGTTCTGAGAATTATATATACATTATTTTAACATCTTTCAGATGAATAAACTATGAACCAAAGAACTAAGTGATATGCCCAAGTGACAGCTGGGTTTGAACTGTCTGACTCCACATAGAAAATCCCATCTACTTTTTTGCAATAAGTAGGGTAGTGGGAGGGGCTAGAACAAATTTGGAGACTCTCCCTAACTCTGAGTTTCCATGATAGTATCAACAATAGCCTTCATTAAATAATCAATTAGTAGCACTATCCTAGGCTGTAATATTATATCCTTAGCAACACAAAGTCTGTAGTAAAATGAATTTCTGCTACGGGTGATAGAGCGCATTCTGTAAATGGAGGAGGCAACTTGCTTAAATAACAAAGGAAAACCCCATGTCCTTTTTTATGATAAGTCTGCGCTGTCAGTCCCAGAAAGTACAAAATGTTGTGTTCTCTCAATTAAGTTTTTGACATTTTATACTCTGCTTGTCTCTTTTCTCAACTCAAAGTTGTAAATAAATATCTTCTATAAGAAGATCTGAAGATAGATTATATTAATTGTCTGAAATTAAATTTATTGTTAAGGGATTTTTAAGAAAGATTATTTGCTCAGCATTCCTGACAAGAGGTCTGTGTCAAAGAGATCAGTAGATCTGCAAACTAGGGCTTACCCATAAGACACTGAATTAATACTAGGGTTCAATAACCTCCTAAATCCACAGAAATTCTAAAAGCGTCTCTGAGTAATGGTCAACTTCCAAGGAGTAATGATAGGCTTCAGTGAAATTTTACAGAATTGGACTCTAAGTCAAAATCTCTTTTATTCCTGAAACATTTTTCTACAACAGAGGGTATAGACTGCTCTTTCTTTTGAGTTATCTGGTGGGATTTTTTTCTGCACAAAAAGAAAGCTAGTTTTATAGTTTAACATATCTCTGACTCCATGCCCCTTTTTCTTTCTTAATTTGCTACTTCTATCAGTTGACTGGAGCTCTCAGGCATCAGGTTCCATATGTACATAAGTTATTCGAGAATAGTGGGGCCAATGACCTGTAAGGAACCAGCTCCCTCATTACAGAAATGAAAAATGGGTTAACAATAGTTAACTTTCTTTGTACACAATAACTGGATATTTAGGGATATGCTTCCCAACATCTACTTCTGGGTGTTCTATTAACTATACCACAATCCCCTCTTTAAGCATTTTGGTCAAAAATAAATTCTAATTAAATGTAATATTAGAAAAAATAAATTTTGTTGCCAGGTAAACTTCTCTATTGATCTATAATCATTCTTTAACCTAAGTTTCTGTTGTGTCTTTCTGTAACATCTCTACTGTTGGGTTTTCTTCTTTCATTTTTATTATCCTCTCTTTTACACTTCCTTAATCTCTTTGGCTGTGTTATAATTAGTTCTATAAATTGTTTTTAAAGGGTTTTCTTTAGTGGCTATAACACAAAACATATCCTATACTAATTCACAGTGCATCCTTCAATGTCTGCAATGGAGATGCTTATTAGTATAAGTAAACATATTTTAAACTGCTGTGTTTTGGATTTGGGGGGTACTGGCCAAAAAATTTTTTTTTTTACTTTTTAATATATTTATTGTTACATGTCTCACTAAAGAAATTAGTTTAAATTTGAAGACAGAAACATATTTACAAAAGCTATAAAATTACATACAACTGCAACTTGTATCTTTTCAAAATAAGTAACTTTATTTTAAGGAGCTTTAAGGAGTTCAAAAGTAGTGTGGCTATGTTTTATTCATTTTTAAAATGGCTGCTTTGATAAATTATAGATGCCAGTTTTCCCAAATACACTGAAATATTTTCTTACAAGCATCTTTCAGCCAAGACATATGCACACACACCCTCGCCAGCGAACCTGCTCAGAAATCTAGTGGAATGATACCTTTACCTCATGCCTTTGAAGTCAACTCCACTTGGGCAGAATAATAAGCTAAGACTACAATTTTGGATCCCCAAAGAACAAAACATTATATATTGGATAATTTAAAGTCTGACCTTTTAACAAAATGGGTTTTAAGGCAACCAAGCTGTAAAGGACTCAAATGACATGTCTCACTATTCTCCAACTGCTAAGTAATCCCCGAGTAAGTGGTACTCCTGGGACACACTCATATACAAGACTTTAACTTACTTTAACTTACTTACCCATCCAATGAAAGTGAGAAAAATGCTCCTTCTTGAACTTTTCAACACTCCTTATTCTAATGGACTATTAATGCAATGTTGTAGAAACTGGTTTAATTAACAGGCAAGAGCAGCAACAACTGGTAGTTCTCCAGCTTGCTTACGGTGACTGAAAAAGTTCCATAGCAAACAGATTTCTTCCCCGAGTCTGAGAAACGCTCATGAATGCAGTGCCAATACATTCGGAACAACTGCTCACAAGGACTTGCACTGAAATGTAAGGTTTATGAGCCTAGGCTGGACTAAATGAAGTAGTTACCACTGGCAGCTAAATTACAATGTTTGATCATTGCTGAGGTAGGAAATGAAAGACTAAGCTAGAGAATGAGGGTTGAGTATAAAGCCTGAAGGATAAGACAATAAATGGTAAGAAAAGCCAAGAAGGTCACAAGTCAAGAACTTGAAGAACTGAGTGGGGAGGAATAGAAGTGGGGTTTCGGCCTGACTTTGGAGGCTATATATATGGGGTTTTGTGGTATGAGTGAGTCTGCATGCCTAAAGAGTTCAGGACCAAGGCAGACGATCGCTTAGAATCACTAAAGTACTCAAGGGTTCTTCCCATTAGCAAGTCCCTGTGGTCTCTGACACAGTCCTTCTTAGTGCCATCTCTCCTAGCTGCTGTCAAACCTTGTCATTGCATATGAAACTAATGACACTAGAAATGTTCCCAGAAAACCAGAGAGAAGAACAATATCCTATTAAGAGAATGTTCTACTACTGCTATTACTCTTTAGCTCTGGATGCTCCATTTATCCAGGTGAAACTCCTTCATCATTATCTAGCTGCAGGACATGCTCCATAACTTCTCTTGAGTCTCCTCATTTGAAAAATGGAAATGATACAATCTACTACCAAAAAAAAAAAAAGCTCAGTGTAAGGAGTGGTGTATAAAAGATTCTAAAAACATGAATTATTTTTTCCTCTGTCCATGAGGCTAATTCATATGGAACTAAAAATTAGACAGAGGGTGAAAATAAATTGTAAAGGAAAATACAGAGAAAGGAATACTGAAGATGCTAAATGATGATGCATGATTAAAAAGAAACAGAATGGAAGAATAAAGGAATGTGACATTATAACAAAGAAAACATAGAAATACATAGGAAAACAGAATGATAAAGAAATAATTAAATGGAAAAACGAGAAGCAGACACGACAGAGTAAAGGAAATGCAAAATTAAAGGCTCTCTCTTGTATAAGGGGCCTCTGTAGGGATGATTTGATTTATTGTATACCTTAATTTGTTGGATAAAATTCATCTAAAAATGCATACTTCTAGAACACAGAAATGAGGTATCTGAAACGTGGAATTAGAAGGGAAAAGGAGCAAGAAAACGGAGCAAAAAATTGACCAAAAAGTTACTTAGAAACTAACTCCATGATGAAAGTAAATTCTAAAGTGCATGAGGTTTGCAGCTGCAGGGAATTCCAAGGTGACTCAGAAAATGCACTGTAGATTTGTTCAAGTTATAGAATCTTTGTAACAATTCTCAAATAGTTACAAGTATCCAGAGGGAAGATACACCATAGAGTTTTCAGATGTTCAATTTTAGGATCTTATCCCCAGGACAGTGCTCCATTCTATTCCATTTTTAATTGAAAATCAACAACCCAGAGCTGTATCAAAATCTTTCCATCATTGATGTTTCCACTTTCCTTCAGTAGTGCATGAAAAATGAACTTGAAATAGGTACTGCTTACTTCAGCACAGCTCAGCAACTTGCAAACTACCAAAGTATTTCAGAAAGAGCAAACTTCTAGAAACAAAACTGTAAGGTATTTAGATAGGGAATATTTATATGTGAGATGGTGAATATAGAGAAAATGATTGTTCAGGACATTCAATAAAATAATAGTAGCTCTCACTAAATAAGCTATTATTATGTGCCAAGTTTTTTTTTTTTTCAAAAGAACTTTATATTCATTTCTTAATTTCATACAGTAATTCCACAAGAAGCCACAACAATATGAACAAGGGAGGATTAACTCACTTTGGAGAATTAAGAATAAAGAACAGACTATTATGGTTAGGAAAAATATGCTGCAAAGCAAAATGCCATGAAAGAGGACGCTAATCTTACATGTTGTAAGCAGTTTTGAATGCTATGTGGACTTAGAGCTCTGCTGCTAAAAAATTAGATCCAATCTTTAATATTTCAGTACAACAGATGTCTATTTTTTACTCATACAGTTCAAACAAGTGTGACTCAGATGAATAAGGTTGTTCTTCACGTGGTTATTCAATGATTTATGACTCCATCAATACTCAGCCTTGTCACTCCCACTCAATTCTATCAGTCAGAACTAAGGCATATGGTCCACCTAATTAAAAGGAAAGTTGGAAATGCAATCTAGCTGTGCACCAGAGTGCTAGGGAGAATGCATTTATTATGTTAAAGTGCATGTATGTGACTCAATAAGCAACATGGAACTCTTGAAGTTTGTTTTCAAACTGGAAGTGACAGGAGCAATGTAAAGTCAGAGACGACATCTGTGTTCTGTAGAGTGAACCAAGAGCTGATTGTGTTCTATGAAGATCTTTTTCTCTGTCGATCTCAGTGTAGAAAATATTGACCAAATGCCAGTTGGGTTCTCCCTCTTTTCCCTGAACCAATTAGCCTATAGTGACTATCATAAAACTGGCATCAAATAATTAAATATTTTTGTAAAACTTCCACTGTCACTGCTCCTGAGAAGCTAATTTTGAGTCCTTTTTCAACACAAGCACAACTGCTCTGGCTTTATTTTAGATTCTAAGTTTCATGTTGAAATGGAAAGCAAAGGAATTAGCTCTTCCCTGTGACATGCTAAAGGATACAAGAGCAGAAAAGAATTCAATCCTACTGATTAGTGATTGGATTTTTTAACCTGTATGACATTTTGACAATTGCTTTTTCAGTAACTTCTTTTAAAAAATGGGTTAAACTTACTATGTTTTTCAAGATATGATTTACCCATCTGTAAATATTTGGATACATCTCCAATCTGGCTCTTAAAAAGCCTTCAGTATCCTTCAAAGATATTCAAGAAATGAATGTATTTGTCCATAAGAATATAGATAAATTGTAGGGGATCATAGAATAATAAACCTAATTATATAATAAACTTCAGCTCTCCCCTCAATGCAAAATGAGAAACTTTGGTACCATTGCTGACAAGCAGATGTGTCAGAAGGCTTAATGTGAGGGAATCTAGTGATCCTTGAACTCAAAATGTCAAGGATGGTTAGGTTACAATACTATTCATGATATAAGGTATAGTTCTAAAGTAGCAGCAGTAGTGAAAGAGGAACAGGTAGAATTTAAAAATGGGCACCCCCTCCTCCATTCTGTTCACTGTTTGAGCCATCATAAAGCCTGGATGGATCAAATGAAAATACATGTTTAATTGCTTCCTTTGTTTTAAATAATTGAAAATATATTTAGCAGGTATATCCTCAGACCTTGATGTACTCTATTAATGGAGGACAGCCATGGGAAACAAAAAGAATTACAGTTCCTCTAACTGGTATTTAACACTGTAGAACTGATGGTTTTTGAAGGAGGCAATACACATGGGGCACCATGATTTCCGGTAAAGTCCAGCTTCTCAGTTAATGGTGACTCCATTCTTTCAGTTAGTCAAGCAAAAAATGTTGAAATCATACTTGACTCCTCTTGTTTTCTGACACCTCAAATCTAATCCACAGGTGCACAATAAATGTGTTAACTGAATGACATGAATCTCAGTTACATAATGTATTAGCTTTGTAACACTGGAGAAAATTAATTAGAACTGCTTTCCTTATATAATGGAAGGAATAAAAATGATGATAATAGTAATAATAAGCACACAGGGCTGTTGGGATCATAAACTAAGCTAATTATACAAGATCATATCGAGCTGGCAAATAGTGGCTATTATTTTTTTAATTAGTTTTAAGTTTTGTCATTTTCTTTAAACTTTTCTCTTGGAAAAGTTCCACCTCCAACATGATCAGTTTAAATTTTAATAAACTTCAGTTACTGAAAAACCTTACCTTGCCCATTCTTGAGTGCTACAATATATCTTAGGCCAAATCCCACCATCAAAACATTTGACCATAAGAGCATAATTCAAACCAGATTATTTTTTGCATTAATTATCCTTCCAGGGCCTTTTATTTTTCCTTCTAAAATATGTTCTTCAGCTGAACTAAGAAAAAACTACTTAATTAGCTCAAATGTATTTGTCTGCTGTCCCAACTTCAGATGCTTTATGAGTTCCTTTAGATATGACCATCTCAGTTTCTAAGAATGAGTAGAAACAGGACACAGCAAGCTGAGAAATCTCAGGAGACTCTTCATCCTACTCTGGTTGCTTTGCCCTCCCACTTAAGTGAATAAATGGGGAAGTATATTAGTTTATTTACTCAAGCTTCATATTAATTTAACCTTTAAGAGACAAAGTAACTGTGGCGGTTGATTATGATTGATGATTTGTTTAAATGTTAAAATGCTTCAGAAAATTCACAACTATCAGGTATACTAGTCTGGATAGCCTAAGATATTCTATAGTAATAAAAGAATGTCCCCCCAAAACTTAATAACTTAATAAAATAAGGCTTATTTCTTACTCAGTCTATATGCCCATTTCAAGTCATTCCCCTATCATTGTTACTCAGGGACCCAGGCTGATGAAGGGTCAGGGATTGGGATTCAACCAGAATCCCAGAAGGGTAAGATCTAGAAATATTTTACCAAAATAACAAGCAGACATAAAAAACAAACAAACAAATGAAAAACCACATACATAAAATATTAGATTGATTGGTTTTCTAAGTAATCATTTTATAATGTAGAAAGTTGTTTATATCAACCCATTTGTAAATAGAAAGCATGAAAATAATTCAGGCCAAAAAAGAAATGTTTGCCTCTGGTGTCTGGATATTTATAATAAAACTAAGATTTAGCCCCTACTAGAAAATCTCTTTTATATAGGTAAAAAGAAAGTGAGTTTGTCTTCTATGTACCTTAGCGTACCTAAGCAGGTTCTTTTTAGCTATGTTATGTGTATGGTTCAGTAAATATTTATACATTTATTTATAGAAGAGAGAAATATGAAAATATTATAAAGGTAACAATTAAAATATTATTAAATTTTATAGAAGATCAAGGTAGATTAAAAGAGAAGTCATCACGGTTTTTCTGTAAAGGGCTAAAATATTTCAGGCTTTGTGGACTATGAAGCAAAATAGAGAATAATATACGGGCAGGGACACATAAAAAGAGAGAAAATAACAATTTGTACTGATGAAATTCAAAACATGTTAATAAATGAATACAATTTTTAATGCAGATCTACTAATTAGAAGAATGGGATTCTGTCTGGGGGATGATATTTTGCTTAAAGGTGGTTTACTCAGTGTTTCCTTTAATCAAAATCAATTACAGGTTGATTTTCATCTATTAATGGCGATCTTTAATGAAACTGTGTATCTCTCATATTAAAGACATCTTTTTACATATACAGATACTACAAATACTGATATCAATCCACACATATGATTTTAATTGCGCATATTCATTACTTCGAAGACATTTATAGAATTATAATAGATCCTTCTTTTGATATGTAACTTTTAGTGTACCATTACTTTGATATAATTACTTCTAACTGAAGATTTGGTTAGAAGTTATCTCAATTTCCATGTTAAACAGATTTTAAAACATGAAATTTCCTTGACATTTGCTCTGAAGAAAAAAAAAATTCCTGGAACTGTAGTTTGCGCTTAGAAAAATATATCTAATGTAAATCTGTATGAGAATGAAGACCTCTCTTTTCGTTTTAACTTTTGACAACATGGCAAGTACACAAAGCAACTTGAGGTTACTTGTGATTCAAATACCAGTTCTTGGTATTTTTCACAGAAGACACAATTTTCTTTGTAATTGTAAATTTGCAAAATTAGCACTATTTTATGTTGTAATCTTAGTTTGAAATTAAGAAACTTTATCAAGTCTGCAGCAAAAGCTAATTTCCAAAGCTACTTAGTGTTCAATAACAGTGTTAGAAGGTAATTCTTCTCATGCAGAAAAATTTCAGCCTGGCCCTTGAGCTGAAAATATCACAATAAAACTTTACCACTGTAAAGCTGTTGCACACTGTGTTGTAGTTCAACTCAGGACACTCAGACTCTATTTCGGACAAAAATTCATGTTTCACAATGAATGAGAGCATGAGAAGATGCATGAGAGCAAATGCAATTCACTAGTGATACTATTAGTTCAATAGCACATGGTTATAACATGATTCAGTGTTTTCCACAAAATGCTTGCAGCAGATTTGTACAGTGAGTAACCAGAGGCTTTTATACTTTCCAAAAACATTGTTAATCTGCTTGACTGAACATTTTTCTGCTCAGACATATTTTTACCAGGGCAATTTTAGTATGTCTTACAAGATTCCATGTGAGGTTACGCTCAGTGTTTTTTCTCAACTTCTATGAAAATATTCTCTCCCATAGGTTTTCCATGCAGACTACTCACAAAGGCTAATTCTCAAGGACTTCTTGGTGCCAACTCCTCGAATAAACAGTTAAGCAGCATCAGTAATCTGTTGACTAATTATAAAACAAAGAAAGCCACCAAAAATCCTTGCTCTTTTTTAATTGATTATGGATGTCAAACTCTTCAGTCCACTGCTCTCGTCAAAGGCCTACCTTTTAAAAATCTGTTTTCTGTGGTGACATTTCTTTAGCTGCTGCTATCCAACACGATGTTATTAACTTGCTATCAGTAAAGTTTTTTCTTGCTCAGCTTACAAATGAGCTACACAGAAACTTACTTTGCTGGCAGGCACTTTTTAATTTTTCTATTTTTATGAAGAAATTCTACTGCAATGAAATATTTTAAGTTTCCTAAATGTTTCTGACCATTGCTTTCTTGTGAATTAGGAAGATCTGATGAGTGTTTGGTAATATCAACGTATGTTGCACTCTTTTAATACATCTTTAGTATCATATAGCAAACTCAATGCTTTGTTATCAAACTCAATATCAAAATAAGCTGCAGTCAACTAAGATTTATAAACACATCATACAAAGTCCACTTCTCTCTTCTACTCTTATTTTGTCATGGTTGGTATGCACTGATAAAATAAGATAAACTAAACTGAAATAAAGTAAAATAAAAACTGAAAAGTTACAGTAAGGCAATACTGGAAATGCTGTTATCACCGCATCATTGTGATTTGCAGTGCATGAAGTGACATGCAAAGCCCCATATATTGTTTCTGTTGCAACTATTCAACTCCACCATTGAAGTGTGAAAGCAAATATAGACAATTCATAAATGAATTGTAGCATTTTCCAGTAAAATTTACTTATTGACACTGAAATTGAATTTCATATAATCATTATAAAAGATTATTCTTTTAATATTTTCAACCACTTAAACCTGTCAAAACAACACTTAACTCACAAGGCCATTATGAAACCAGGCAGATGGTCTGATTTGGCCTGCAGGCCATATTATGCCAACCTCTGGATTAAAGGAAAGACTTATATTCAAGAAATTAATAAGAGAATTTAGGATATGAAAGTGGTTGGATGGTTCTTCCACTTTACAAAAGATAGCAGAAAATGCAATTCAACATTCTGAGGAACCAGACTACTTCAAATTCCAAGAATGATAAAAGATGAGAAGTCCAAAGCAGTTCTGGTTCTTGAATCTTTTTTCTTTCACTCTGTGGAAAGATTTGATTTTTCTCATTATCCTCAAAGTTTCAGACTTTCACACTGATATTCCTTGATTGGAATATATAATATACAATCTCATTTTTTTCTTGTCATTTTGTGGGCCCTTTAAATCTAGAAAGTTAAGTTCCTTAGCATGAAATTGTTTCTTGAATCATTTTGTTAATGATTTTTTGTTTGCTTTATTTCAGGAACACATAGTTTCTGTCTTATTTTCTGTATCTTTGTTCTCCAAAATTTTGTTTCTGTTTTTCCTTTTGCATTCTCTATGTCCTGGAACATGCCCTTGCTGTAAATTAATGGATATGAAGAAACATGTTCAAGTTGGAAGAATTCTTAGAATTCAAGAAATTCAACTTTCTTTTGCAATGTCTGTTCCTTTCACTCAAGCCCAGGTAAATGGCTTCCCAACCGCTTAAAGCACACCTCCAAATCTACAATTGATGAACAATTATTAAACCAAACATAACCCCCAAAACAGTCACCATTTGATTGATTCCCTCTGGCTGATTGATTGTCAAAGTCTCAATGAAAGACAGATGTTCTAAGTTGTGCCAGATAAAATCTAAACATCCATATTTCCTTTGACTCTTTTCACATGTCATGCCCTCACTATTCTCTAAACAAGCACCTGACTGGCAACTTCCACTTATTGCTTGTTGACAAGTATCATTATCAGTCCTCCAGATGTGTGCTGGCCTTGGTGTAGGAGCACAGGACTTTGCATTAGACATATTTAAAAGGATTCAACCCAAGTGATATTAGATATTGATATAAATTCATTGCATTGTGGACTCATTTTGAAAATTGTTTTCATATATACTCCTCCCATCATCCCAGCAACTCTTGACAAAATGGTATATCACCCACTTTATAAGTGAGACAACTAACTGTTGATGATGTTAAACACTTTCCCCCCATGTGCCATAACTACTAAGATCCAAGATTTGAAACCAGTTTCTATCTGTGTACTGGAAACTATTTTTTACAATTATTTCCTTACTCTCTCCGTTCTTTATTCTTTCATTCATCTAGAAGAAATGTGAGCATAAATTCGATGATGACTAGAGTTCAGTCAAGTAAAACATAAAGTGCCTGTCCAAGGTTCTGAAACAACAATTAGGCCATTTTCTTCTACATATATCTCTATAGATATGAGAATTGGTGTCGATAGTTCAAAAATAGTTTAACAAATTACATGACATTAAGTTATGTCTCTCGTTTCTTTAATTATAATATCCTTATTGGATAAACAGTTTAATTATAAGCAGTGTAGAAAATGCTACTTATGTTTAATTCCCCAATTTTAAGCATGAATTACTTCATATTTTCAAATATTGTCTGATAATAACATAATTTGTTCTCATTAAGTAGAATGTTGCTTTGCATCCTCAAATTTCAGAAGGGATTCAAAGTCTTTAAATGATACAAAAGGTTTCTGCATTTTACAGTCAACATAAAGTGATCAACTGTTATATATATATTTTTATGGATAATATATAATGTATATTATATATATATTTTATGAATAATGTCATAAAAGAATGAACTGCATTTGAAAGGCATTGGATAATCTTTTGCATTAAAAAGATTTTTTAATGGACTATTCCTGGTTAATACACTTCCTTTGCTGGAGTTCTGCTCTCATACTGGATATCCAAAGAGAAAAGAATAGCCATATAAATTACTTCCAAATAAAATAGATTCCAATCTTGCATAAATCTATGTAAATTTCAGTCACTTTCTATGAAACACTCATTAATCTCAAGGTAGTGCTATGGAACTGATTTATAATCTGACAAAGAAGCCCACCATGACTGCTATCCATGGCCACAAAATAAACTTGTGCTGTATGTCATTCTTGATGCTTATGTTGGCTCACAGGTGCACCAAATAAGATGTTCAGAGACTGATTATCCTTATTTATCAGTGACATTATTCTTCAGGCAATATCCTGTACCTTCCTATTTATCTATATTATCTTGACTGGTCATCTAGGTACTCTTGCAAAATCTAGTGAATGTTTATTCACTGGCAAAAGTCATAAATAACTGAATATCATGAAATCCAGTTGTTTACCTTCTTAACAGAGAAACAGCTCAGTTTTGCTCTTTATTGGCATTACCTGATTGTCACTGAATTTCTGTATATGTAACTCTCCCACTTCCCTATTTCTTGTTTTTCTTAAAATCCCCTATTCTGTTTGGAATCTATCTGCTGCTGAGAACAATAATGAGCTAGGAAAATATATTGGACTTGCAATTTCACCTCCATATCTGATCACTCTTTAAAATACCTCTGGACATACTTGAACTGTCCCTACCCTGTGAGCAGGGGCCACATGAAGCTGTAGGGAATGAGTAGGGTGATCACATATTTCATCTTCCAAACCAGGACACTTTGGAAGGTAACAGGACATTCTATTCGAAACTACAACAGAGCAGTAAATGTAAACTGCAAGCTTGGTTACATGGTCACAGTTACAATGAGGGAAAGAGTTCAGATGTTGGGTTCAGACATAGATTTGAATCCTAGTTCTTTCTCTTATTGGCAAAGTGACCTCGTGCAATTTACTTGAACTCTCTGGACCTCAGATTATTTACCTAAAATGAGAATAGTAGTCAGGTTTATCATAATATATGAGAATTAAATTAGAGAAAAGTTTTAAAATAATGTCTAAAACAAAAAATATACATTTATTAAATGTACTTATGATAGTTTCTGTTATCATTTATAACAGTAACCATCATTTTTGTGATTAATAGCTCAGTTTATTAGCTGATTTAATAAAGTAAATCCTTATATAGAAAACAACATACTATATGGACACCGAAGAGGGGAAAGCCGGGGGGTGGGGAGGATGAATTGGGAGACTAGGATTGACATATATACACTAATATGTATAAAATAGATAACTAATAAGAATCTGCTGTATAAAAATAAATAAAATTAAAAGAAAGAAAATAACATACTAGAAGTAGCTTTTTAAAAGCTTTTTTTATGCTATGCTTACAAAATGTCATACATAAGTGAAAACATCCACCACTGTGGTAATACAATAAACAAATTTCCTGTGAGTAAAGCAGAACACTGCACAGATAGGTGGACTGATTAAAGCCAGATTAGCTTCCTGACACCATGAAGATCATATTTTGAATTTGTATGAGGGTAGCTTCTAAATATCACTGCTCTTAATTTAATAATGCAAAAATTCCATTTTCTCAGCTATTTTGAAGAATTTAGTACTTACAACAGTGTCTGACACATGGAAGGTTTTCCATTAAGGTATGTTAAATACATTAACAAAAAAATAAATGAATGAACAAATACATTAAGAACTGAATTTCAGTTAGAATTAAATGAAACTGTGGTTGCCTTTTATGACAATCCTAGAAGTCACCGAAGGGCTAGTAAAAAGAGAACGTGTGAGGGAGCAATCACGAAATTGCCTGCTGCTTGGCATGAGCAAGTTGATTACTAGTTTGTGTGGTTTTTGAGATGCCACGTGTACTGTTTTGTCTCAGGAACATCTGTCCAGGCAGTGAAAGAGATAATTTATCCACCAGCTTCCACCTTCCATCAGGCAAGGTTTACTACTTACAGGAGAGCAAGCAAGTCTCGGAGTGTGGACAGGCAGATCCCAGAGATACCGTGAGTTCGGTGCCAGACTACCACAGTAAAGTGAATATTGCAATAAATCAAGTCACATGAACTTTTGGTTTCCCAGTACATATAAAAGTTATATTTATACTATACTTCAGTCTTAAGTGTGCAATAGCATTATGTCTTATAAAACAATATACAAACCTTAATTTAAAAACAATGCTGTTAGCTCAAAAAAAAAATAATAATAATTTAAAAATGGGCAGAAGACCTAAATAGACATTTCTCCAAAGAAGACATACAGATGGGCAGCAGGCACATGAAAAGATGCTCAATATCACTAATTATTAGAGAAATGCAAATCAAAACTACAAGGACATATAACCTCACACCAGTCAGAAAGGCCATCCCCAAAAATCCCACAAATAATAAATGCTGCAGAGGGTGTGGAGAAAAGAGAACGCTCCTACACTGATGATGGGAGTGTAAATTGGTGCAGCCACTGTGGAAAACAGTACGGAGGTTCCTTACAAAACTAAAAATAGAACTACCATATGATCCAGCAATCCCACTCCTGGGCATACACTGAAAAAGATGAAAACTCTAATTCAAAAAGATACATGCACCCCTATGTTCATAGCAGCACTATTTACAACAGCCAAGACATGGAAGCAACCTAAATGCTAAATGTCCCTCAACAGGTGAATGGATAAGGAGATATTCAGCCAATATTTTTAATGGCTGAAATATTACTCAGCCATATAAAAGAATGAAATAATGCCATTTGCAGCAACATGGATGGACCCAGAGATTGTCATACTAAGTGAAGTCTGTCAGACAAATATATCATAAGGCATCACTTATATGTGGAATCTAAAAAACAAAAAGGTACAAATGAACTTGTTTACAAAACAGAAATAGGTTCACAGACACGGAAAACAAACTTATGATTACCAAAGGGGAAAGGGGGAGGGAGAGATAAATTAGGAATTTGGGTTTAACGGATAACACACTACTATGTAACAGATAGATAAATAACAAAGATCTACTGTATAGCACAGGGAACTGTATTCAATATTTTGTTATAATCTATAATGGGAAAAATCTGAAAAAGAATATATATATATACATATATATATATATGTATGTATTCTGAACCACTGAACCACTTTGCTGTATACCTGAAACACTGTAAATCAACTATACTTCAATAAATAAATAAATAAATAAAAACAATGCTGTTAGAAAAATGGTGCCAATAAACTTACTAGACACAGGCTTGCCACAAACTTTTAATTTGTAAACAACATAATTATCTGTGAAGCACAATAAATTGAAGAGCAATTAGACGAGGTATGCCTGTCATGATTCCGTGGCAAAGGTAAAGGGCAGAAGGGAAGGGGCACAGGACAAAAGCAAACTGTGAGTTGCTGTAGGCTTGTGTGTCCATGGAGTTGGTCACTAATGTGGCCGAGGCAAAACAAGTGGACCAGGGCCTCAAATATCGGTGCAACTTAGAGGATCAGAGTTGGCACGTAATAGAAGACTGACACAAATACCCGCCCTAGTTGACAAATAAATGCTATTTCTGGCTAATGTCTCTTTCTTCTCCCCTCACCCTCTCATTCTCTCTCTATCCCCACATAGTCTTATAGACTATTGGATTTGTATATAGACATACGATTAACTGCAATTTAAAAAAATTCTCAGATCATCACAATGTCAGTCAGCGAGGATGGCTTCAAGCCGGATCTGGTGTCATTTTTGACACCACCTCACAAAGTTTTTGAAAATTTTCTTTCACCAAAAAATATCGCAGGCATCTTTATACTGTTTTTGCCTAAGACTTGAAATCAGTTGTTCTTCTAAGGAATTTTAGTTCCTTTTAGTGCAGAATGACATCAGGGGGGCAAACCCTAAGGTTAGAGATTCTCACTATTGGAATAATACTGCTTTCAGCCTATTTGGAGAGACAAAGAAGATGTTTAGAAGATACTGGGTTGGCCAAAAAGTTCACTTGGGTTTTTCTGTAACTTCATCTTATGGAAACACCCAAAAGACCTTTTTGGCCAACCCAAAACATTTTATTTTTATTTATTTATTTATTTGATGTGGACCATCTTTAAAGTCTTTACTAAATTTGTTACAATATTGTTTCTGTTTTATGTTTTGGTTTTTTGGTCCCAGGCCAAATGTGGGATCTTAGCTCCCCGACCAGGAATCAAACCCACACCCCCTGCATTGGAAGGCGAAATCCCAACCACTGGACTGCAAGGCAAGTCCCAACCCAATACGTTAAAAAAAAAATGAATTAACATTACTAAATCCAGTTCAATTTTAACATAACAGTGGACTTACTTAAATTCTTTGAGTTGTATCCATCTTCAAATTATATCTACCTTCTGTAGCACTAATAATCTTAACTCAAAATAATTAATATACTTACTTGCTTTATCTCTTTATATAATAGAAATAGTTTCAAAATATTATTATTAGCGTTGCTATTGTTAATTAAGTTTCTGAATGGAATAAAATAATTATTTCCATTCGGTTCTGTGCTTATTGTACATTTTGCTAAGGTTACACAGTCAAATTATATGCTATGAAGTCCCATTCTTTGTGTGGCTACTGTTAAGATTAATATACAGTTGGGTTTACTTGTTTCAGTTTGTTTTTAATCTCAAGGAATTATCTTGCTTGTTTTTGAGTAGTAATTCATTTATAGGATTCAAGAGTAAACTATATAGATAGGTATACAGAGATTTTTTTGTTCTTGTTTACATCCCTGCAGTAGCCACCCTGTTCTCCGAGTCCCTCCTTCATTAGTAAATTTCCCTATGGACCAGCTATTAACAGGTGACAAGTGACAGGTAAGAGTTATTTGCAGGTGAGAGGAAGCGTTTAGAGTAGCTGTCTGGGTTTCTCAGCTCAAGGGTTCCCTCTTCTGTTAAGTGTCAAACAGTTTATTTAATAAAGGCTTGTACTTTGTTCTTCAAATTTCAAAAGCTTTTTTTTAATGCTTTCCCTGTTTTCCTGTCTTGATCATTTCATTCTCAGACTTTTTCATAGCAGTTATCCTAAGGACGGTGCTCTCCCCTCCCTGGGGATGGGGGGAGCATTGTATCTGCAGGGTTTTACTGGGCTCTGCCACTGCTCTTCCTGATACTGTAGCTCTCCCACCAACCAAACCAGCCATTCTGATGCCCACTGGCCTGCCTCACTGTTGTTAGCTTCCCCTCTGACTGCTGCCTCAAGCAGACTTCTGTCCCTCTGCATGCACACTTTTTTAGTGTGAGGGAAGATGAATCTATAGTTTTTCTCTACCTAAAGGTACTGATTGGTCTGTTATTATTAGTACTAGTCCTATAGGACTGCTTAAAGAATTTTCTTGTTCTGTAGGATTTTTAAAGAGAAAAAGTGAGGGAATTGGAGTCAAGGCTGTAGCCATACTCCTACAGGAATACAAAACCTTTGAGGCTTTCTCAAGGCATCTGCCATTAGAACAATCTTTATCCTACCCCTCAGTGTAAACTTTGCCAGAAAACGGAGAAGCCACCTGAAGGAGGACTTGAGGATCAACAACTAGAGTAAAATCACACACAGAGTCAAGACAAGACACTGAAAGCACTCTGCTTTTGTTTCAGATATTTCCTACAGAGAGACCCATCTAAAGCAAAGTGCCCTCAACTCTGTTAAGTATCCTTAAATGCCTACATAGTAGAAAAAAAATGCTGGCCATCAAAGCAGTCTCCAAGAGCAACAGATATT
Source organism: Tursiops truncatus (assembly GCF_011762595.2). NCBI lineage: Eukaryota > Metazoa > Chordata > Mammalia > Artiodactyla > Delphinidae > Tursiops > Tursiops truncatus. Next base: position 74,908,219 of record NC_047041.1, on the reverse strand, counting down.
TCTAACATCTGGAACAAGGTTTTAAACTCGGTCCCTTAATTCAGTGATCTAAATTAACACATACAATTCTCAGAAAATGTTTTCATATTTTTAAAGAAAACGTACATACTAAGAAACTATGGAAACCTGTTTGATGTTGGAATGATTCCATCACAATTAAAAAAAGGATTCTAGTCCTTACATATACTTTTTAAAATGTTTGTTTCTGGTGCTGATTTCCTAAATTATTAAAAGTAGTAGAGGGGAGGAAAAATAATTTCCCTTCTACTCTTGGCTAAGACACCCCCATAACAAAAGACAGATTAACAGTAGAAAAATAGAAGTTTAATAACATGTAAACCTGCTGCACACATGAGAAATACCCAGGAAAACTAAGTAACTCCTCCAAATGGTCCAAGTCACCGCCTTAAATATTATATCCAGCTAAAGACAAAGAAAGATGTCGGGTGGAGAAGTCCAGTCACAGGAAGTTATCAGAAAAAGTACAGTAAACACCGGTAGAGTTATTATGCCTTCTCTGTTGACAAGAGATTCTGGAGATTTGATCATCTTTCTCTGCCTGGTGCAGAGAGGGAAACAGCCTTACAAGTGGAGGTTTATCTTATAAACGTAAATGTCTCTTATAAAAGGTGACTTTTACTTTTATTCAGTTTTCAGACTTTCTCCTTTGTCTGCAGTTTCTTAAAAAAAATAAATAAAAAAAAATAAAAACTCTAAAATAATTCTTATGCCAAAGAGGCATGTTTTGGGGTGGCAAATTCTGCTTGCCTAGAGTAGCAATGGTCCAGCTCTAGCTCAGAAAAGCAAAACATGTTGATATGCGTAGCACATCAAGACAATTACTGTACCAAGTAGTTTTGTTTTGGTTTTGGTTTTTTGGTTTTATTCGTTTCTTATTTTAGTTTCAAAAGCTTAATGTGGTTTTACCTGGTCATAGTCTGATAATTTGCAATCCAGTAGGGGAAGTGAAAGAAAGAAAAATTCGACAAAAGTTAGGAAGTGGTAGAAAGAAAAAATAACAACAAAAAGAAATCAGAAAATGTAAAATGGGATTAATAAATCAGTCAGTTTGGTCAGTCAATTTGTTAGACAATGAATAATTTATTGAGTAGCTACTATCAGCTCCAAGCATGACATAGCACCGTACAATTTCCCAAGCACTGATAAGAGCCATGAAAAAAAATAAGAGGGTTAATGGAGACTAGGCAACTGATTTCATTAGGATGAGCAGAAAAACCTCAAAGAACCTGATTTTTTTTTTTTTTTTTTTTTTTGTGGTACACTGGCCTCTCACTGTTGTGGCCTCTCCCGTTGCGGAGCACAGGCTCCAGACACGCAGGCTCAGCGGCCATGGCTCACGGGCCTAGTCGCTCCGTGGCATGTGGGATCCTCCCAGACCGGGGCACGAACCCGTGTCCCCCACATCGGCAAGAGGACTCTCAACCACTGAGCCACCAGGGAAGCCCAGAACCTGATATTTGATTTGAAATTTGAATAAAGAAAATTGTTCCAGGCTGGTGGATATTCACCTCACATTTCAATGTCTCAGGACATTACAATTGATTCCACTTTTATTCTACTTCTCTTCTTCTAGAGAGAGCACATTTTGTCATGTGTATTTCCCCAAAATGAATTAGGTTAAATTGCCTGTAGTAGTTTATTAGAATTGTTTCAATCTTCTTGGTGTCTATATTTATTTCATTTTTTTTCTAGAGAATGAGCATTTCTTTTTTATGACTTTTTTTTTTAATTTTTATTTATTTATTTATTTATTTGTCTGCGTCGGGTCTTCATCTCAGCACTCGGGATCTTCGTTGCAGCATGTGGGATCTTTTGCTGCGGTGCGCGGGCTTCTCTCCAGTTGTGATGTGCAGGTTTTCTCTTTTCTAGTTGTGGCGTGGGCTCTGTAGTTTGCAGCACGTGGGTTCTAGCTGAGGTGCATGAGCTCAGTAGTTGTGGCGTGTGGGCTTAGTTGCCCCACAGCATGTGGAATCTTAGTTCCCCAACCAGGAATCAAACCCGTGTCCCCTGCATTGGAAGGTGGATTCTTTACCTCTGAACCACCAGGGAAGTCCTCATACTTTGATTTCTAAAATTATTTGTTCCTTATCTCTTTTTTCATACTTCCAAAGTTTGTATACGTTATTATCATTTTTAAAGTTTCTGTTTTTATTAACTCTATTCCTTCATTTTTATTACATAAATTTCTACTTTTCCTCTTTTAATTCCTTCTTATACTTTGCATGAGCTTATTCTGGTTGTTTCCTAACTTAATATGAAAGTATAGTTCACTAATGTTTAATCTTTTAATTTTTAGTACATTAATTTAAGGCTGTCGATTTTCTCCCTTCTTGTCTCAGGGCCTTTGCAGTCCTTCTGCTTGAAGATGTTCTGTTGCCATCTTGCCTCCAGTGGCCCTATCTACATATTTTTCTGGAAACTTAATATTATATTTCTAATGTAATTACTCTTTGTCACTATGCCTAAATGTTCTAGTTTATTGTTTTTAAATTTATCCTTCTCAATACAGGGCAGATTCTTTTCACCAAAGAACTCTTTCTTCAATTCTACAGATTATCTCTTTTATTGTCTATTTATGTATTACCTGTACTCCTTCTGGACCTCCAGTTAGATGTTGGAACTATTGGATGTATCCTCCATGTTTCACAACTTTTCTCTCATATTTCCCAGCTCTCTCTCCATCTGTGGTGATTTCTTGTTTAATTCTTTAACAAGATCTTCCAGAAACTAATTAATCTTCTTTTCAGTCCATTCTCATCTTTTATTTTTAATTTCAACAACAGTTTTTATTTTTGAGATCTCTAGCTTTTATTCCCTTACTTAATAGTTCTTATTTTATGACTACGGTTTACTCTTCTACATACTCCAGATGAAGTTAAAACATATAAAGTCTTAGAAAGGTGCTGGTCACATGGAAATAATCAATGCTAGTTATTGTGATTAATGTTATTATCCTTATTTGAAGGTACACTTCTGCCTCCTCTGTTACCATTTTCCTCATGTTTCAGTTCTTCCATATGTTAAATTTTTTTTTCTGTCTTGGATATTTTGCTCTGTTAGATGTGTTGATTGCGTGCTCATCTTTGGGGCTAAGTTTTCATTTAGACTATCTTCTGTATCTATTTGTGCAGACAGTTTAAAGAGAGTAAAACATATGTTGGATTCTAGCACAGTTGCCAAAAATGGTAGTCTTTTAATGGTATTCTCAGTGCTAGGCTTCCACATATTTCCAGGGGGACGCTAATACGGTTTCATGTATTTATCAGATCTGTTAAGAATGAGTAGAAGTTCAGTATTCAGGAATGTTTTGAAAAGTCTGGATTAATAGAATTAATTTTACTATCAAGTTAAGTGAAGCTGTAGAATTAGAAAAATAAGTGTAATGAGAAAATTTATCATACAAACTGAAGTCAAACGTGATTTACAGTTGAAATATTTTAGTTTCAACTCTTTATTACTGGATATTCCTTTGGTGACTGCATTTAACTTCAGTAAACTAAGATGAGAGAAAGTTGCTAGGTGCATTATTATCATTTGCTCTTTTGTTTTGCCTCAGTTTTGATATTTCTTAATGTCACTCTCTTGTTATATGTGTTTCTTTTCTCCCAATCTTTATTTTTAGAATATTCTTACTTAGTAATAAATTTTAGAGCTCCATTTTTATAATCCATGAGGAATTGCATATAAAGTTAGTAAGAATACTACTATTGAATCCCTCTTAATTGTAGTGTCTTCAATGTACAACAGATGGAAGATGTCTTGATATGCATCCAAAAGAACTACATACATATCTACTACTGTTCAAGGAAGTAAGGCTCATTTTCTTTAAAAAATAATTTTAAGTTTAAGCGACTACAAATTAAATTGTTATTCATTTCCTAAATATTCTGGTTATCTTTATAAATTCTTTAATCTGGATGTAGTCAAAAAGAAATTTAGAAGAGTAGGTTTGATGATTGCATTAAATATGTGACATCACTGACTCAATACCTAATGCATGACCCAGTACTTTGCAGTTGAATCCATATACGATATATTTGGAAGTGCAGATAACTGCAAAATGATTGTCATTTTGAAAAGATTACTATCTTAAAGAGGTTATATAACTCTAATAAAGAATCAGATGATTACTCTCATTCCTTGGCTATGTTATGATAGTCTTGCAAACTGAAAGAGAACATAATTTTCAATGAATGAACGAACAAACATTAGAATCTAAATCTGAGTCTTAGTCTCTCAAATTTTTAATTAGTACAACTATTAAATTGTTGCCCGTTTAGGCACATGACAAAAGATAAATTTCTAAAACATATAAAGGCATGTTCTCTGATGTAAAATATTCTTTGGTACATAAACATGACTTCTGTACACTGTCACAATGCCATATATAATTGTATTTTTCATTTTCTTCTGTCATAAAATGTGGCATTATAATTATCTTCTGGGCCTTTACCCTGTATTTTAACATGATTTTATCAGAATTGTATATCTCCCATATAACAACAGCACCACTGACAAGTGGACAGAGTTCATATATTGCCCAAGAATTTCAAATTAAAATATTCATGAATTCATTGTGCTATATAAGATAATAAGTGCAATAGCAGACCATTTATTGGCTGACTGTCCATCTGTTCCCACTGTAATTCAAATCTGGAAGGGAATATAATCTTGAGCTGGAAGAGACAACTGCTGTCAGTTGCCAAACCCATATTTTTCCTTTGGTGCATTAATCTGCTCAGTAACAGCACTGTTACCCAGGGGGACGTATTTAGAGAGGAGAAAATAAATCAAAATGTTGAAAAAGTTTTGTAATAAGAATGAGCAGAGTCAGAATAGAATTCTGCAGACCTATTTGTTCTTCACAATAAAAGACCAATTATGAACGGAAACAGAGCCTAAACTTTCAGAAGCATTTAAAGGTTAAGGTAAGTTTTGAAATTAGAAACAATTTTAAAACAGTAGAATTAATGAGTCATAGAATATTTATAAAATATTTTTGAAAATGGTGAGAGAAGGCTTATGGTTTTTTAATGAAATGAAGTAATTGGCTTTGTCAATTCTAGTTAAAATGTATTTGCCACAGCTGTGCAAGTGTCATATTTGGCTGAATAATGACAATATTCAAAGTATTTTGTTGCCTTAAAGATTGGTAAAATATAGTGGGTAGGGAATAACCACATAGTGTGTGAGAATAATGTTGATATACACATATAGACATTTAACTTCAGTTTTCCAAGACTGCAAAAGAACAATATGCTAAAAACAAGAAAGTGTTCTCCTACTGGCTCTAAACTTTCTCACTAATTTTATCAGTCAGAGTTCAACCACAGAAGCAGAACTACTGTAATACACACATACAACAGGTTACTGGGATTCGGCCTTACAGAATTTAGGAAGCTGGTTAAACAGACTTTGGGAGGTTGTTTATTCTCTGTCTGGTGCTACAGCCTAAAGTCAGCTAGGCAGGCAATAAGGAAGGGAAGATGGACATCCAATGGGGACAGCAAGACTAAGAAAATTTCAAGGGTAAGTGAAATCTATGTGGACTGAAACCTGCAGATAAGTGAACCAGCAGATAAGTGATAATACATGTAAACCTGCCTTGTGCCTGGTGACCTGCTTTTACCTCACGAGTGTAAAAAGAATACAGCTGCTATTTCACTACTCTCTTCCAATTTTCACAAAGAAATCTGGCTCAAACTAACCAAGAATGACATAGGGGAGAAATTTCTGCAAAATGTAGTTCTAGCTTTGACAAGATGACACAATACAACTCCACTACAATTTACCCCTTGTCAACTTGACATTTCTATACACCTTTATTAACTATAGTTATCATAATTTCTAAATAAAATAATAGCAAAATTCTGTTTCCATACAACATAATACAACTGTCTTGTGTACAACCTTCTCCTCAAAATAAGATACAAAACCCCTTTATCTGTCCTTAATATTCATTTCTTTTCTATATAAGTCACATTTCCTCTTTGATATCTTATAAATCAAATAGTATGACTACTACTAATACTTCTTACATTACATGTTAGGCAAATTTAAGAGGAAAAGATTTTAAAAGTTAAGACATACACAAGTATGTACATATCAAAGTAAGGAAAACTATCCATAACAATTACAGTTCTCAGTTTTGCCGTTGGTCATGTGATCATAATTGATATCTATAACTACGTTGTTCTACCACCTTCTGCCTTCAGCAAGAACCCTGGCTAGTTATGATTTTAGTTGAGGTCATGAGACTCCCTCCTCTGTTCAACTGTTTTCATTTTTCCAGTGACTTAAATCACTGGGTAGGGAATACTAAGAGGTATCCCAGAGGATCTTCTGCAATTTTTACCCCATTGTGTCTTAACAACCCAACTGCTTTTTGTCTGACAATCAAGATCAATCGCCTCAGCCAGAACACCAATGATCTCTGTCTATTGATTCACTAATATGAGGAGCCCAAAGAAACTAAGTTCTGGTTTAAACTTTGAGCTTAATGGAACTATTGATGTAGACCTTAATTAAAATATTTCTCCCTTGGTAACTAAGACAAGCAGAGCCCAGAGGTGTTGAGAACAGGCAGAAATAATGATGTCAGTGGATCTCTCAGGGAAATAGTGAGAAAAGTGACTTCTTTTTCTTCCCTTGTTTCCTGAAGGTAAGGGATTCATGAATCCCGGTTATGAAGGAAATAGAACCATATGTTAGTTGCTCATATAGACCATATTTCACATCCTGGAGGACACTACCCCAGCCCCAAAAGATTTAGGCATCCAGCTGGCATTTCAGAAGGCCACAGCTCCATCATATCAGGCCAGTTGCTCCGACTGGTAGGTATCACAAGAACAATAAATTTCTTGAGCAGTTCTGCACTTTATGATCTATAAAACAAATTTCTTGGTCCCGAGCTATGCTGTATGGAATTTCAGGATGGGGAATGAAACATTCCTTAATATCGCAGATGATGGGCTTGGCAGAAGCACTGCAGGCAAGGAAGACAAATCCACATCTAGAGTAAGTATCTGTTCCTTTGAGAACAAAGTCCTGCTCCTCTCTTGATGGAAGAATGTAGATGGGTGTCCTGGAGAAACCCTGCTGGAGAGTAGTTTCTTGGAGATGTATTTCATAGACACCACACCACCCTCACTCCTCATGAAAAGGCATTTGCAATAAAATTGGCTTCTTATCTGCTGCAGGCATTGATGCTTTTGTAAAGTCCTGATTGTTTTTGTTTATGACATCTCGGTTGGGAGCTGCAGAAATGATTATGACAGCAGACACAATGAGAGGGGAAAGCTGTAAAAAATTAAATTTTCATGTCCTTATCTTCAGCAGCACATTTTTACTATTTTAAGCAAATATTATTATTTGCTTAAAAATTAAATATCTGTCCATTCTAGGTTGGAGAGTCTGAAAGTCTGAGACATCTGTCCCATTTAGGTGGGCCATATCCTATATCCTACCTATTGTTGAGAGAGGCCTCAAGGGAAATCAAACTTGCCAACACCTTAATCTTGGACATATAGGCTCCAGAATTGTGAAAATATACATTTCTGTTATAAAAGCCACCCACTCTGTTGTATTTTGTTATGGAAGCCCTAGGCAACTAATATGCCACCTAATTGGTATCGAAAAGTTTATGTACATGTTTTTCTCTTTGCAAGGTTATAAACACTTGAGAATAGTAACTATGCCTTTTCACTTTGCATCATCATCACAGCAACATGTGGGACAAACTAATTTGTCAATAAATATTTGTTAAATTAATAACCAAAGAAAAAGAACATTTAGATTTTAATGTGATTAAGTGGTAAGAAGATATTTTAAGTTTGGAATGGCACAGCCATTAAATCTTGGAAGTTATTATATTTTTGGAGCAAATTTCTTTTATTTAAAAATAATGACAAAAATGTCTTATGAAAATAATTTTTTTAAAAAACTGTAAAACCTTTACCAGTGACACTTGGGAAAAATAATGAGACTCAAGCATATGGCACTTCTTTACACATGTTTGTGCTAGAATCACAAAGCACTTACACGTCCTTCCTTCTTCACTCTTCATTCAACTTTCTATTTGCCTTTCAACCATTCATTCATTCAGCAAACATTTATTAATGGATTGCTTACTGTGTGCCAGTTACTAGGACTAGAGAGATAAAGGGATGGTCATTCTTTCAAGAATAATTTACTTTTATAAAAAATAATTTGGTGAGTTACATACATTAATAAAAAGGTCTACTGAGACTATTTCAAGGCAAAACTCTCTATAGAGTAATGGCATCTTAATTACTCCATAAATTGATAATAAAGACAGTTGAATTCACCTGAAAGCACTAGTGTCAAACTGAATTTTCCTCACCGCTTTTCCCCAAAAGATAGGATCCAGATGTTGGAGAGTGGTGACTGGTGGTGGAGGACAATTACTACAGTTTTTCTCTTGATATGTGCTGTCCAGCCAGGCACATAGCCCTGTCCAACAATAGAATCTCATTATTGGACTGAAAATTGTAGTAGACATTGCTCGGTATAGGACAACATGCCATCTGACTACATACTACATTAAGAAGACTGCATTGAAAATAATTTCTAAGCAACATCTCCTCTTCAGATCTTGTGAATTCCACCTTCAAAGCATCTGCTTAATTAATTTGCTCCTCTTCAACAAAAATACCACTTTGAATCAGCCTTTCTAATTCCGTTGTCTTATAGATAAAAGTTCATCATCATACCACCAACCAATTCTCTCTTCAAAACACTGACCTGATCATCTCATTTTCTGGCTTAAGTCTTTCCAGGTCTCCTCTTTGTCTACAAGAAGCCACCAAACTCTCTGGCAAAGTAAATAAGGCCCTTCACAATCTAGAGCCCCATCTTCCCTTTTAAGCCTCTGCCCTTCTGTATTCTTGTTCCATACACATTGGATAAGTCACCATTGCAAAGATTCATGTGCTCTCTTGAGTTCCTTTGCCAATGCAGACACTACTCCCATGCCTGGAACTCTGCATGCCCTGCATCATCTGCCTTGTACTCAACTACTTATCCTCACTTCATTCTGCAAGCATGTATTGAACACCAACTAAGTTTTAATTACCTCACTAGAAATGAAGGATAAAAAGATGATTAGAATGTGTTTCCTTTATTCCAAGGTAGCACTGGGGAAAATGTGCATGTAAATAAATGTCACGATTTTACAGAAAAAGTTATATTATAACAAACGAGATAAAATGATATATGAGAAGAGGAAAAATAACGAAAAGTCTAAAGGAAGTGATTTTTGAGCTAAAATTTAAAACAATGTAAGAGGCACAAGTGTGAGGAAAAGCAGAGATTGAAAAGGGCACTCCAGGCAAAGTGAGCAGAATATACAAAAGCACAGAGATGAAGAAGAGCAGGAAGTGGGTAATTTGGCATTGATTGTTCTGCAGGATAAATGTGCAGAAACAGAGGTAGAAAGAAAAGTATACAGATTCAGTTCTGTGGTTTAAATGTGTCAAGACCTGCCTTCAAAACCACATTTCTGTGAACATTTCATTAAACTAACTTATATGTCAGAGCCTTCCCATCTCAAATCACATACCAAGACATTTGTTCTTTTCATATCTGATATTTATTTAAACCTTTATTTACAACATGTCTGTATGTATATAAACAGGTATGTACTTTTAATATAGAATTTTCTTCTCATTATAGATTGTTCTAAAATACTATTCAAACATGAACACAAAAGCTTCGGAAAATATTGGGTACATTAATATTTTGTAAATATTTTAGCACATCTCTATTTTTTGTTTAATCACACTTACTTGCATGTGCTTCAAAAATAAAGAAAATATAATTATTGTATAATGGCTCATCTGAATTTCTATTTATAAACTATTTTATTCCCAGAGGGGCTTATTTTTAAGAGAATTTTATAAAGGCAAATGAGCAAGTAGTTTCACTCATTAATTAGAGTTCTTGTGAGATTTGTCCAAAAAAAGATAATTGATGTTCTTTTAGAAGGACAAAATGAGTGTTCTATAATATAGAAACTATAATTATCCCTAAACAGGTTGACAGGTCATAAAATAATACATTCAAGGGCTTCCCTGGTGGCACATTGGTTGAGAGTCCGCCTGCCGATGCAGGGGACACGGGTTCGTGCCCCGGTCCGGGAAGATCCCACATGCCGCGGAGCGGCTGGGCCCGTGAGCCATGGCCGCTGAGCCTGCGCATCCGGAGCCTGTGCTCCGCAACGGGAGAGGCCACAACAGTGAGAGGCACGCGTACCGCAAAAAATAATAATAATACTTTCATTGCATAAAGTTACAATAAAATATCAATTTCAAGTTCAGCAATCTGTCTTTATGTGTAATATATGTGCTTACTTATCAAGTGTTCCTGTCAGATGAACACACCTCTTTTTTTTTTTCCAGTTCACTAATTAACATTGGTTAAAGTCTTTCACTGAAACCTCTAAACACACCAATATAGCTTCCTTACAGTTACTGAGTAGAAATAGTAGATGTCTCCTTTACCAGTTTCCTAACTTTTCTCACACTTAAAGTTGAAAGAGAATCTCAAAAATTATGAAAAATAAGAAGTGAAGTTAAAAGAATTACTAGAAAAATACAACAGTGGTTAGAAATTAGAAACTGAGGTATGACCTTGATCTGACTCTTTAAAACTGATGATTAACTTTCCCCTGTGTGTGTTTGTGTGTGTGTGTGTTTGTGTGTGTGTGTGTGTGCATGTTTTAAATCTTTAATCATTTTTCTTCTTCCCCCATCTATTAAGTACCACTACACGGCTCACCTACCTCAACCTCAGTGTCCCTTCCTGATAAACACTTTCTCTTTATACTTCTCATGGCACCAAAACTGCTCGTTCTGTTTCTTGTTCACATGTTGACAGCATGGCAGAGTGGTTCAGAGTATAGGTTCTGAAGTCAGAACACAGGGGTTTGAATTCTAGCCATGTTGCTTATAAATTGTGTAAGGATGGTGGGAACAATTAACTTAGAAGTTGTGGGCATATTAAGCTTCTAGAGGCAATATATCTAGGATCAAAACTTTATTCTTCAATTTACTTTCTCTGTAAAATCTTGTGTAAGTTGCAAATGTCCATGGGCTTTGGTTTCAGCAACCGTAAAACACATGTATCAATAGTACCTACTGTTTTAAGTATTAAAGTAGTGACTGTCAGATAAATGTCAGCTATCATTTAAGATGCTGTATAAGATTCTTACATAGGTAAGAATGTATCTTGGTACCTGGCATATGTTAAGCAGTCAATAACTTATTTGATGCATTGATTTTATTAGTAATAATAGATACCATGATGTAAATATATTGTCAGTTATATGATTGTTTAATGTTTTTCCCCCCATTATACGGAAAGATCTGTGAAGATAACAATGGTATCCATCTGTTGGATATTGTATCCCCAAGACCTAATTCAATGTCTGGCATATAGAAAACGCTCAATAAATATAGCCAGCAATGAATGAATTGATCTTTCCCCCTTCAAGTGAAAATTATGCAATCAACTAACTTGCAGTAACTTCTTGGAGCTTTTGTGAGATTTCAATTAAATACATACATTAAAATTACCTAGCACACTGCCAGAAACATGGTGATTACTCAGTAAAAGTACAGTGTTTCCTCTTCTTCCGGATCACTAAGAAAACCCGTATGTCTCTTCAATGCGTCACATTTGTGATCTGTGTCTATAATATGCATCTCTATTCTCCTATTAGGATAATTTCCAGGACATTAAATGGTTGTTCTTTTATAATTTTTATCCATTATTGTAGTTTCACTGAGAAAATCATTTATGGAGCTTCTTACACCACAATTCCAGAAGTTTTCCTTAAACTGATTTTTAACATTTGTTCCTCCTGTAGTTTTTTGTGCCATTTTGAAAAATCACACTGAAAATGAGGTTAGACCAGGTGATCTCTAAATGGTATTCCAACACATATTTGTTTGTACTCTCTGTTAAGAGAATAGTGAATTCTGAGCAACCATAGGAAGAACATGCGTGTCCCTGAACAGCACTGTGCAAGCATGCAATCACTCACACACACACACACACACACACACACACACACACAGTCCTAACTGAACTGAAATTTATCTAATCTTCTGTCCTTCATTCCACTGAGGTTTTCCAGTAGCTGGTGCTCTAACCAAGACTTCTAACATTTTAAGCCATAGACACTAAATGTGGACAGCTACATTTGTCTCCTCTCACAATTGAAATTCAAAGACTATAGAGCTTTGCTAAGAAGCACAGGGAAAGCTTTTATCTCTAGCATGTTTAAGGGACAGGTCAGAAGAGGCACTTGCATCATTAGGAATCTATAGGAGGCCCTGAGTGGCTGTCTCATCTTTCACCTCTGCTGTGGAATAATTCTGGTATTGAGCCCCTTTGTCCATGGGTATGCTGCCAATTTAGCTAGCTCCTTAGATTTCATGTTTTACTGAACATTATTTGAGGCAGGTCAACAACTCTGCTCCAGGTTTAATGACTGTGATAGTCAGAGGTTCAGATCACTGTCAGGACAGTTCACAGACTTTCTCTCTGTCGCATAATTTACTTGAATAACAATGTGTGGCTGACATTTATGAAGCAATATTTAATAGGAGACAGATGCTTTATTGAGTGATTTGTATAGCTGTTGTTTAATTATAATCTTGAGACATTGGTTATGACTAAATAACGTAAGAATTGTTTGTGGTGTAGGTTACACAATTATGTGAATATACTGAAACTGCTGAACTGTACAATTTAATTGAATGAATTGTATGCATGTGAATTATATCTTAATAAAACTGCTATAAAATCAGTTTGAGTTGTTTTTCCTTTCTACTTCTGCTGGACAGAGAATCCATAAACATTCCAGTGCAATGCGGTTCTCTCTGGATCTTCATTCTTACCATACTCCAAACCCTTCACTCTCCTACTTGACACAGAGAGACAATTCTCCCCCCTCCCTGCCCCATTTGTTTCTGCTTCTGAGATTGTTTTTACTTATTTCTCTCTGAATGAATACTCTTTTTGCATATATCCATATCCCTAAATCATTCAGTCATGTCATAAAAATTGAGACTCTATTGATTCTATGTGCTCAGCACTGAGCAAGGCACTGGAGACTTTAAAACAATATATGAGTAATAAAATATATTAAAAATTCCTTTTTTACTTCCCTGATGGCGCAGTGGTTACGAATCTGCCTGCCAATGCAGGGGACACAGGTTAGATCCCTGGTCTGGGAAGATCCCACATACCGTGGAGCAACTAAGCCCGTGTGCCACAACTACTGAGCCCATGTGCCGCAACTACTGAAGCCCGCATGCCTGGAGCTGCAGCTTCGCAACAAAGAAGGCACCATGATGAGAAGCCTGTGCACCGCAACAAAGAGTAGCTCCCGCTTGCCGCAACTAGAGAAAGCCTGTGCACAGCAAGGAAGACCCAACGCAGCCAAAAATAAATTAATAAAATAAAATAAATAAAATAATTTTTTTTAAAAATTCCTTTTATGCTGAAAGGAAACTCTCTTTCCTTAAAATTCTCTAATGCTTCATTAGAGCATCTCTTGGTATCCTCTAGTGCTTCATTAGAGCATCTCATGGTATCCTCTACCATGCCTTATGATGTTTGCATTCCTTATGAAACTTCCTAGCTATTCTGTGGACTTCTGGTACAGAGACTCACAGTTAATTGTCCATCTCCCGAACCACATGATTCTTTAAGTTGAGCATTACAAAGCCTTCATAAGTAATTTGTTTAAAGATCGAAAAATATGTAAATGGTAGAATAAACATCTTTCAGCATCAATTCAAGAATGTTTACACCCCCCAAAATCTCAAATCTTTATGGATTTATGTTATAAATTCTTGGCATTTTCATTCATTCACCTTTTTTGTTCATTCATGTAATGTGTTACTTTTGAGTAAACACCATGTGCCTGACGCTGAATTAAGAAATGGGATCATGGAGACATATAAAAAGACCTAATCTTTAATTAATATCAATTTGGAGAAATTGATATATGAACAAATAATTCCATGCTTAGTGAAAATATCGCCAAAAATTATGTAAAGGGAAAAATTATCTGTAAAGGAAGGATTGATTCTACTTGTGAGGGAAAAGATTAATGAAAGAGGTGCTTTTGGTGTGAAGGTGGGGAGAAGTGATTCAACTCAAAAGAAATAAACAGAATCAGGGTCAGGAAGAAAGCCTGGTTTAATTGGAAATTTTCAGATATGTGAGAGTACTGGAATACAACTGCAGATGGGAGATGTTTAAAGAAATGATGAATGGTGAGGACAGACAGTGGCTATATTATGGACAGCCTAGTATATCATGCTGAGGATATTTAAACCTGGAAATCCACAGAAATCTGTCCTCTAAATCACATGACACTCTACTTTGATCATTATAAATGTTTCCATATAGAATTTACTGAAAGCATTCTGGTGACATTACCATTTTGTCCTATAGTGTATTGAAGGTTTTTTAAATATTGTGTTGATTTTCTATTTTGTATTAACTTTCATGCTAGACTACTAGGTTTGGATTTAGGCTCTGCCATCTACTAGGTGAGCTGCTTTGGGCAAGTTATCTAAATTCTCTGATTTCAATTTTGACATTTGTAAACTTACAATAAAGATAATGCTCACCAAGTAGGCTTTTTTAATGGAGACTGAATTAGTATATATATATGTTAAGCACATAGAACAGTGCCAAACATGTAGGAAGCATTTCCTGACTACAAGGAAAGTGATTCTTCACCTCTGCACGTTGCAAAAAGGGTAAGATACATTTTTTATACCATGCTATAGTAATGCATCATTTAAGCACTATTATATGTGATAGTTGTCACAGTGGTTTCTTTTTTGAAATATGGTGTAGAGAGCTTGAAACTCTGCAAAGCAAATATACCACATTTATTGTTAATTTAAATAGATACATACAGTCATGGGTGAGGATCAGACCCTAGACAAGACTGTATTATATTACTTTCTGTTTGAAATCTGATCAGATTTTGATTTATATCATTTTGATTTTATTTTACATCACTTTGATTTTAATCCCCATTTTGAAAACTAGTACCTAATTAAATGAGGAGACTAGTCTGTTCCCTTAACTTATCTCTCTCTACTCACCATCATGAATTCCTATCAGAGCCAACTTGAATTACTCCTGGCCCTTCATATGTAGTATGCCTGCTTCCATCTAAAATAAAATAGTAACAATAAAATAACTCAAAATATAGAATTTATTGGAAGATTACTTTGTGCAAGTCACTTTATATACTTGTCCAGTTTTAATCCTTCTAACATTCCTACTGAGAAACTACTACTATAATTCCAAAATATTAGATAAGGAACGTGAAGTACAGAGAGACTAAACCACTTTCCCAAAGTTACATTGTTCTTCTCATTAGAAAAACATTTCATCATCTGTCTTTACGCTTCCCATGTACACACCAGCTGATGTGGTCAGGGAGTTCTCCTGGAAGATAGGACATGAATTGGTGCCCAAAGAAGATTCAGTTAGTTACAGAGGCAAAGTAGGTACTAGCTTTAGAAATAGAGATAGTAAGCCAAAACAATGTCAATACAGGTGTTAAAATGTACTGTAAAATTATAGAAACCATTAAAAATTATACCGCTAGAATAGAAAATCCTGAAATAGGTTCACACATACATAGCTTTCTTACATGTACAGCTTATAGCAACAAAGATGTCCCTGGAATGCAGAGAGAAAAGGATGAATTTTTGATTAAAAAAAATGCTGAGAAAATTGGATAATGTTATATCCTTCACCACATATTATACATAAAAATATAATGTATCAAGTACTTTAAATTTAAACATGAAAGATTAAAAATTAATGCTTCATGAGGAAATATAGAAAACATGCTTTAAATGATTTCTTCTGACATAGCAGTAAATGCTTGTCACTAAGTGTTTTTCTTGGATGGAGATCTTGTTTACTGAGACTATAGTAAGCCCTCATATACAACTGCTGGATATGGCATGAAACAGAGGCAGAAACAGTGTTTTGTTTTATTCAAATCAAAAAATTCCCTGTTTTTTAAATGAAAATAAGAACCTTATATACATCAGTCATTCAAAATTGGGATCAGGACAGAGTAGCTGTTCTAGTTTTAACTTTGATTAAAACAAGATTCGAATAAATCAATGATTGACAATCAATTAAAAAGTATGATTTCTATAATTAAATATACTATAGATCTGTTAACTCACCTCCTTTTAATTAACTACTCTAATATCTGGTAATCAGTTCCTGTAGGCTTTTTCTTTTCCTTCATGTTTTTTTAATCTATTCTTGAGTCTTTGTATTTCTAAATATATTTTTAAATCAACTTATTAGTTTACATATAAAATGTTTAAAATATGCTAAAATGTGGAGTGATAGTGTATTAAAAATAAAAATAATATGGTGGAGAATTAACACTTTTACAATATTGACTCTTTCAGTCCATTAACATGATGTATGACTGTATTCATTTAAATCTTGAGGTTCTCTCAATAATCTTTTGCAGTTTTCAGGGTTGAGTTCCTGCGAAATTTTCAGTATTTATTCCTTGTTAATGTTTCATTTTATTTTTCATTTTTGTGTTGATATATTAAATATAAACTTTTTTAATCCAGAAAAAGAAAAATTCACGTATTAATTCTAACAGTTTCTCTGCATATTCATTCAGAGATTTTAGGTACACAATCCTGTCATCAATGAATTATGGTAACTTATTTTTCCTTTCTAAAACTTATATATTTATTTTCTTATTTTATCCTCCTATAAATTACCCACAATAAAATGTTAAACAGAAATATTATTAATCAACAGACTTGTCTCATCTCTGATTTCAAGAATAAAAATTTTAATGTATTGTCAGTAAGTATGAAATTGCTTTAGGTTTTCTGTAAGCACTCTTTATCAGCTTAAGGAAGAACTCTACTAGTTTGCTGATAATTTTTTAATTATAAATAAGTATTGAATTTTTATATTATTTTCTTCATTTAGTAGGATAATTATATATTTCTCTCTGTGCTTGCCCTATCAATTACTGATAGTGGTCTCAGTTTCTCTCACTAGGTTTGTGGATTTGTCTATTATTACTTTCATTTTTGACAATTTTTCCAAATTTACTTAAGGTAATACTACTGAGCATAAAAATTTAGAATTATGACATATTCCTACTGGATTGACTTCCTTATAACTATGAAATATCGTTCTATCTCTACTAGTATTTCTTACCTCAAAGACTGCTTTGTCTGATATTACAATATTTTTATCAGCTTTCTTTGAGTTTGATTATGGATGGTCTACCATTTTCCATTTTGGGTCCTTATGGTTAAGATGTGTCCTTTACCCTGAATAGCCAAAGCAATCTTGAGAAAGAAAAATGGAGCTGGAGGAATCAGACTCCTAGACTTCAGATTATACTACAAAGCTACAGTAATCAAGACAGTATGGTACTGGCACAAAAACAGAAATATAGATCAATGGAACAGAAATAGAAAGCCCAGAGATAAACCCATACACATATGGTCACCTTATCTTTGATAAAGGAGGCAAGAATATACAATGGAAAAAAGACAGCCTCTTCAATAAGTGGTGCTGGGAAAACTGGACAGCTACATGTAAAAGAATGAAATTAGAACATTCCCTAACACCATACACAAAAATGAACTCAAAATGGATTAAAGACCTAAATGTAAGGCCAGGCACTATCAAACTCTTAGAGGAAAACGTAGGCAGAACACTCTATGACATAAATCACAGCAAGATCCTTTTTAACCCACCTCCTAGAGGAAGGGAAATAAAAACAAAAATAAACAAATGGTACCTAATGAAACTTAAAAGCTTTTGCACAGCAAAGGAAACCATAAACAAGACGAAAAGACAACCTTCAGAATGGGAAAAAATATTTGCAAATGAAGCAAGGGACAAAGGATTAATCTCCAAAATTTACAAGCAGCTCAATATCAAAAAAACAAACAACCCAATCCAAAACTGGGCAGAAGACCTAAATAGACATTTCTCTGAAGAAGATATACGGACTGCCAACAAACGCATGAAAGAATGCTCAACATCATTAATCATTAGAGAAATGCAAATCAAAACTACAATGAGGTATCACCTCACACCACTCAGAATGGCCATCATCAAGAAATCTGCAAACAATAAATGCTGGAGAGGGTGTGGAGAAAAGGGAACCCTCTTGCACTGTTGGTGGGAATGTAAATTGATACAGCCACTATGGAGAACAGTATGGAGGTTCCTTAAAAAACTAAAAATAGAACTACCATACGACCCAGCAATCCCACTACTGGGCATATATCCTGAGAAAACCATAATTCAAAGAGTCATGTACTGCAATGTTCATTGCAGCTCTATTTGCAATAGCCAGGACATGGAAGCAACCTAAGTGTCCATCAACAGATGAATGTATAAAGATGTGGCACATATATACAATGGAATATTACTCAGTCATAAAAAGAAATGAAATTGAGTTATTTGTAGTGAGGTGGATGGACCTAGAGTCTGTCATACAGAGTGAAGTAGGTCAGAAAGAGAAAAACAAATACCGTATGCTAACACATATGTATGGAATCTAAAAAAAAAAAAGAAAAAAGGTTCTGAAGAACCTACAGGCAGGACAGGAATAAAGACGCAGGCGTAGAGAATGGACTTGAGGACACAGGGAGGGGGATGGGTAAGCTGGGACGAAGTGAGAGCGTGGCATAGACATACATACACTTCCAAATGTAAAACAGATAGCTAGAGGGAAGCAGCCGCATAGCACTGGGAGATAAGCTCGGTGTTTTGTGACCGTGTAGAGGGGTGGGATAGGGATGGTGGGAGGGAGACGCAAGAGGGAGGAGATGAATATATGTATATGTATAGCTGATTCACTTTGTTATAAAGCAGAAACTAACACGCCATTGTAAAGCAATTATACTCCAATAAAGATGTTTAAAAAAAAAAAAGATGTGTCTTTTATAAGCAGCATATACTTGTCTATACTAACTCTCTTTTAATTGGCATATTTAGTACATTTACATGTAATATAGTTAGGATATAAAGCTGAGCTCATAACTACAATCTTTTTGCTTTTTTTATACCAAAGTTATTTTATGTCAATTTTTATTACCTTTGGCCTTCTTTTGAATAATCAAAAGTTTCCCCTTCTATTACTTTGTTAGCTTCCAATTTCTTATTAGTAGCCCTAGAGATTATTATTATTAGTGACCCTAAAGATTATGTCAACATGAATCTCTGGTACATTAAAATCTAATAGAAATTTTTGATATTTTTCTGGTAATGCTAAAAAATTAGAACACTAATTTCATTTATCCTTCCTACATTTAAAAAATTATTGTTAACATACATAATAGACATACATGCATTTTAAAACACAAGACATTACTATCTGAGTAGGAAAATAACTCACTTCTTCCTCTTGTGTTTCTCCTTATTCTCACACTACTATACTCAAAGCACTTCTGAAACCAGATGTGCGGGGTTTACTCCCACACCAGGCAATCTCTGTGATATTGGCTGGGTGCCCTACAATTTAACTTAATTCTAACACTATCTACCTGGAGATAGCATCACTCCCACAAGTATCCGGCTCAATTCCACAAGACTACGTCTCCCCACTTCACATGCCAATTTCAAGTCCAGGTTGTTACCTGTGCTTTTTACTGATAGGTATAAATCAGAGATTCCAAGAACCCCCTCCTCAGGCTCAATCAATTTGCTAGAGTGGCTCACAGAACTCAAGAAAACACTTTACTTACAGCTACCAGTTTATTATAAAAAGATATGATAAAGGATAAAAACGAACATCCAGATGGAGGAGATGCTTAGGGCAAGGTATGTGGGAAGGGGCTTGAAGCTTCCATGCTCTCTCTAGGAGTAACACTCTACCAGCACCTCCACACGCTCAGCAACGTGGAAGCTCTCTGACCCCTGTACTTTGGGATTTTTATAGAGACTTCATCATGTAGGCATGATCAGTCATTAACTCTTTTCAGGCCATCTCTAGAGAATGACGGATGGGGTGAGGCTGAAAATTTCAAACTTCTAATCATGGCTTGATCGTTCCAGTGACCAGTCCCCATCCAGGAGCCCACCAAGAGTCATCCCATTAGAAGAAAAGAAACTGCTATTATCAAAGAATTTCCGAAGGGATTAAGGAGTTCAGTGGCAGGAACCAGGATCACAAAACAAGTATTAGAACAAAAGATGCTCTTGGTGCCCTTGTCACTTAGAAAAATTTATAAGGGTTTTGGAAGCTCTGTGCCAGGAACCAGGGACAGAGGCCAATTACATAGTTCCTATTATTAAATTCTATTTTTTTTGTTTGTTGATAATTTTTGAATTTAATTTTATTTATTTTTTATACAGCAGGTTCTTATTAGTCATCAATATTATACACATCAGTTTATACATGCCAATCCCAATCACCCAGTTCATCACACCACCATTCCCACTCCCCCGTGGCTTTCCCCCCTAGGTGTCCATATATTTGTTCTCTACATCTGTGTCTCAAACTCTGCACTGCAAACCGGTTCATCTGTACCATTTTTCTAGGTTCCACATACATGCGTTAATATACGATATTTGTTTTTCTCTTTCTGACCTACCTCACCCTGTATGACAGTCTCTAGATCCACCCACATCTCAACAAATGACCCAATTTCGTTCTATTTTATGCCTGAGTAATATTCCATTGTATATATGTGCCACATCTTCTTTATCCATTCATCTGTCGATGGGCAGTTAGGTTGCTTCCATGACCTGGCTATTGTAAATAGTGCTACAATGAACACTGGGGTGCCTGTGTCTTTTTGAATTATGGTTTTCTGTGGGTATATGCCCAGTAGTGGGATTGTTGGATCATATGGTAATTCTATTTTTAGCTTTTTGTTTGTTTGTTTGTTTTTGCTGTATGCGGGCCTCTCACTGTTGTGGCCTCTACTATTGTGGAGCACAGGCTCCAGACGCGCACGCTCAGCAGCCATGGCTCACGAGACTAGCCACTCCGCAGCATGTGGGATCTTCCCGGACCAGGGCACGAACCCGTGTCCCCTGCATCGGCAGGCGGACTCGCAACCACTGCGCCACCAGGGAAGCCCTATTTTTAGTTTTTTAAGGAACATCCATACTGTTCTCCATAGTGGCTGTATCAATTTACATTCCCAACAACAGTGCAAGAGGGTTCCCTTTTCTCCACACCCTCTCCAGCATTTGTTGTTTGTAGATTTTCTGATGATGCCCATTCTAACTGTTGTGAGGTAATACTCACTGTAGTTTGGATTTGCATTTCTCTAATAATTAGTGATGTTGAGCAGCTTTTCATGTGCTTCTTGGCCAACTGTATGTCTTCTTTGGAGAAATGTCTATTTAGCTCTTCTGCCAATTTTAGGATTGGGTTGTTTGTTTCTTTAATATTGAGCTGCATGAGTTGTTTATATATTTTGGAGATTAATCCTTTGTCCGTTGATTCGTTTGCAAATATTTTCTCCCATTCTGAGGGTTGTCTTTTCGTCTTGTTTATGGTTTCCTTTGCTGTGCAAAAGCTTTTAAGTTTTATTAGGTCCCATTTGTTTATTTTTGTTTTTATTTCCATTACTCTAGGAGGTGGATCAAAAAAGATCTTGCTGTGATTTATGTCAAAGAGTGTTCTTTAGATGTTTTCCTCTAAGAGTTTTATAGTGTCCAGGCTTACATTTAGATCTCTAATCCATTTTGAGTTTATTTTTGTGTATAGCGTTAGGGAGTGTTCTAATTTCATTCTTTTACATGAGGCTGTCCAGTTTTCCCAGCACCACTTACTGAAGAGACTGTCTTTTCTCCATTGTATATCCTTGCCTACTTTGTCATAGATTAGTTGCCCTTAAGTGGGTAGGTTTACCTCTGGGCTTTCTATCTTCTTTCATTGTTCTATGTTTCTGTTTTTGTGCCACTACCATATTGTCTCGATTACTGTAGCTTTGTAGTATAGTCTGAAGTCAGGGGGGTCTCATTCCTCCAGCTCCGTTTTTTTCCCTCAAGAGCGCTTCGGCTATTTGGGGTCTTTTGTGTCTCCATACAAATTTTAAGATTTTTTGTTCTACTTCCATAAAAAATTCCATTGGCAATTTGATAGGAATTGCATTGAATCTGTAGATTGCTTTGGGTAGTATAGTCATTGTCACAATATTGATTCTTCCAATCCAAGAACATGGTATATCTCTCCATCTGCTGGTATCATCTTTAATTTCTTTCATCAGTGTTTTATAGTTTTCTGCATACAGGTCTTTTGTCTCCCTAGGTAGATTTATTCCCAGGTATTTTATTCTTTTTGCTGCAATGGTAAATGGGATTGTTCCCTTAAATTCTCTTTCGGAGTTTTTGTTGTTAGTGTATAGGAATGTCAGAGACTTCTGTGCATTAATTTTGTATCCTGCAACCTTACCAAATTCATTGATTAATTCTAGTAGTTTTCTGGTGGCATCTTTAGGATTCTCTATGTATAGTATCATGTCATCTGCAAACAGTGAAAGTTTTACTTCTTCTTTTCCAATTCGTATTCCTTTTATTTCTTTTCCTTCTCTGATTGCCGTGGCTAGGACTTCCAAAACTACGTTGAAAAGTAGTGGTGAGAGTGGACATCCTTGTGTTGTTCATGATCTTACAGGAAATGCTTTCAGTTTTTCACCATTGAGAATGATGTTTGCTGTGGGTTAGTTGTATATGACCTTTATTATGTTGAGGTAGGTTCCCTCTATGCCCACTTTCTGGAGAGTTTTTATCATAAATGAGTTTTGAATTTTGTCAAAAGTTTTTTCTGCATCTATTGAGATGATCATATGGTTTTTCTTCTTCAGTTTAATGTGCTGTATCACATTGACTGATTTGTGTATATTGAAGAATCCTTGCATCCCTGGGATAAATCCCACTTGATCATGGTGTATGATCCTTTTAATGTGTTGTTGGATTCTGTTTGCTAGTATTTTGTTGAGGATTTTTCTTTCTTTTTTTTTTTTTTTCTGTACGTGGGCCTCTCTCACTTTTGCGGCCTCTCCCATTGCAGAGCACAGGCTCCGGACGTGCAGGCTCAGCAGCCATGGCTCACGGGCCCAGCCGCTCTGCGGCATGTGGCATCTTCCCAGACCAGGGCATGAACCCATGTCCCCTGCATCGGCAGGCGGACTCAACCACTGCGCCACCAGGGAAGCCCTTGTTGAGTATTTTTGCATCTATATTCATCAGTGATATCGTTCTGCAATTTTCTTTTTTTGTAGTATCTCTGTCTGGTTTTGGTATCAGGGTGATGGTGGCCTCATAGAATGAGTTTGGGAGTGTTCCTTACTCTGCAATTTTTTGGACGAGTTTGAGAAGGATGGGTGTTAGCTCTTCTCTAAATGTTTGATAGAATTCACCTGTGAAGCCATATGGTCCTGGACTTCTGTTTGTTGGAAGATTTTTAATCAGTTTCAATTTCATTACTTGTGATTGGTCTGTTCATATTTTCTATTTCTCCTGGTTCAGTCGTGGAAGGTTATACCTTTCTAAAAATTTGTCCATTTCTTCCAGGTTGTCCTTTTTATTGGCATAGAGTTGCTTGTAGTAGTCTCTTAGGATGCTTTGTGTTTCTGTGGTGTGTGTTGTAACTTCTCCTTTTTCATTTCTAATTTATTGATTTGAGTCCTCTCCCTCTTTTTCTTGATGAGTCTGGCTAATGGTTGATCAATTTTGTTTATCTTCTCAAAGAATGAGCTTTTAGTTTTATTGATCTTTGTTATTGTTTTCTTTGTTTCTATTTATTTCTGCTCTGATCTTGATGATCTCTTTCCTTCTGCTAACTTTGGGTTTTGTTTGTTCTTCTTTCTCTAGTTCCTTCAGGTGTAAGGTTAGATTATTTGAGATTTTTCCTGTTTCTTGAGGTAGGCTAGTATAGCTATAAACTTCCCTCTTAGAACTGCTTTTGCTGCATCCCATAGGTTTTGGATTGTCGTGTTTTCATTATCATTTGCCTCTAGGTATTTTTTGATTTCCTCTTTGATTTCTTCAGTGATCTCTTGGTTATTTAGTGATGTATTGTTTAGCCTCCATGTGTTTGTGTTGTTTTTTTTTTCCCCTGTGATTCATTTCTAATCTCATACCATTGTTGTCAGAAAGATGCTTGATATGATTTCAATTTTCTTAAATTTACTGAGGCTTGATTTCTGACCTTAGGATATGATCTATCCTGGAGAATGTTCCGTGCACACTTGAGAAGAAAGTGTAATCTGCTGTTTTTGGATGGAATGTCCTATAATATCAATTAAATCTATCTGGTCTACTGTGTCATTTAAAGCTTCTGTTTCCTTATTTATTTTCATTTTGGAATTATCTATCTATTGGTGTAAGTGAGGTGTTGAAGTCCCCCACTATTATTGTGTTACTGTTGATTTCCTCTTTTATAGCTGTTAGCAGTTGCCTTATGTATTGAGGTGCTCCTAAGCTGGATGCATATATATTTATAATTGTTGTATCTTCTTGGATTGATCCCTTGATCATTATGTAGTGTCCTTCCTTGTCTCTTGTAACATGCTTTATTTTAAAGTCTATTTTATCTGATATGAATACTGCTACTCCAGCTTTCTTTTGACTTCCATTTGCATGGAATATCTTTTTCCATCCTCTCACTTTCAGTCTGTATGTGTCCCTAGGTCTGAAGTGGGTCTTTTGTAGACAGCACATATATGGGTCTTTTTTTGGTATCCATTCAGCAAGCCTGTGTCTTTTGGTGGGAGCATTTAATCCAATCACATTTAAGGTAATGATCGATATGTATATTCCTATGACCCTTTTCTTAATTGTTCTGGGTTTGTAGAGTAATCTTCGTTGTAGGTTCTTCCCTTTCATCACCTGATGTATATCATGCTACTCCCTTCTTCCTTGTAGAGTTTCTGCTGAGAAATCAGCTGTTAACCTTATGGGAGTTCCCTATGTTATTTGTCATTTTTCCCTTGCTGCTTTCAATAATTTTTCTTTGTCTTTAATTTTTGCCAATTTGATTACTATGTGTCTCGGCGTGTTTCTCCTTGGGTTTATCCTGTATGGGACTTGCTGGGCTTCCTGGACTTGGGTGGCTATTTCCTTTCCCATGTTAGGAAAGTTTTTGACTATAATCTCTTAAAATATTTTCTCAGGTCCTTTCTCTCCCTCTCTTCTCTTTCTGGGACCCGTATAATGCAAATGTTGTTGTGTTTAATGTTGTCCCAGAGGTCTCTTAGGCTGTCTTCATTTCTTTTCATTCTTTTTTCTTTATTCTGTTCCACAGCAGTGAACTCCACCATTCTGTCTTCTAGGTCACTTATCCGTTGTTCTGCCTCAGTTATTCTGCTATTGATTCCTTCTAATGTAGTTTTCATTTCAGTTATTGTATTGTTCATCTCTGTTTGTTAGTTCTTTAATTCTTCTAGGTCTTTGTTAAACATTTCTTGCATCTTCTCAACCTTTGCCTCCATTCTTTTTTTCGAGGTCTTGTATCATCTTCACTATCATTATTCTGAATTCTTTTTCTGGAAGGTTGCCTATCTCCACTTCCTTTAGTTGTTTTTCTGGGGGTTTATCTTGTTCCTTCATCTGGTACATAGCCCTCTGCCTTTTCATCTTGTCTAGCTTTCTGTGAATGTGGTTTTTGTTCCACAGGCTGCAGGACTGTAGGTCTTCTTGCTTCTGCTGTCTGCCCTGTGGTGGATGAGGCTATCTAAGAGGCTTGTGTAAGTTTCCTGATGGGAGGGACTGGTGGTGGGTAGAGTTGACTGTTGTTCTCCAGCTTTTCTTTAATTAAGTATTTCAGGCAATTTCCAACTGAATCTATGTAAAATGATCATGTTTGTTGAGATCCCCCTTGTATAATTACAATTAGTTACTTTAGTGAAGTATTATCCTGGATTATTATATTCATTTAATTTGACTGATATAAATTTTAAATATTAATGATGTACTGTTAAAAAACGAGTAATTTAATGAAATAAAGTTTTTCTTTATTAGTTTAATTTCTCAAACGTTTTGAGAAAAATAAAACCCTTTAAAATCACTTTCCTCCAATACCTTCACACACTTAGCAAAACGTTACAGCCCAATAAACCAATTTATGTGTTTATAGGTATTCTGTATTTATATAAAGACTGTGGCATATACTTGATCTCAATCTTTTTTCATTCTCATCCTGAAACTATGTACAGTAGGCCTTTGGCTCTGTCCAAAGTACTAAATCAAGTCTGGATGAACTTTTACCATTTAGAAGACAAGACTTAATGCTAAGAATCCCTTTCTGTTGACACTAATAGACATTCTCAGGGCTGAATATGATCCTGAGTTAAAAAATAATAAAAGGTAGAACTCTTGGGAAAGAGCAAGGACTACTTTGAACCTTTGAAGTAGTATTTCGTATTTTAAAATATCTTCCATTTGTATTTTAATTGGCTTATTACAATTATGCAAGGCATCTGAATAGGTAAATTTTATTTTTTCTTTTACTTTTGTATTTTAACTGTTATCATTCAAATATTTTGTCATCACCTAAATAAGCTAATATTCAACATCATTTAACAAAATCTTTATTTTTTTCCTTTCTTACAAGGGGAAATATATGACCCATACAAAAATACTTTGGTCTTTAAAATTCAACAGAAAATTTAAATGGCTTTAATTATACAATCATACAGGAAGGATGACTGAAAAATCTTCCCCCAGACCAGTCAACTTTATTCAAATGTTTAATAACATATTCCAGCCATATCAAATATATATGTTTTATTTAATCTTAAAAAGTATTTGACTTTATATATTCACAAAGGTAGATTGCTCTACTATTTAAGAGTATATTTCAACTGCATATTTTTATTCATATTCCTTTAATTTCTCTGCAATACCAATTTTTAAGGCCCAGTACAGAAGTGCCTTACAGCTAATGCATATTGAGAAAATCATATACATTATAATCTTGCTCTGCATAAAAACTATTTTTTGAGTAGTAATATTTCTGATATGTGATCCAGGCAAAGATATCAAGTAAGTTATTCCGTAGGACTAAACTAGCACATCTTGAAAACTGTGGTAGCATTAGAAAAAAGTGTGTTCCTTAAAAGGAACTGTCTGTTAATATATTGATAACATTCCTATGTCTACCTTAAATTCTTGTCCTCAAGAATACTTAGGGCCAGTCTCTGCAACTTAGGAAAATACTGGAAAAAACATTGGCCATCTGCTGCCTTGGGGCTGTTGTCCCTTAAACACTTTCCCATCTATATTTAAACCACATAAATATAATCTCAATAAGGTTGCATAGCTTCATAATTATACAGAAACATGATGAGTCTTTAGAGGATGCTATAAAAGTGAAAAAGACCCAAGATATATTATGATACATTCCATGATAGATGTATATCATACAGTGCACAGAATAAATACTCATCAGAGCTGGGAAAAAACAAAGGGCAAGACCAGATATGAGGATATAGCCCTGGAATTATGTTAATTTTTTTTTTTTTTTTTTTTTAGGAAACCCATGTGGGCCACATAACCATCATGGATAACCTAAGGTCATTATTGAAAACGGTTTAGCAATGCAAAGTTGAGATTTTTATGCAGTTCAGTATAAAGTAAAAAAACTAATAATTTTTAAAAGTTACATCTATTCATCACATTATCTGGAGGCTGAGCCTAACCGCGACCCCCACCGAGGGCGGGGACAGCCTGTTCGCTCTCTGCCAGACGCTGAGCCCAGGGCTGAAGCCCCGTCAGGGGCCACCGCGGAGGCTCCGTCCTCTTCCCTGGGCGGCTGTTTTTAAAGGCAGCAAGCTCAGGCGGATGCAGGCCGCGTGCACAGCCGAGCGGGAAAAGGCACGCTCTTCCCTGAGAGGATGGTACGGCCCCAAACGGGTCACTGATAAAACGTAACATATTTATCAATATGTTAACTCATGAACATTATCCATAAATAGACATCCATCCCAGAAGTAAACACTTTCTATGTAAGGCAGTTGATGAAGCTAATGAAATCATTTGGACCTTATACACAACATCTATATTTATGTTTATTGGCCCATATTTCAGTTTCCTTCATCCTTGCTCATTAACAACATTTATTAAAAGTCTCACAAAGCCTCCCTACTTTGAAAAGTTCTTATAGATATCACGGAAAGATGGTGGATTTACTGCTTTCATTCTCAGTTGATTTCCAATTACAATTTTACTTAATTGGCTTCTGTGTAAATATTAACATTTGCTACAGCACAATAACTAGAGAGTTATAGTGTGTGGCAAAGAGAGCTGTATATTTAAGATAAGAAAAATTGGGTCAAAGATTGTTGCCTTCAATGACATTGATCCAAGACATTTATCTTATAGTTAACATTCAACCACATGGACAATAAAATCACCCTGACAGTGACAGAATTTGAGGTACAGAAATAATCTATGATTCAACTGCCAAAATCTTCCAAGGTCTTCTGTGACAATAACACAGAGGCTTATATAAAAAATTATACAAAAAGAGGCAATAACACGGAAGTATGGGGAAAGGTCAAGAGGGCTAATGAAGAGAGGTTTTTAAAATTTGTTTGTTTCAAGAAAGTGATAAGTAATAGCCTCAGCCTCTAGTTTAAGTTCCTCCATGTAAAGAACTTGTAAGTTGTCATCCCCATGCTTACAACAGAAAAAACAGAACAAAATGAAAATAAATAGATTTTCCTGAATCTATAAGAGAACTGAGGTTGCAAGACAAAGAACAAGCCTGATATCTGGAGAGACAAACATGCAGAGAATCAGAGTCATGTTCTAATTATTTTAACACACGTCCCTGGGGCAATAAACTGATATGAATACTCAAATGTTAATTTAGACTGGTTGATGGCGGCTAAGTGCAGACCAGAATGAGAGTGAGAAACTCCGAGGGGCCATAATTTTAGGGGTAATCCCATACTTTGTGGACTCTACACTCAGTCCACTGGATTCTCTAAGCAAAGATATAAGAAAGCCTTTCATGACTCTGGTTGGGAAAGATGAAGAGCACTTATTGATATTTATGATATACACCCAGAACCTTCTGCATGACAAAAGCCTACTCTGTACCACACCAACAAGGCTTACGTAATAACAGTGGATTACAGCTAGAAGAGCTATAAGACACAAAGTTTCTTTGAGGAGGAGTACTTAGGGAAGCTCAAAGTCAATATAGAAGACAAAAACAAGGACACCTGAAAACTCTGAAACCTAAGTGACCTATAGCTATGTTAAATATTAAGCATAGTTCAATTCCCAGCTTAATTAACATAAATCCTCACACTGAAGACCTATATACTCAATTACTGATACTCAATGCAATATGTCTGCACTTCAACAAAAAATTACCAGGCATGTGAAAACGCAAGAAAAAACAATCTGAAGAGACAAAGAAAGCATCAGAACTAGTATCAGATATGAAACAGATGTTCGAATTATCTGACAAGCATTTAACTATGATTAATATGTTAAGAGCTCTAATGGAAAAGTAGATAATATAAAAGAATAGATGAGTTATGTAAGCAGATATGTGGAAACTCTAAGAAAGTAACAAAGATAAAATCTAGCAATTAAAAACATTGTAACAGAAATTAAGAATGCCTTTGATGAGCGCTTTAGTAGACTAGATATCGCTGAGGAAAGAATTACTGAGCTTGAAAATAGTTCAGTCAGTACAAACTTCTCAATGGAAATACAAAGAGAAAAAGAATAAAAAAAAACTAGAACAGAACATCCAAGAACTGTGGGACAATTTCAAATAGTATAACATACAATTAATTAGGATACCAGGAGAAGAAAAAAGAGAGTGTGGAGCAAAAAATATCTGTATGTCAAGTATTAACAGCTAAGAATTTTCCAAAATAATTATGAAAACCAACCCACAGGCACAGGAAGCTCAAAGAAAGCCAAGGGAAAAAATTACACCACCATTACTGTCCTCTCCACACACATACACATATATCATCTTCAAACTTATGAAAGACAACGTGAAAATGTTGAAAGAAGCCAGAGAAGGGAGAAATAGCACCTAAAAAGCATAATTATAAAAATTACAGTTGACTTCTTCTAAGAAATCATGAAATTAAAAAGAGAGAATGACATACATAAGGGACTGAATGAGGGAAAGAAAGTCCATCTAGAATTCCACTCAGTGAAATGATCCTTCAAAAGTGAAAGAGAAATACTTTCTCAGAAAAACAAAAACTGAGGGAATTCATTGCCAGCAGATCTACCCCAAAAGAAATTTTAAAAGCGGTTCTGACGTAAGTCAAAAAATTAGATCTACATGAAGAAAGAGTGCTGAGAAATGAATAAATGAGGTAAAAAATATTTCATTTTTCTTACCCTTAATTGATTGAAAATAGAACCATTTTTTAAAGCAATAAGAGTAGCAATGCATTAGGTCCGGGGTCTCCAACCCCCGGGCCCAATCCACAGCCTGTTAGGAATTGGGCCTCACAGCAGGAGGTGAGCAGTGGGCAAGCAAGTGAAGCTTCATCTGCCGCTCTCCATCGATCCCCATTGCTTGCATTTTCACCTGTACCATCCGCCCACCGTCCGTGGAAAAACTGTCTTCCATGAAACCGGTCCCTGGTGCCAAAAATGTTGGCGACCCCTGCATTAGGTCATTATATTATATGAATAAAAGAAATGAATGACAGTAATATCATAAGGGACCAGAGAAAGGAACTGGGGACACTGTTATAAGGTACCTTCACTACACATGAAGTGGTACAATACTATTGGAAAATGGACTTAGAGTAATTTAAAATGAATATTGTAAACTCCAGCACAACAATGCAAAAAAAAAAAAAAAAAAACTTCTGAAAAGAAGTATAATTGATATGCTAAAAGAATAGATAAAATGAATCATAAAATTCTCAATAAAGCCAGAGAAACCAGTAAAGAGCTTCTATGTAAAAGAGATATATGGGAAGTTACCATCTTAGAAGATGGTTTTGGTTAAGGCAAGCAAGTAGAGATGATGTTGTGCTGACAGAAGAAAATATAGAAAGTGTTACTTTAAAATGTTAAACATATATTGAGTGGTAGGTAAGGAGGGCCTAGTGGGAAGTATTGGGAAGAAGACTGGGCTAAATAAACGTAAAAAATTAAATTACAACAAAACAAAACACTGAACTAGTTGAGCAGCATCAGTGAATTTTAAGGAAATTTTATTCAACACTTTTGAATAATTTTTATATCAAAAATTCTAAGTTGAATCAAAATTCGTTTATCAAAAGAAATGTGAGGGCTTCCCTGGTGGCGCAGTGGTTGAGAGTCCGCCTGCCGATGCAGGGGACACGGGTTCGTGCCCCCGGTCCGGGAAGATCCCACATGCCGCGGAGCAGCTGGGCCCGTGAGCCATGGCTGCTGAGCCTGCGCGTCCAGAGCCTGTGCTCCGCAACGGGAGAGACCACAACAGTGAGAGGCCCGTGTACCGCAAATAAAAAAAAAAAAAAAAAAGAAATTTCAATATAATATTTGTCATTTAAAGAAAAGAGGCCTTTCAGTTTAAAAAAAATAATTGCACCCTTGGAAATACAATTTAAAGAATTTAAATTATCTGAATTTTTGTTAGTGGCAAGAAAGATGTTCCAGCCAATAAATAACAAAGTGATAAATATTCTTCTGCCATTTCTTACCACCTACTCATACCACGTTCATCACAGATGGCAACTATCAAAAATTAAGGATTATAAGTAACCATTTTGAGCATAATATCTGATTTATAAAAGAAGCCACAGAAGCAAGCTCAGTTTCAAAAATGGAAAAAGTTCTTTTCCTTATAATTTTAGAATCTAAATAAAATGTGGTGGCTTATTTTAACAGACTCCATGTAGACTCACCCAAACCTTCTTTTGGCCTAAGTTTAAATGCAAATATAATTTTCTATATAGACTATGACATGGAAATCAAAGATTGTTCTTGGATTGTCTGGAAAACAGAAGCAGATCTGATTCCACAGATGACTAGGTAACACAGGAAAGCTAAAACCTCAGTCAAATAAATAAACTGCAGGCAATAACATTAAGAAACCATGCTAAAAATACTATTTTACAGAGGTGAATAAAATAAGAATATAAATCATTGGAAAAACTAACACGAAACAACAATGAAAGGAAGTCTTTGTGCTTCTTCAGAACTAAAGCGAAGACCTTCTTTTCAAAAAAGAAATTGATCTTTTCAGCCAAGTAGATTATCTGAGTCTGCTGGAATAGACTTTGAGATTTGAATAGATCATGAAAGCTCAAAAGATATACTAACAAGATTTACCTAAACAGCCATGAATACAGTGACCATACAATTTATTGTTCAAATGAGAACACTTCCAGGATAGAAAAGTGGCACCAATAACGCAAGGATGACAGACAGAAACCAGTATTGTTCCGAGTGAACCACGACATCTAGTCCTCCTGGCATGAATCACAATAATATAAAAGCTATACTTTCCTCAAGCTTACCAACACTTGTGTGGAACACAACTGCAAAGGGCACATTACCCATATTATGTTGTGTTCCAGAGGGCACCAATCACATAGAAATCATTGTGAATAGCGCCCCTGGAGCTGTGTAGTGTGGTGGTCCTTGGTCCTTATTCCAAGCCAGGCAATTTTCTTAGGACTTAATCCATATTAATTTACTTATTACTTGAAAACTCTGAAATGCTTGTTATCTCCATTTTACAGATGAAGAAACAGAGATTGATTGAATAACCTGCCCAGAGTCACACAGCTAAAATTGGTTGAGCAAAGATATGAATCCAGAAGGTCTGGCATTCCAATTCCTATTTTAATCACTGCCTATACACCTCCCCATTAATTCCTTTTCTCCAGTATAAATTTTCTTTATTCAGGACAATAAGAGGAAAAAGCTTTTAGGATGCATAAATTTCCCAAAAGGTATTCTATTCAAATAATTTCCATTACATTAACAGGGGAGCCGCATGTAAAATAATAACGTGTGAGTTGGGAATACTTCACAAAGAATAGGTTAAAGTGATAGACTGTAAGTCAGAGCTTTACCTCTGGCAATTTTGTTTTGAATTGTAAAAATTAAATGAAGAAACCACATGTTTTTTAGAATTGTATTCAAGTATTCAATATTCTTGTTTCATACTTCCAGGCTCAATGAAAAGGGGAAATCATGGGAAAAAATTCATACTTATCCTCCTCCTGACAGTCAGATGACAATTTTTTGAACTAGTATCACAATATGAATGTTCTCCCAATAAATTATTTTCCTAATGAAGGAATTCTAAAACCTGCTTAAAATCAGATCAAATGTGATGTAAAATACATACACAGTATTCCCACACATCTGTATACCACGTTTGTCCTCAGTCCCAAACATAACTATGCAAATCACCCAAGAGAAAAGTGGGTGCAGAATGGGAAGAGAACTAATCTAGAATGTGTGTTGGGAGGAGACTATTCAGAAAATAGCAAGAAAAAAAGTGAATGAATGATCAAAGATAAAATATTTAGCATAGGGATAGTTCTTTTCATCTTTATTTAGCTTCTAGCTTTTCAACATTCAGTCTAGGGAAAAATTTACATCATAACAAACAATGAATATTATTAATGTGTTCCATTTTTCTGTCCGACAAGAATCAACTTCTTGTTAACTGTTACAGAGACCCCTTTCTATAGAGGTTGCTACAGAGGTTATTTGACTCCCTGGACTAGTTGCTACAAATAGTGGGTTGGCTTCTTGGGCTGACTGTTGCAGACTGTTGGTCATTATTCTATCGTTATGTATGGTGTAGCTATTGCCATTTGCATATTCAGTGTTTCAAGTGTATAAAGGTCCAGCCCCCTCCATCCAATTTTGGACAAATATGAAAGATTTTCTAGCTCTAAACCTACCTTTAAGGTCAGCTGAGGACTTTACTGGAATTCTCCATCTTCTCAATCCTGTTTCCTTTCCACCCCATGCATAGATATTGCCGCCAAGATCACTCCCTAATAAAGAACTGATCTTCAATTTCCATTTTAGAATCTTTTTCCTTGGGAACGCAACCAGCACGAAGCCATAAGAGCCCTGGCTGCCCCAGGTCCTGCTTGCTCAATCCAAAGACTGAAGAGCTCAATGTATGGCGCATCCCTAGCGCATGTGTATCACACCAGTCTACTGAGGTACATTAGTGCCCAAGAACTACTAGTTCAACCTACTAGGGTGTAGTTCAAGCTGTTCAGAAATAACTTGGGGAAAACTCCTTCAGAGTTACTTAGGAATCAGTTATTACAAACAGCAGTAAGTAACTAGCTACCTTGGCCCCATCTGCTGTTCAAAGAGCCTGGAGAGACAATGGGAAAACCACTGTGAATGTAGAAATTCCACTGATTAAAATTACATTTAGTGATTTATCATAAGAATTATCCTCCTACATGGATTATTGTGAAAAAAAATCATATATATATATTCATGTAAGCAAGCATTAATTAATGAGAGTAAATAACAACTGCTTAAATGTGAGTGAATGTTTTGTATTTTCTAATATGAAAAGGTAAAGATATATTTTGACCAAAGGTTTACCACACTCTCAGAGGCTTGAGACCCCTGCTGTTGATAATTGTTTTTTCTAGGGTACTATTTATATCATGGGTTCTCCTTTCTCCTAAGAATTGCAGAGCAAATGAGTAAACTCAATGAGTGAAATAAGGTAATACATTAGAAAACAGAGAAGTTGGTGTGAGAACACTATGTTCTGCAATCTTGCTTTTATTGTTGTTATCCTTCTCATGTGCATCAGCAGGGGTCCCTAGGAAAATCCTCTATGTGCAAGATCTGAACCCTTCAAGCCAATGCTAGCCTTTGACAGAGTTTTCCCTTTTTTATCACTAGGTTTTAAATTATAACCACAACAATGCAACTTTTATAATACAGTAGTTCAAATATAGGTGTAAATGCTGTGTTTGAATTGTAAACATGTAACAGACTTTTGGTGATATAATTTGAAAGAAATAAAGCTTCACTTGTACATGGGAAGCCAAGCCTATAAATGCTTGGCCACTTCTAGTATAAAAGTCTTGGCTACAAATAAACAACATAAAGTCTTGGCTACAAATAAACAACATAAACAACTTCTCTCCAAGGCAGTAATTGTTAATGCACTTAAAGAGCTAAGAAAATTGCGGAGTATTTTCTTTTAGCAACCCATTAAATTTCAGGACTATGTCTCAGATATAATCTAACTTATTACATTTAAAGTTAATCTGTAGTACTTGCAATTCTTATTACCCAGGAGACCTCAGCCTGCCAAAGTAGAACTTTTGTTCCCCATGTTTATCATTGCTCTTCTTCAGAGGGTTTTGTAGGAACATAACATTTAAAAGAAAGGTTGGTCTCAAATGGGTAGCCAATACCATATCCTTCCAACTGGCCTTGATTGCATACACACATTCACTAATTAGACCTCTTTTACCAAATAGAAAACTCATATTCAGGCATATTCTTAGGTTATTTTCCAAACTAGTTCGTCATTTCTTCATGGCAATTATTCATTCTAAAGTCGTAACATAACCATTCCACAATGGGCAAAGCATTTGTCA
This sequence comes from Tursiops truncatus, assembly GCF_011762595.2. NCBI lineage: Eukaryota > Metazoa > Chordata > Mammalia > Artiodactyla > Delphinidae > Tursiops > Tursiops truncatus. The sequence goes on along the minus strand of NC_047041.1, from coordinate 74,872,571 downwards.
TTCATCTGCAATCATAAATACCTAAGAACAAAAGTGATTAACTGAGGATGAAAATATATGAAAGCCCAACAAAACATGTACCTTAAGATTTTTTAAATTATCTGTTCCAAATGGCTCTGCAAAAAGAAAAAAGAAATTGAAGCATAATGTTTGACAACAGTTTCTGGTTATTTTTCTATTTTGTACATGTCTGCCTTTCATTACCTCCTCAGGTTTCAGGAAGACACAAGCTAATGAACAGAATTACTAAACAGCATGCTAATTGCCCTTGAGTGCAGACCACAGTTAACAAAATGTGTCATGTTTCTGATCTATTTCTGCCCCCATGTTCAGTGAGATGACAAAATAGGGGTTGAAAATGCCATCGTATTCCCTAGAGAAAACACCTTTGATTTAAAGGACATAAGGCAGAGATTTAACTGCTAACCAAGAATATAAGCTACTATCTTCATGACTCCAAAACTTAATGGCAAGCTTTCATCATCTTCCCGTGGCTTAAAAATGATCAATACTTATCTAATGGTTATAGCTTGCTATAAAGAAAACAACAGTAACTATAATGCTATTTATGTGAAATAAATAACCACTGTGTTTTAAATCTTAATAAAACACTGATCTGATGCTTAAAATTTGTCAACCAAGTCTTTTTTTTTAATTAAATTACCTAAAGCCTAAGAATAAAACACAGATATTCTCTGCAGTTTTCTTACTTTTTTATAGTGCTCTTTAAGTAACTTAAAAGTTTGTTCCCATAATCTATGTTTTCTTTGGCTTAAAGACACAAAAGTTAGAAGTAGCTTTGCCTCGGGTCCTCCCCAAGACAGGTCAAAGGCCCAGCCACCAACCATCATTATAGGTAAGGCTGCCCAGCAACAAATCCTCCTCACCAATCTGGAGCTGCCTGAGTACATCTTCCAAAAGCAACTAAACACAGGTCAATTACTAAGAGAGCAAATAAGAAAAAAAGAGAACACATTAGTGGAGTGCCCCATGGATAAATGGTTTGAGAGTTTTAAAGAGAAAAATTTCTGCAAGATCTCTCTCCCTCTCTTTCTTTGTGTAAACACGTACAAAAAAAGATCTTAAGAGAAAGAACTTCATTAATGATCTACTTCACAAGAATTTCTTGTGCTATAGCAAGACTTTGTGGTGCATTTATACTTCATATCACATCTTGGCAACTTTGGGGGTGATAAGTTTTGTTCTTTTTAATATAGTTTTTCTTTATTTTGGATACCTTGAGCTCCTGAACATCTCACTCAGACTCTACTCATTGAGGAATGGTTTTAATCAATTACTATATGTCCAGAGAGAATTTATTCAGTTTAAGAATTAATCACTGGATTCCTTTCTTTCATAGACTTTCTAGTGTCTCATTGGTACCACTTCTAAAAAGGTGAACAAATTGAATGGGAGAAAGTAAAATGAAAATCTATCGCAGTTCAATTCCCAATATATGATAGAGAAAAACTTCACTCATAAAATGAAAAATTTGAAATGGATGCTATTGCAGTATGGCTACTTTAGGAAGCAAACCTTAAATGGAGTTTAGGGTTCACTATATTTATTAGGGATTGTCTTTGGGATCAATATATATGGAAGGGAGTAGAAGGAAGCAGCACCAGGTAGAGGGTACAGTTGAGATACAGGCTTGACTATTTCAGTGGACTCCACAGGGAATCTGGAGCCGCAATGGCCCCATCAACGTTGTCCCATGGGTGGCAGAAACAGCCAGGTTAATATACTTCCATCTTGATCAGTCATTGGATGTTAGCCATGCATGAAAGGTCATGAGCTTGGACAAGGCAGCAATCCCTGGAGAGGCTGCGAGCTGAATGCTGTCCACTGACAGCACTCCCAGAAGCAGAGGCAACAAGAATTCTCTTGAAGGAGGATCTAGGTGGTGAATCTCCATGCCCACAACAGACGCTCCCCAAAGTACTTTGCAGTCATCCTCCATTCCTACACTTCTTGATGATGCCTCATTTCCCTTTCCTTATATTTGCCGTCAATGCCAGTGTTTCTCAAACTCAACTATGGATTTCATTTAATAACAATAAAAAAGTATATCAGAGATATTCAGTGTTGATTTAAAGTGCCATAAGCATGAAGTCTTTTAAATATCTGCAAATTTAAATTCTTTAAATTTATACCTCTTAAAATTTTATGAAAAATTAAGTTTAAAATATAAATGTAAGCAAATAACAAGAACTTCCAATGTAATATTAATATGTTAGATAATCTTCTCTTGGTTTAATAGCTGAAAGAGTAAACCTCAAAATAGATATATTTCTCTGGTTTGACAATAATAATAATAGTAGTAGTAATAAATAATGCAAAGTAAGCTAGCTGTAATAAGTTTGGAGAAATGGTATCATACTTAAAATTCTTCTACAGAACAGTCCCTGAATGCTCGTTTCAATAAGATGACATTTAGCCACTCTCTAAAGTTCTGCTTTTCCTTGTAGATATGTTTATCATTGAGGCATATTGTACGCCACACTGAGAATCAGGAGAGAAAAACCCACATGATAATAATAAATAATGTTTCCTCACTATATGTTATTCACTCTTTAAAGCATTTTACTTGCATTCCTTCATTTAACTCACAAGAGAGAAGTATGTGGTAGGTTCTACTAATAACACATTTTATAAAGAGTAAGATTGAGGCACAGAGAATTTAAAAAACTAGCACAAGATCTCAAAGCTTGACTGTGTTTGTGTGTGAATATATACTCACATGTATTTTGAATTTTAAAATTATATTATTAATTTTTTAGTTGATGTAAATATACTATTTTGTTATACAATCCAACTGTCTCAAAATCATTATTAATTTTGTTATATTTTAGCATGAATCATAAGCACAAAGTATTCACGTTTTCTACAATTACAGTATTTCAAATTACCTAGTGATTTCAAACATATTTTATAAGATATTATGTAAATGAGGTTCAAAGTTAAAATATATATGTTATAGTTAATGAAAGAAAGAATAATCTGACTAATTTGGAATACGGAACATCTTACTACCAGGAAAGGGAGAGGAGAAGCAAAATCCTCTAATTTTATGTATGAGTAAAAGTGGTTCTTATAAAGGTTAGTAACCTCTGTAGTAAGTGACAAAAAAAAAAAAAAAAAAACTGACTTCAGGGTTTAACTCTTGATAATGTTTCCAAAATTTACTGAGGAAAAATATTTCAGACAGAGGATAATAAGAGTCTGAATTAATGAAGTTGAGATAGAGAAACAGAGTTTATATTTCAAATGCCAGAGAAGGTCAAAAAAGCATAAACACTGAGTATTTGTCATTGACTAATCTAGTAAATGGTAAACTTAGCTGTACAAAAACCACAGTGTTAAAAAAAAAAAGGAGATGCAGTTATATAATGATTTCTTTGCATAAAGAAACATTTTAGGCCAAAATGAGATGCATGATACACAGTTTGTTGGTATTAAAGCAATAACTTTGAATAACTGCTTCTCTCAGAGAAGATACTTTATCAGTTACTCATGACTGTAGAATAAGAAAACATTTTCATGTTTCATTTTCATTGTCTATCAAGTCCGTCCTTTGACATAAGGATAAGAGCAAAATTTGGGGTAATGAAAGAAGATTTGTATGAGATTTTATTAAAAGAAAAAATACCACGTTTTTCTCTTTTTATTATTTCATTTTCAGCAGATGTCATTCTTATCTCAACAACAGGTATCGTTTATGAAAATAGGTAAACAGAGTCCAGTTCTCTCTCCTTCATAGGACATATGTGCTTGAAAAGTCATGACGGTTTTTGTAGGGGCAGATTACCATGCACGGGTTGCCAATCCCAGGGGAGGACTCCAACTACATGGAGGAGAGGAAAGATCATCACAATGCCAGCCACCAGGGATAGAAGTCCAAATGCTTCTACCCACTGCATCTTGCTATTGGAGTGGCCAAGAAGAAAACAATACAGTCAAGCACTGGATGGAATAATGATTTACTTACATGGAGAAGAGACAAAACAAGGTCAGCTTCAATAGCTGGTGGTGTTCTCCAGTGGCCAAAAGGTTCTGTCTCCGCCCCATTCCCGCCCTGCAGTGGGATTGTGCCCTATGACTCACATGCTTCAAGAAAAGACTAGGTGGTAAGCTTGGCACAGGATGTGGAGGATCTTTATCTCTAGGTAGGATAGTGCTCCAAGCCCAATAACCATTTTCATGTGTCTGAGTCGGGGTGAAAAGACTACAGGCACAAGGACTGCCTTTCCCAACAATTTTCGTCTCTGGATTAATTCTGCAGTATCTCTAAGACATCCCAACATCTCTTAAGAGATTTACAGGACAAAAGTCCAACTTTTTTCGTGGTATTAAAGAGCATTGAAGGATTTCACAAAAGAATTCATCCCACTGAGAATTTCTTATAATTACGGCTGACACCTTATTTATTGTGGGAGCAATATGCTGAGTAATATAATAGAGATCAAGATAATATGCTTTCAGACAATATAGACCAAGATAGTTTAATATTGCCTGACAATACAATTTTTTTTCTTTTAATTTGGTAGAACTTATTTTTTCTCCAGAAGTATTTTGTCTTGATTCATTCTCTACAAGACCTCTGAAGCAACACTATCACTTGATAAAACTGTCAGTGACAGTTTTAGTTCTCTCTGCTCTGCTCCGTAGTATAGATTTCATAAATGTAGTTAGATTTTGCTTTCATCAATTTACCTCTTGATAATCGGTCTCTAAAGACATACACCTTAGAATGCCAAATACTTGGTAATTGCCTCAATATCTGATTTTTGATCCAATTATTAACAATTCTAAAAGGAAAAAATAAAAAGTTGTTTATCCCCTTTTTTCTCAGTGACATCTTGGAGTCAGTGGGAAGAATATATGTGCAGAAATAAAAAGTTTGATGCCAAAATTTGCTGCAGATCTTCAACTTAGCAACTTCTTAGAAGGTTCAGTGAGTGTTGCTTTACAAAAATATATAAATATTGCTAGAGGCCACTGCTTCAACAGCACTTTGTCGGCACTAAAGTAAACATCTGGGACTCCTTTATTGCTATCTCATTGCCTCAGTAAAGTAATCTTAATTTCACTTTGCTAACAGCCTGTATATTAAGGCAATATATTGAATATTCATAACTCACACAAGAACCAGGATATTACAATGGAAGTATGGTTGGGGAAACTTAAAAAGAAGAATTTATTTAATTTGCAAAATCTGCTAAGAATGTAGATCCTAAACCCCAGTGCCATTTCTTCTACAGCAGGTGAAACCAACTGAATCAGAGATTCTGCTGAATTATGAAGTCTCATATTCTTCCTGGATATTTGCAGATGCACAGTTGAGATTTAGGCAATGATTACAAGGAGGTGTTTGGGTAATATGACATTGTATGTAAAAATATTATAACATTTAGGTATTAAGTAGGATGATTATTTGAACAATCTGAGACAGAGAAAAAGTAGAAGAGAGCTAGCACCTAGAAGAACAAGGAGGAAGAAAGAGGTGGGGCTTGGAGGCAGTATTAAACAAGAGCCTGGCAGTTGATATCCAACAACTGAGGATAATGACAAGCTTCCCTGGAAAACAGTTCAGACAAGAGCAGTATGAGATTTCAGGTTTCCATGAAAATGGGGTAATGGGAACCAGATAGAGCTATGATCTGTGAAGCACCACAAGTACTCTGTGATATTCAAAAGAGCAAGATGCCTTTGGTCTCAGCGAAAGCTAAGAGAACTTGAAAGGAAACAAGCCTAGCCTGGAGAACTACAATCTACTCTTAACCATCATCCTTTTTAACAATTTATTTCTTATCTCCTCATCATTGCCCAGCTATATATTACATATATATCTGCTTGTGTGATCTGTTTTGGTTTTTTGGTAAATTATATAATAAGCAAGGAAGAAACTAATCTACATTTTATTATTTTTCTCTTATTTTTCTTCCTCTGCCTATTTTTTTTTGGAGCAGTGCTAAAAATAGTAAAATGAAAAATGCACTAATCTTTATAGATTCTAATCGCAACAGTATTTATGTATTCTTAATATCTTTCTCTTCTTAAAATCACAACTATGTCTTCAAGACCTGGACTAGAAAAACTCAGCTTTCTGTAGCTATCACCAGCATATACCCGTTGCCCTGTAAGCATCTCTCCACTGTTCTGATCACTATCGTGTGTAACCATTACACAACTCCCCTTATCATTACACTGGTGTTACATTGATTAAAAGAAGCAAGTATGAGCAGTAGTATCATTGAATTTCTAAATGTTAAATATATGTAAGTTAGAAATGAAGATATGCATTACTAAATTAAGAAACAGACCAGGCAAAGTTGCTCAATGGGGGTGTATGAAGGGAGGAAAAAGTTTGGCATGTGAAATGCTACTCAGAAAGCACAGGACAGAGAGAAATGCCTGAAAAGAAAGAAGAGATCACAGAATCGGTACTTATATTGCTCTTTATGGTTTACATACCATTTTCACAATATTATCTTATTTAATCTCCACAACAGTTCTATAAAGAAGCTGATTTCATTCTTATTTTACAGATGAAGGAACACTAGAGGTTGGTTTGCCCATGTTAGGGATATAAGCAAAATCTGAATGCAGCCTCAACTTTAGATTCCATGGGCAGCGCAGAATGATTCTTTTAGCACGCATGCAGTTAAAACTCACCCTGGCAACACATTCTACAGGTTCCTGTAGTCCATAATGACAAAAATTAAATTGAGCTTCAGGAGCTTACAATTAAATGAATGATCACAGAGAAATAAATGGAGAAAATTTGATTCCAGGCAGATCGTAATAAGTGCTCTGATGGAGTTACAAACATACTGGAGGAGAAAGAAAGGCATATAAAAACCCTGGGTGTATCTGGGAGGCATCTTGGAGAGTGTGAAATCTGAGTGGGCTTCAAAAAAAGTTTTTTATTAGGTTTACATAGTGGCAAAGAATATTCTAGACAGAAGAGAACAGCTTGAGCAAAGAGCTAGAGACAAGAAGAGGAATTAGGGTTGCGGAGGATAGCTTATAAGTCAATAAGACTAAAACACCAGGTGCATGGGGAAAGTAATCAGAGATGATTAGAAAGGTAGAGAAAGAACAAAATCTGAAGAGTTTTTAAAGTAAGGCTGAGGTTTTGAATTTAGCTTTTTTGCGCAGCGCCTGCCATAGGCTCACTTTTCTTTTTTTTTTTTTTAACCCAGAAGAGACAACATAACTATGGGAAAAAGAGGAAGAAGTTATCGATTCATTAAAGATGTTTGCATCTTCTCAAATGGCTATGTTTTTGAGTGCAGCTTCCCAAGACTTGAAATGTCATGATAAAGGATTTGGACAAGCATGTTCACAATACTGCAAAATCTAAATTACTCCAGTGCAAAATTCTTTGGGAAAATACAATGTGCAGAGAGAGGATTTAAAATACCCTTCAGAGAATGACAAGCTAAAATGAAATCCTAAAAAGAAGCCTTCTCCCAGTTGAAATGGAAGGGAAGGGAAGGGAAGACTCCATCTACAGAAAAAATTAAATGCAGGTACCAGCTACTTAATAAATGATGGTTGAGCAATAAACATTATGAATAATTTACAACCCAAATAATCTGCAGCTGAAGGATGCATTCTCCCACCCTCATCACCCCACCAAACACTGCACTTTAGAATAGCCTTGAAAATGGCAGCTGGGAATATGATAAAGAGAAAATTAAAATAGAAAAAAATTTACTAAATGCTTTCATCCAATTGCATACTTCTTTATTGAAAGAACTTGTCAGTAAATAGGAAAGAAGTAAACATGGGGAAAACATCTTGAATCTTTAAATTATAATTTGAGTCATCTAGTCTGTTGTTATTTGTCCAAAAAACACGTGTAATACCTACTAAATACAAGGTATATACTTTTCTAAGTATTTAACAAGCTGCAACTCATTTAATTGTTATAACAATCTTAAGAGGTAGGTACAGTTATTATCACCATTTCTCTAATGAGAAAACTAAGGTACATCATTAACTTGCAGAAAGTTACATATATTATCAGGCGACAGAAACTGTGAGTCCATAACAGAGCATAACAACTAGACTATGCTCTCTTCTTTTTCTTTGCAGATTGTTTTCCAAGAGGTAGCAAAAATGTTATTACTCACTTATATAAAAAAGATTTATTAGCCTTTATTTTAATAGCAGGCATTTTCTAGCTGCTTGGGATGTAGTGATGAACTAAAGATAGGTAATGACTCTGCCTTTCTGGACCTCACCTTCCGTTAGACAAGGCAGAGAATGCATAATTAAACCATTAAATAAGCAAGACTGTTTCAAAGAATAGGAATCATGAAGAAAATGATGGGTTATTTGAAGGGAGTAGCTGGAGGTGGACCAAAATTTATAAACATATGCAAAACTGGCTTTGTGGATGGGAGACGCAACTGTCCCTTCACCAGATAAAATTTATTTGCATATCTCCAGACAAGAATCATTTCATTGCAAACAGTTATCTACAACTTACATAGTTGCACAACAGCTCAAAAACAATGAAAGACCAATTCCTATAAAGTTAAATCACCCAGAAGGCTGTGCTAAAGATGAGAAATAGTTTTCCATTGATTACACCCAGTAATCTTGGTCTATTTGTTTTCAAAACGTTTCACAATTTTTCCTAACACTATATGTGTCATAGATAGTTGGTGTCATATAAGTTATATTTTAATGACTTAGAAATCTCAAGTCAACATTTTTTCTGTATTCTGACTCATTTACTACCTACCAGACATCTCTACAATGTCTAAAAGGCATCTCGAACTTAACATACAAGAATTCACTGATTTTCTTCACTGAACCTATTTCTTCTTTACTTTTCACTAACACAGTAAATGACATCACTATCCAACCAATGACTCAAACCCAGAAACCTCAGGCGTCATACTAGGCTCTTTATTCCATCAGACTCCACATGAAATCCACCGTGCTCTTCCTCCAAACTGCATTTTGATTCATTTACTCTTGCCCCTCTCCATTGTCACCATCCGTGTTCAAACCATTTTTATCTCCTAGTTGACAACTTTAATAACCTTGAAAGTCTTCTCCCTTTTTCTATTCTTGTCCCTCTCCCTTCCATTCTCCTGACAGCAAGCAGGCAGAACATCCTTCATAAATGTGAATCAGATAATATTATCATGAGGCTTAGAATCCTTTGGTGCATTTCCACAGAATAAAGAACAAATCACTCACCATGTGTCTATAAGGCTCTTTATGAACTGCCCATCTTTTTCTTCAATGGAATCTAGTACTCTGATGGCATTTAATATATATAGTACAGACACTTGGATTCTCCAGCTCTTCAAATATAACATGGTTCCTATCTAAAGAACTTTTCACTTTCCATTCTCCGTGTCTGTCCTGGTCTTTTCTGGCTCTTCCCAGAGCTGGATTCTTCTTGAACTTCAGATTTCAGCTTTAATATCCCCTTCTCAGTGAGGTCTTCCCCTAACTCCCTGTCAGAAAGAGGTCATCCCTTCTCTTTATTTTGCTATATTACCCTGTTAAATTTCTTCAGAGGATTTACATCAAACTTATTTTACTTGGTTATTGATTTATTTTCTGTGTCCCTAGAAAAGTCTAGGAGGGCAGACGTCATGATTTTCTTATTCTTGCACATATTGATGCTTAATAAACATGTGTTGACTGATTGATTAAAAATAGTTACTTCGGGCGTCCCTGGTGGCGCAGTGGTTGAGAGTCCGCCTGCCAATGCAGGGGACACGGGTTCGTGCCCCGGTCCGGGAAGATCCCACATGCCGCGGAGCGGCTAGGCCCATGAGCCATGGCCACTGAGCCTGCGCGTCCAGAGCCTGTGCTCCGCAACGGGAGAGGCCACAACAGTGAGAGGCCCGCGTACCGCAAAAAAAAAAAATTTACTTCGATGAGTATTTCCCAAAGCATATTTCATGAAATAATAGAATGTCAATGATTGACACAAAAAAATTATTTCATTAACATCACTAAAATTAGTAAATGTCAAGAAAATACTTTTCCAAAATTTTCCGTGTATTTTTTTCTCACCTGGCACATATATAAATTTAAAAAACTTTTCAATAATATTATTTGATTGTAATACCTTTAAAAAGATACTATATGAACAAAGAATATGAGGTTTTTTCCCCCTTGATATAAAGTAATCTATCATTCTGGATTTGTTGATGGGTCTTTGAACTTTAGAGCAGGGAAGGAAAGAACTGATAAGTTCTTTGCATCCAGATTTACACATCTGTAATGGATTGATTGCCAATGAGAGGGAAGAAAGAGGAAGATTTCTGAAAATTCCAACCATAATCTTTCCTAATTCATTACAATGCAAACACTGTACAAACATATTGACTAGGCCTTTACTGAAACTCTTAACAGAAAGAAACATCTGGGTGGCTATGTATGAATACCCCAGCCTCTTTTAGATCAGTTACTTATTAATTGATTAATTTTATAAATATTCACTGTACATCTCCTCCTGGTACTGGGGATTCATCAGGGGGACAAAAAAACAACAAGGCTTTGCCTCTGTTAGAATTTATAATATCATGAGGAAGACAGACATTAATAAACAGCAATTGAGCAAATAAGCCCATAATTACAGATCTGATCATTGCTATGAAAAAGAACAGTACAGGCTAAACACACAGTAGGGGCAGCTAATTTAGATTTGGAGTTAAGTGTAGGCTTTTCTTAGGAAGGGACATTTGAAAGGTTCAATGAATGTAATTTGATATTAAGTAATTTCTTTTTCTATGAAAGATTGGCCATTATTACCTATAATTTGGTTAAAAGTGACATGTAAATATATAGATATAAATATATAAATGCATTTGCTCCTGAATTTCTCCTTCACATTGTTATTCAAAAGAATGACAACTTAAGAAAGAACGAGAATGAGCTCTGTTCAGTATTATCTTACTATCTTCCACAGAAATATTCCCATTAACACGTTTATTGATTTATCTTTTTTTAAGTAGAAGTCACAGAGCTTTTTTTTTTTAACATCTTTATTGGAGTATAATTGCTTTACAGTGGTGTGTTAGTTTCTGCTTTATAACAAAGTGAATCAGCTGTACATATACATATATCCCCATATCTCTTCCCTCTTGCGTCTCCCTCCCTCCCACCCTCCCTATCCCACCCCTCTAGGTGGTCACAAAGCACGGAGCTGATCTCCCTGTGCTATGCGGCTGCTTCCCACTAGCTATCAGAGCTTTTTAAAGAACATAAAATTAATATGGATTTTGGCATTTGCCATATAAGTTAGTTTCAGTTTTTGCTATCAGATCTTAAATTAATGAGATTTCAAACTTTGTAAACAGGATAAGAGCGTGTCAATGAGGCTGATAATTTATAGTTAATAGGCTTTGCCTTTATGCATTAAAAAAAGGAAGTAAAATTTAGAATGGAAATTAATAACCCTTTGCTTCTAGGGAAGAGAAAAAAAAATCTGTTTGAAGGTTCAAAGATTTTTTGAATCGTAAAATGTGTCACATTCACCTTCATTTTTAAAAACCTTTTGAAAATACGTAATGAATCCTAGACAATCTTTCAGATAAGTGGTGATTATGTAAGCTATTGAAATTTTTAGACAGATGCATTTGTCAGCCTAGCCTTGGTTTTCAACCTTTAATAAAAATCAGAAAATCCCCTTACTGTAAAAATTAATACTGAGTATTTTCTAGTTGTTTTCTTTCTAGTTGAGGAATTACAGGAGTTATTCTAATTCAATTTAGACATGAATTGGCAAATGTGATTGCAGTACCTATACACAAGATCCTTTAAATACTGATACACTTACATCCTAGTCCATACAAGTAATAATAGATGATAAAACTAATACACATGTTTTTGATGTAAGTTTCCAGATTTACTTTAATGACACTTTATGGAGTGTTTACTATGTATCTGTGGCATTGTGAAGCCCACAAATCGGGAAATCACACAGTTCCTAGACTCCGTTTAGTGGCAAATTACTCTCATTTTGAAAATACTGACCACCAACTGTGTGCCATGGCCCTTGACAGGCACAGATGTCAAGGTGAAAACAGCATGGATGGTGGCACCAAAGAGCTTAAAATATAGAAAGGAAATTAGGATATTATTATAAAGGTTAGGTGACTATTGTACACATAAAATAACATCCTCTAAGTAAAAGTAAAAATAAAATAAATCCCCTAAGAACAGAACATAGTCAATGGACCTGGTGTGGCTAACAGAGATGCAAAATAAAATGGAGCCAGGCAGTCATGACAGACCTTGGATTCAGTCGCGTAGTCTGTATTCTTAGAAAAAGCACAAACAAAAACTATAGAACTATTGATCCTGCTAAAGGGTCCTGTTTGAAAAACTGCCGTTGAGAAGCTCTGATGACAGCCACTCACCGAAAACTTGTGGTCAGACTGCAAGGGGCCACCTAGTCCCTTGCAGGGACTGAATAATAACTGAAATGATTACTTCTTTCTATTTCTATCTTGCCTCATTTAAATGTGACTGTATACATGATACGTATGATAAAAAAGAAAACAAAGGAATTTATACTGTAGAAAAGTAATATGGAGAGCACAGAGATTTTTAGTATGGTGAAACTACTCTATATAATACCATAATGGTACATACATATCACTATACATTTGTCCAAACACATAGAACGTACAACACCAAGCGTGAACCCTAATGTAAACTATGGACTTTTGCTGATAATGGCATGCTAATGTAGGTTCATTGCTTGTAACAAATGTAGCATTGGGTGAGAGATTTTGGTAATGGGGGAGGTTGTATGTGTGTGGAAGAAGAGAGCACATGGGAAATCTTTTATCTTCTGCTCAATTTTGCTGTGACCCTAAAACTTCTCTTAAAAAATGTGTTTAAAAATTGAAAAAAAAAGTAAGCTGGGCTTCCCTGGTGGCGCAGTGGTTGACAGTCCGCCTGCCGATGCAGCGGATGCGGGTTCGTGCCCAGGTCCGGGAAGATCCCACATGCCGCGAAGCGGCTGGGCCCGTGAGCCATGGCCGCTGAGCCTGCGCGTCCGGAGCCCGTGCTCCGCAACGGGAGAGGCCACAGCAGTCAGAGGCCCGCGTACCGCAAAAAAAAAAAAAAGTAAGCTGAAGAAAAATAAAATTTCAAGTATACTCCTCAAATACATTCCATGAAGCCCCATGTAGTTTCTAGGAGTGAGCCAAAAATGTGACTTTTGACAAGTGCAAAGAGGAAATTGATATCAATGCCTCAGTGTTAGATAAGACCAGGAAGTATTCCGAATAATGAAGCCTGAGAAAAATGCCCCTTTCTCTCTTTAAAAGAAGGCATCATGTTTTGTAGTGGAATACAATACAATAAATATAATAATGCTCCTAAAGTTATTTCTGACTCATGAACAATCCAGCTAGTGTAATTTTAGGAAGCACCAGAATAGTGATTTCTGCATGTGCAGCTTTTTGAAGATCTGAACGCTTCAGAGATAAAATTTAGACCATTTGGAAGGTGTGCTTCTCAAATTGTGTTAAGAAGACACTTGAAGATGTGGAAGTGTGCAGGTGTATTCAAAAATCACATTTTCCTCAATGTTGAACCATTTTAAACATTAATTTTACATTAAAAGAAACATGGCTATAATGGAGCAGCATAACCTTTCCTCCCCACAAAAAAGGGAAGAAAAATCATTAGACTTTAAATAAATTTCACTCCCTCTTCACAGCTGGTTATTTGGCTTTGCTCTTCATTTTCTTATGAATACCAGTTTCCTCTTGTGCCATTGGTATGACTCTGGTAAAAACATTTGAAATCATGATTCGAAAGCAAGGGTATGAGACTATATGCTTGAGATAATGTTTGTGATGTCTTTCGGGGGGCTACAAACTTCAGCCTGGCCACACCCTCCATTTTCCCTCCAAAGTCCATCATCCCCTGCTAGCAGCAAGATTTCCACTGAAGTTAAAAATGAAGAGACTAGAGATAGATAAGGCCGACATAGAGGAGAAAGCTTTGAAAGACAGTATGCAGATTAGGAACATGGGCTTTGGAGCCAGGAAATCCTTATTTGAAACCTGGTGATGCTACATATTTGTTCAATCACGTTACTTTACCTCTGTGAGCCTTAGTATTTTCATTTGCAAATAAGGACAACAATAATATCTACCTCACTGGTTATATTGAGGATTATATGATATGATATTGCACTGTCCCATAGGGCAGCCACTACCCACTTGTGGTTATTGAGAACTTAAAATGTGGCCAGTCCAACTTGAGATGTGCTATAATTGTAAAATACACCCTGGATTTTCAAGATTTAGTTTGAAAAAAGAATACAAAATATTGTGTTAATAATTTTCTATATAGTTTATATATTTTCATGTTGTAATTATATTTTGGATATAATGGTTTAAATAATATTATTAAAATTAATATCACCTATTTCTTTTTACTTTTTAATATTTTTATTTTAATATCCTTTCTAAAAAGTGGCCAGGCTTGCTTTCATTATTCCAATTTACAGGTGAGAAAACTTAAGTTCAGAGAAACTAAGACATTCAAAATTCCACACAAGTAGGGGCAAAACACAGAAACAAATGCCAGTCTTCTGTGCTTTTTATCACTTAACTGTGCTACCTCTAAAAATCAGCATCACTGCATGATAATAGTAATAATAACAACAACAACATCATCTTCATTTACCAAGTGCTCCTCATGAGCCTGATACTGTTTTAAGTACTTTAAATGGATTAGCTAATCTGATACCCCTACTATTGAAATAGATCCAATTATGATCTCACGTTTTACAAATTGGGAAAGCAAGGTGCAACACCTGCCTGTATGTACTGGCTTCCTGTACTCTGATCTCACCCACAGACTTTGACTTAAATTAAGGAGCAAATTAAGGGACCTTGAAATTTGTTTAATCTTCAGTCCTTAAAGTCAGAACGTCTCTGCACCTCCAAAGCACATGCATGCTGAATTTTACTTTATAATCCTGGATTGTTAATCATTACTCATGAGAATCTTTTTGCATTTTATCAATGACTTAAACATTAAATCTGTAGTGTGTATATATCATAGTGGTTCAAAGTGCAAGGTCTCAAGCCGGCCTGCCAGGTTCAATTCCTGGATCTAAAGCTTCTTACTGTGAATTTGGACAAGTTACTAATCTCTTCAAGTCATAGGTGTTTTCATCTTTAAAATATAAAATGATAGAAAGTAAAGGAAGGCAGCTAGCTAAACGGTCTCCCATTTCAAAAATTGCCATGTATCGTTTCACCAAAGGTTTATTTTTCAGAGGTGCCAGGGGAAATATAAAAACTAAAGTCCTTCTGAAATACATGATTTTAATGGATTTTTTAAATCACTGTATGTTTTGTATAGTGAATTGAAAATAGGAGTAATGAACAGCATACCACTGTTTAATCAATATCTATTGCTCGAATCATAGATTGATATGGATATGGTGTGTGTGGTTGGTGATTGTTACTGTGTTGTCCTGTTTCTTAAATTTAAATATAATTGAGAAAACCTTTATATAAGTTATATTTAGGAGATTAAATTATATGTCTATAAAAACTTTGGCATTATACCTTTATTGTATCTTTTTTTTTTTTGTATAAGAAACATAATGACACCATTTTTACTGCAAGCATTTTTTTTTTTCCAGGAACATAAACTATTTAAGCATGGGAATCGTCCGTATTGATTGAGAGCACTGTGTACCTACTTTGTAATAGCTAAGTCTGGGGCAATAAGCTTGCAATTTCTCTAAGGAAATGATATAAGGTTGTAGAATAAAGGTAGACAGCATTCTCTAAACATATGAAGTTTTAAGCATTATCTTTGGCAGCCATAAAATAAATATCATTCAATTCCAGTTGGATGGTATCTCCCCCAAACTCTATTTGCAACACTCTCTTAGTACTTTATCCCGCACACTGTTAAAAAAGTAATGAAGATCGTGTATTTTTAAATTAATAAATAACCCTGAACCTCTTAGTTTCTAAGTTCTAGTCACAGAATGAAATAAACACTAACCCTTTCTTTGATTCATTGCTATAAATTTTCTCTCTCTGGATTTGGCAATTTAATTCTCTGTGCCCTGGCAGCTACTCAAGCATATAAATTGTATATATATAATCCAAATACTCTTCAACCTAAGACTATTAAAATAACAGAGAGGACATATTTCACATTCAAACATGATAACACTTGATAACACATGATAACACTTACTTGACCTATTTTTTTCTGATCCTAAAAATGTTAACATCACATTACTGAATAGTTTATATATTTGTTCAATCAGCAGATGTTTTTGAAGTGTTTGTTTACTCTTTTATGAGGTACTGTGATAGACTCTGCTGTTAGAAAGATGTCTAAGAAATAGTACCTGCCCTCAACTAACTGGAATATACTTAAATCAATGTCAATATTTTCCATCGAGAATAGAGAAAAACGAGTATGTAAGTGAACCCAGGTGAGGGTGAACGGAGGACAAGGACTAAGAAAAGATTCACCAAGGAGCAATATTTAAACAGCCTCTTCAATGAAAATTGGCCTGATGGACAAGGCAGAATCGGTTTTGAGGCCAGGGGCAGTCAGTCTATGCAGAGAAAATCACTCACAGAGGGAAATGCAAACATAGAAAGATAAGAAACAATGATTTGTTTGAGAAACTGTCAATAGTTACATAAACTATGTTCTAGGTACATGTTACAAGGGAAGAGACAGGGTTGGAAAAAAGACGGGGCTCAAGAGAAAATTAGGGGTTTATTCATGAAGCAGAAGTAGTCCTCTCTTCAGTATTTGTGAAGCATGAGGGAAGAATATAAATGAAAATTTACAGGTCATATGTTATAAGCCTACCTAGCTCCTGAAAACAGGTCACCATTGGGCAAGAAATTCTAAAGCGAGATCTGAAAGGTGGGAGACGCAGAAGCAAGGACTACATATCTCCCTGGCTCCAAAGACTGGTGTAGCTAGGGAGGGCCATATGGTACTCTCTAAAGCCCAGTGACATGGGCATGGGTGCCGCTTGCTTGAATCTGAGACTGGCAGCCTTATGAGCTCTGCATAAGAGTTTGGACTATAAAGATGTTTAAACAAACAAACAAAAAAGAGTTTGGACTTTTTCTGCAGCCTAAAGAGAAGCACTGAAGTCCTTTCAGTAGTGAATGTCTTAGATAACAGTTTTATTGTTTGCATATCTACAAATTAGTGAAGGTCACAGATAGGAAAATTTTCTTTTCAGGGTAAAGTAATGCTATATAGATATTGTAACCTTCTTTGAAAGGACTCATTTATTAAGACGCTGTACAATAGATATAATTAAAATTGGCAAACTACATAAAGTATACATTGCTATTTATCACGTGTAATGCTTTATTATTTAAAAACCCCTCAGAAACTATGCCACACTGTGGATTTAATCCTGATAATGGTCACTCTGAGCACTGAGAGTAATCGACTTCCCACAAAGGAGGTTCGTAAATGTCTGGGCTGAGCCTCATAGACTGCGGAGTAGGTATGGGAGAAAGGAAAGAGACCCCATTCAAAAGATGCAGACTTGGGAAGTGAATCCAAGTAACCTGGATTTCAAACAGCCCAACCCTATTTTTCTGCATTTATTCTTCAAGTACACAGAGACCGTCCACAAATCCTCTAGTAATTCTTTGCTTTAAAATTGTTCGCCCACACAATGACTCCTTCAATTTAAGAATGGTGTTGAAACATAGTAGAGTTTAAATTTCAAAAAAGAAAATGTCACACACTAGAGTGGGTGTTGTGGTGTGCCACCCAGATCCCCAGGTGGCTGGTGGCTGAGTCCCTCTCTGGGAATCACCCTTTTCAGAAGAGAACTGCCTTTGCCAGGGTTTCACCTCCTTCCCAGGGCAACTCAACATGCTATTAGTCAACGCACATCCCCTTCTAAAGGTCCATCCTCCTTGCCCCAGTGCATGCCCACCACGCAGGGCCTTCTCAGCAACAGAACTGATCATGTCACCGTTCACTCTCTGCCGTTGCTAGGTCTGTTACAGCAGGCAGGTAGCTAGATATGAGCAGAGAAAGGGGGACAGGGGCCACACAGCAGGAAACCACATATCTTGGAAATAGCAGGGGTCCTTGGGCAGACAGAGAAAACCAGGAACCTCCAGGCTGACAGGAAACCACGCATTTTGGGATGATAAGTGTCCTAGAGGCCGACAAAGAAAGTTGGGAGAGCTTCCCTGGTGGTGCAGTGGTTGAGAATCTGCCTGCCAATGCAGGGGACACAGGTTCGAGCCCTGGTCTGGGAAGATCCCACATGCCACTGAGCAACTAGGCCCGTGCGCCACAACTACTGAGCCTGCCCGTCCAGAGCCTGTGCTCCACGACAAGAGAGGCAGCGACAATGAGAGGCCCGCGCACCGCGATGAACAGCGCCCCCGCTCGCCGCAACCAGAGAAAGCCCTCGCACAGAAACGAAGACCCAACACAGCCAAAAATTAATTAATTAATTAATTTTAAAAAAAAAGAAAGTTGGGAAAAGGCAGGAATCTCAGGCATCCAAATGTAACCTTTTGTTCATTAGGCCATCATTACAATAAAATTAGCCTTGCAGATAAGAAGTTCCTATCCTGCACTGATACCATGACACTTCAGATCAAGACTAAACAAGGACAAAAATCGCTCCTCCCCTCTGGAAGGTGCAGCTGGGGTGAAATCAGGGACTATGACCCCCTACCTCCTCCCTCCCCAGTGAATATTCTGCCCCTTTATTTCTTACACGCCACATAACCAGCTTGCCAAAGAAACTCAGGGCAGCTACTCACCTAAGACTGCCCTCTCCCCCCTTGAGAGCCAACTATCGCTTATATAAATCCTCGCTTTTCTTTCTTGACTTCCTGTCTAGTCTCTGAATTCTTTCTGTGAGGACACAAGGACCTACCCTCCAGGAAGAAACATCTTTGGCGGAGCCACAAGGAGAAGCCTCTCTCCTCCCTCGCGCTTGAGAGGGGCTGCCTTACTTCCCACCATTTCACTCCTGCTTTCAAATCATCTGTCCCATTTTTGGACCTATTGCCTCAGAGATGTGACTGCCAGTTAAGCATTTAAAAGCCGCTGGGTGCTTGCCAAGAGAAATCTCCCACGAGAGAGGAGGAGTGGGTCATGGAACGGACTAGAGAGATGATAGGCTTGTCCGCTCACCTGAAGGCAATTTCCACGCAAAGCTTTTAGAAACACACTTAAAAACATGGGTTTCCCTGGCGGCGCAGTGGTTGAGAGTCCGCCTGCCGATGCGGAGGATGCGGGTTCGTGCGGTCCGGGAAGATCCCACATGCCGCGGAGCGGCTGGGCCCGTGGGCCGTGGCTGCTGGGCCTGCGCGTCCGGGGCCTGTGCTCCGCGGCGGGAGAGGCCGCAGCGGTGCGAGGCCCGCGTACCGCATTAAAAAAAAACCAAAAACAAAAACATAACAGTGCCCCCTCCCCACGGCTACCCTTATAGACTTATTATTGGTCCACCTATTCTGCCAGCATTTTCCAACCTTGCAGCTAGGCCTTCCCCTTTCACTGTTAATATGCGCAGGGCAAGTCAGGAAAGTTTCCCCGCTGTTCTCACAAGCAGCTAGCGTCTGGACCTTTGCCCTCTGGGTTTGCCTTATCCACCATTTAATTAACTGTCATCAGGTCCAACTGCGTGAAAATACAAAATGCAACTTTACTTACACAGAGTTCCAGCCATGGTTGCTGCTGCAGTCCCTTTAGGAGCTCTCTCCGGCCTTGGATGGTCTGTGCCCCGTAACGCCGAGCATTGGGAAAGGGGACGGTCCTGCCCCAAGCAGCTGAGACCCATGGTGGTGGGACTGTGTCCGGGCTGCCATCCTTCGCCCCGCGCCTCCGCTTGCCTTTGGCCTTCGGCCGCCCCGGTCCAGGGTCCGCCACAGGTCCGGGGTCTATCGGCAGCACCGCCCTCTGACCTCACGCTGTGCGTCAGGGCACATATGGCCACGCCCCCTGGATAGATGGAGGGGGCGGGGAGCCACCCGCGTTTGTTGTACTTGCCTACCCGGGTCTAGGGATTGGGAGCGTCTCTGCAGGGCCACAGGGCCCTGCGCCACAGTGCCTCTGCCTTGGGCCTCCATATCCCCCCTGCGCCTGGCCCACCACCAGCTGGACGGAGCTTCTGTAGGAAGGGGTTGGGGCAGGGCAGCACCAAGGCCTGAGGTGCACCCACCACAAAAGGGAAGGGAAAAGAGAGACTTTTTCACAGACCACCTCCTTTTATGGCTACTGCCTGTTTTCAGAAACTTACCACCTTGTTAGAAAGAATAAAAATAAAAGCTGGGGCCTTCGGCTCCATGCCAATTTCCCTGCAGTACTCCAATCCTACCTGTCCTCCAACCAAATGGGGAACATAGAATGGTCCAAGATCTCCGAATCATAAATGAAGCTGTAATTCCTCTTCATCCAATTGTTCCCAACCCATACACAATCCTTACTCAGATCCCGAGGACACAGCCTGGTTTAAACACAGTCCTCGATCTTAAAGATGCCTTCTTCTGTTCATCCTGATTCCCAATACCTTTTTGCTGTTGAATGGACTGGCCCAGACACTAATGAAAACCAACAATATATCTGGACTGTCCTTCCTCAGGGATTCCAGGACAGCTCACACCTGTTTGGCAATGCCCTAGCTAAGGAATTAAGGAAACTAAAATTAGAGACAGGGGCATTATTACAATATATAGATGACTTCCTTATCTGCAGCTGCTCAAAGGAAGCTTCAGACTAAAGTACTGTGCAGGTCCTCAATTTCCTGGTGTCCAGGGGGTATAAAGTATCCCCACAGAAAGCCCAAATTGCCTTCCAGAGAGTCACCTAAATGGAACATGTTCTAAGCCCAGGGAAGAGCTCCCTTACAACCCAGCATAAGGAAGCAATCCTCCACTAACAACCACCACATACAAAGAAAATTGCTCTGAACCTTCTTAGGAATGACTGGGTTTTATAGGATTTGGATCCTCAGGTTTGGTGTCATGGCAAAACCATTGTATGAGGCCTTGAAAGGACTGGACATGGAACCACTAGATTGGACAGGGAATTTACAAAGAGCATTTGACCAGATTAAGACCATCCTGACTAGCGCCCCAGCCCTAGGGATTCCAGATCTTAACAAGCTCTTTACTGTATTACCTCAGAAAAACAGGGAATAGCCCTGGGAGCTCTCACCCAAAAAGTAGGGCCAATTCCATGACCAGTGACATATCTCTCAAAGCAATTGGACTCAGTGGCCTCAGGATGGCCAGGCTGTCTGAGAGCTGTAGCAGCCACAGCCCTGCTAGTTGAAGAGGCCACAAAAACTCACCATGGGTCAACCCCTGGAAGTATTAACCCTATACACCAGATACAGGGAATATTAGAAATTAAAGTGTATCAATGGCTGACTGGAGGCTGCCTTACAAAATATTAGGCCCTCCTTCTTGACTCTCCTGAATTAACCCTTAAAGTATGTCAGACCTTAAATCCAGCCACCCTTATGCCAGTAGAAAGCCCAGAGGAATTGTCTCATTCTTGTACCGAGATCATCGAACAGGTATATTCTAGCAGATCTGACCTTAGGGACTAGCCCCTTGATGCTGGTTTACTGATGGAAGTGACTACATACATGACAGTGTCCGGAAAGCAAGGTATGCCATAGTAGATTTACATAAGGTCATAGAGGCTGATGCCCTGCCCCCTCAGACGTCAGCACAAAAAGCCAAGATTATAGCCCTAGCTCGAGCTCTAAGGCTAGGAAAAGACAAGAGGATCAATCTGTACAGATTCTAAGTATGCATTTTTGGTGTTACTTGCACATGCAGCCATTTGGAAACATAGGAGACTCCTGACTGCACAGGCTTTTTTTTGTCTGCCTCCAGGACACTTTTCATCCCAAAATGTGTGGTTTCCTGTCAGTCTGGAGGTTCCTGCTTTTCTTTGTCTGCGCAAAGACCCCCACTATCTCCAAGATGTGTGGTTTCCTGCCATCTGGCCTATGGCCTCCTTTCTCTGCTATAATCTAGCTACCTGCCTACTTTAACAGATCCTGTGACCATCACTCTTCCACAGTGTTGATCCTAATAATTCCCCATTACACACCCTGAGCATGAATTTCCATCTCAGAGTCTGCTTTCTGGAGAGCAGGACCAGAAACACATATTAAGTTTGTTTGCCCCTAAAACTGTTATCTCGATGGATGGGGTAGATGGGGGGAAATTCCATTCTAAAGATCATATGTGAAGCCAATGCCACATCTTTTTCTTAACATTGTAATTCTAGAAAGGAGCTATTTTACCCTTGGAAGGGTAATTTTTTTATTCAATTTCCCTGATTTCAAAAGTCAAAAACTTTTCTCCACCCACATTTCCTTGAGAAACCTCTTATTCATAAATCCTTTCTCTGTCACTTTGATATGTATGTAAATCTTTATAAAGGGTAAATAAGGTAGGAAAAACCAGGAAAATTTTTCTTAAAGGCCTGGGAGCCGTGTCTTTGAAATGTAAATATCAAAGAGAATCCATCTGTCTAGGCTCCAGGCAGTCCCTACCTCCTTCTCATCAGAATTTTAGCCCAGAGGCCTTGTTCCAAGCTGTAACCACTGGCTTATCACAGAGACAGAAGTTTTATTATTGCTTGAGATAATAGCAATTAGCTAGCCCAGCTGGCTACCCCAATTACCAGGTGAATTTGAAGTAAACTATGAAAGAATACATAGCAAACAGTTCTGCCCAAGTCTTCTTCCAAACAAATCATCATTAATCTTGAGAACATGTAATAGATTATATCTGCTTGTTGGTATTCAAAGGATGGAATTTCTTTGTGTCTTTCTAATATCATTAGAAGATTACCTGTGATGAACAGCCCTTTTTGATTTAATGTTTATTCAATAATAAAACTCTTTTCTTTCTTCTCTATATTTGAGGAAAGGATTTTCTAGGTTGACAGGAATTTTATTTTCATTTTTCCTCAACACATGGAACAAGTTTCTGTCACAATAAAAATGTAAAATAAAACAATGGTCTCATCAGTGCTAACTGTGCTGATGCCGGTGGATTTGCGTCACTTGATCAAATCCGGGGAAGTAGTTGTACAGCTAGACGGATCTTCACAGTGGAAAGAAGTAGAGAGATGGAATCTCTGGTATCTTCATTTGTTCAAAAGGGATCTGGGCAAAACTCACACTTTACAACACCATTGAAATTGAAACTCCCATCCCCATGTGGACCCTGGGTATTAATGACCTGGCTTGCATAAAAAGGAACGAAATTGGGTCTTTGGAGAGACATGGATGGATCTAGAGACTGTCATACAGACTGAAATAAGTCAGAAAGAGAAAAACAATATGGTATATTAACGCATACGTGTGGAACCTAGAAAAATGGTACAGATGAACTGGTTTGCAGAAATAGAGGGCAGAAATAGAGACACAGATGTAGAGAACAAATGTATGGACACCAAGGGGAGAAAGCGCGGGGAGGGGGTGGTGGTGGGATGAACTGGGAGATTGGGATTGACATGTATACACTAATATGTATAAAATAGATAACTAATAAGAACCTGCTGTATTAAAAAAAAAATGAGCTGTCTTGGAGCATATGTGTTGAGAGGACTTTCCTCACTTAGAACTAAGTGACCAGGTCCAAAACCAGTCTTCTTTAGCCCATTATCCCCAGGACAGTGGTTATTAATATTTTGGAGAATGTCATTAATTCTCGGGAACTCTGATGACAGCTTTGAACACCCTACTCAGAAAAATACACATATCTACCTGAAGTCAAATTTTTGTATGCAAATTTAGGAGAGTTCTGAAACTTCTGAGCCAGCCTCTTTCGGTCAGTAATCATGAGATTTAAATATTCTCTAAGACTGTACAATTTTCACCTGGTAGATATTCAGTAAATATTGGTTGGGTAAATTCTAGTCTTCCCAAAAGTAATAAATGATGCCCATGAGTGAAATGACAAACTACTCTTTTCTCGTTGTCCTATGGAAAAGTGGGTCTCCAAAAGAAAAGTGTTTTTAGCTATCCTTGAATTTCAATTTAACTTCACCATGCTTCTAGCAAGAATCCTCTCTGTATATATCACTATGCTATATGTGTGGAGATAAAGTAGTAATTAAGAATATAGACTCTGGAGTCAGATTGCCTGGGTTTCAAATAATAAACCACTGTCCTCAGTTTCTTATAAAAAAGAAGATAATAACAATATCTAGTCCATTTGTTTTCTGTTAGAATTAAAGCAATTCACATACTACATTTAGTCAATATTTGACGTAGTAAATACCCAATAAATGTTAGCTATAATGATTATAAAAAGAAAATGTATATTAAAGAGATGCTATTTAAGGATTCATCTGGCAGAAAGCAACTGTTGGAGAAGTTAAGAAGTACTTCTATTTATATTAATACTTGAAAAGTAAAAATTTTAATAAAGTATTAGAAACATGTACAAACCTCTTTTCTCTGAGCCTAGACAATTAGAATGAATGTAGGAGTAGAGGAGAAGAGAAAAAACAGTAATAATAGCCTGATTCACATAGATGGGTGAAATCAAATATGGGCTGAGGAACAATTCCATATTTAAAGTTTTAACAGTTGGAGAGAAGTCTGAAGATTTTAATAGGATACACATAAGGTTCTTTACCTTTGAGGTAGATCACTTTTTCTACTTAAGATAGATCTATGACACTTTCAGATAGACCACATTTTCTACATAGACAAATTTGATGAGTGGGGAAATAAAAATGAATCTTCAGGTTGCAGTTCTAAATGATTTGATAGAATTTGAATAATATAATTTGGGAGTGATTGGAAAACAAAGGTCATATTGACACTTTGCTCTTTTTCCCTCTCCCCCCACCAAAATTATTTAGATTTTTGGTTTTCTGGTGGAAAATTATGCTGTGAGAGAATATAATCCCTATAAATTTAAATAGGTGTTATTCTTCTTTTAAACCAACTGTACTGAATGTGAAGATGCATATCATTCAGTGGCTCTGCGTGAACCGCTTGAAAATGCACATAATGAGTTAATAAGGTTCCAGGTTTTTATTTTGCAATTTAATTTCGCTAGGTAGCCAGAGAGCAAAAAACTTGTTTTTTTCTACTTCATTTCCATTGCAGGCCCCAAAAGAGATATGCCAAATTGCCTTTCTTTTGCAGAATGTCCCAGGGGATCAAATTTATAAATCCTACCCACAAAAAATAGTGATAACTTTTCACAGCCAAGATAGTCCAGGTGGATTTAGTACAGGGAAGTCCAATTTTGTACTTCTTTCTTCTCCTTCCATAAACTCAGTCGTTTGGATTGACTATCCAGAAAACAGAATCATTCTCTTTGTGTTTTGACGCGACCTGAAGATGAAAGTTTAATGACCTCTATTTCACATATGACTGTGGGATAGCGGACTACTTCCTGATAAATATTGGCAACATCCACACAGCACTATTTTGTGTGCTTTTATGACTTCCAGAAATTATGTGTACTTACTTCAAATTAACTGTATCACCCTGATTCTTACGTTCACTTCCTTGCTCACATTGTTTCCCATACTTGGAATTATTTTCCCCTACATAAATGTATACAAATTCTATTTGTGGATCTAGATTTTATTCAAGTTCTACCCTCTTCACAAAGCCTTCTGGGTTCACCTAAATTTGAAATAATCTCTCTGTCCTCTCTACAGCATAGATTGTGATATTTATCTAATGTTTATGACTCGCTGCCTGGGCAAAATCACAGCTGGCTATTTTATATGCAAGGGGACATGTTAAACTCTCAGGATGAGTTGTCAGCTCCTCCAAGACAGAATCATGATGTATGATTACACTTTGAGTGTATGTCACAGGACACTGGCACTTTATTTCTCCATGCTCTGGAACCCAAAGCTGTGTTTATGGTGTAGCTGAATATCCTTAAACTGCAGATTTGCTCACTGACAAAGGGCCCCTTCTAAAGCTCTGAGTGTTCCCCACTTGGGACAAAAGGGAAAAATAGAAGGCTGAGTCATGGGTTTGAGGCTGAGAGAGCTGTTGCAGCCTGAGATCACTCTCTGTTTTGTGGTGACCCTGGGGCTGTGGATGATTATAAGAGTTGGCAGGGCAACTTGCCCTGGTGGCCTCCTTGTGCATCTGGACCCCATTTTGTCCCCAAGAAGAACTGAATGAATTACTTCTCCACTTCAACTTAGGTAGCTCTAGAACCCAGGTTTCATGAACACTTTACTCTTCACAAAGAATGTGTTTTGGCTGGCATGGGGGGCTGGGGACATGAGTGACATGGGAGAATGTTGAAGAAGTGACTGAGCAGAATGGGGTCCATGTCAAAGCTGATGTTCCATAAGCAAGAAGCTCTGCTTGTATAAACAACTACAGAGGAAGTTCTAGACATGACATGACCAATAAGGGTGTAAATATGTTAGTCTAAATTATGGTAATAAAAGGACACGGCTCTGCCAGAGGAAAGATGGATTTATGTTTCTATTTCTCTCTATGAAATGTTATTACAAAATGTTGATCATATGAAGTGATAGTCAAGAAATATGAATTTAAAAATCTAAGAACAAAAATATTACAGAGTTATCTCTGACAGTTAACTAAAAGTACTAAAAATGATAATATTTTTGCTGAAAGGACCTGTGATGTTCTGGTGCTTGTAAACCTTTTAAAATTTGTATTTCATGGTAATTTCATTTTTATAAGAATAAGGAAATAAGCATTTATTTTTGTTGCTAATTTTGTATTCTTTTTCTTAATGAAGATGCCCAGTTATTTAAGATGTGAGTCCTAATGTGCATACACCTTGCCGGCCCCTCATGCTCTCTTGAACCTTTCATCTTGATGTCCCACGTGTACTTCACACTCAATATGAACTCATCAGCTTCCCCAGCCACAAACCTCTTCCTCATTCTCTGTTTGTTATTTGATTGAATGGCTCCACCATCACCATCTTGACCCCCAGGACCCAGCTCAAAAGAAAACTCCTCCAAGAGAAATTCTTAAGCTACCCCAATCCCAATTCGTCTGATGAAGTAGCCCCTAGTGTCTTCCTCTAAAAGAGCAGTCATACCCTGAGCTCTAAATCCAATACTTTAGCCTCTCTTTATTTATCCATCATCTCTCTAAATTGTTCTTTTTATTTAAGGATAGAGTCTACTAAGTCTTACCTGTTTAGCTTCTCATTATTTAACATATGGCCTGACAATAATTGGTAGTAACAGAATAATTATTAAATCATTGAATAATCGTTCCTGAACTTCCTGCAAAGGTTTATTCCTAATTTCATCCACCCATTGGTACATTTACTCAGTAAACAAATTTTGATCATCTACAAGGCACCAGGAACTATGCTAGTTACTATGTACACACTGTTGAATAAGAATCAGAGTTTGCTTCTAAGGTACTTTCAACTTTCAGAGAAAGAAACATAAATAGACAATTATAAAGAAGTTTGATATTGCCTGGGTAGAGGAAAGCACATAAGATGCTGGAAACACATCAGAGGAGCAGCTAAAGCAATCTGGGATTATCAGAGAATGCTCCCCTAAGAAATGAGACCAAAACCAATTCTTGATGAATGAACAGGGGTTAAATCAGGTTAAGAAAGTAAGAAACAAGAGAGATTTTCCAACAAGAAGCAGCCATGTGCAAAGGCACTGAGGAGTGAAAGCATTCCTCATTAATGCTACTGCAATTCTTGTATATGAGGGGTATGCTGGGAGCATGGACCAGTGAAAAAGACTTGGTTGCAGAGGTGGGTGGGCCCAGAGCTGATACATTTATCCTTTTACCATTACTCTGTCTATGGCATACTTGTTTTTTTAAGTATCATTTTAACTTTATTTATTTATTTACTTATTTATTTTTGGCTGCTTTACGTCTTCGTTGCTGTGCATGGTCTTTCTCTAGTTGTGGCGAGCAGGGGCTACTCTTCGTTGTGGTGTGTGGGCTTCTCATTGCAGTGGCTTCTCTTGCTGCAGAGCACGGGCTCTAGGTGCTCAGTCTTCAGTAGTTGTGGCACGCAGGCTCAGTAGTTGTGGTTTGTGGGCTCTAGAGCGCAGCCTCAGTAGTTGTGGTGCACGAGCTTAGTTGCTGTGCAGCATGTGGGATCTTCCTGGACCAGGGCTTGAACCTGTTATCCCATTATCCATGTGATAATACACATGGATCATTTTGGCAACCCAGGGAAGCACGTCTGAGCATCTGTGTCCAGAGTTTTTATTAGGGCTTCATTGCATAAGCATCATTGATTAACTGAGTGCCCAAGAACTTTATCTCAGCCTCCAGGTCAACTGATACTGCATGACCCAAAACTCCCACCCTAAATCACATGGTTGGTGTTTCTCAAATGGCCAGTATCCACCCTATGATATGGCTAGTTCCACTCTAAGATCCAGTGTGATCAGCTTCCACACTAAACAAAGACACTCCTATCAGGTATGACATAGATTATCTACCAGAAGCTGAAGGCAAAGGTAAGAGTAATCTCTCTTTGCTAAGGACAAATTCTTTACTACACAGTGGCAAATTATATGAGTAGGTAGGGAAAAGTAAAATATGAAATGATTCTAAAGTATTTGAGAAGGTATAGAAAAAAAGGAAAAAAATTGTTTGTAATGGGTTTGAGAACTTCTTTTTCTTTCATCATAATTTTAATTTGTACTTTTGCTATGTTGCTCTTACAGTAAATACTTTAATTGCTTTGAATGTTTAAAAATAAAAATATATGAATATCATAAAATAATAAAAGTCTTTTGTATAAAGTGTTTACCTTTACTATTACTAGTTTAAATAACAGTTTTCACTGCTCCACTGTGAGCTCCTTGAGAGCAGGGATGATGTCTAATTCATCTCAGTATCCCTATTACCTAATGTGCCCCCCAAACAAAAGTTGCTTACCACCAATTTTGTTAGATAAAAAAGTGGTTAAGAGGATGAACTCTGGGTTCAGACCAGCTGAATTTGATTTAGCTTTTCCAGTTACAAACTGCACAACATTGGGCAAGTTTCTTAATCTCTCTGCACTTTGAGTTTCTCATCTGTGAAATGGGTATAATAACAAAGCCTACATCACAGGGTTGCTGTAAAGGTGAAATATGTGGTATATGTGAAGTACATAGATAGAACAGTGCTGTAATATAGTTAGTGTCCAATATACATCAGCTACAAGTAGTGAACAAATGAAAGTTCTTAATCCCTATAAAAATCTCCTTCATATAGATATTCTGTTTGCCCCTCCAGATTTCTTGAATTTTCCTTACTATGCTTTCATGGTAATACAATATTTAAGTAGAATGATCCTCAACACTTGGTGCTCCCAAGTCTTGGGGGAATGTTATATCTCATGAAAAATTTTTAATGGCTGGACTTCCCTGGTGGTCCAGTGGTTAAAACTCCACGCTTCCACTGCAGGTGGCACGAGTTCCATACCTGGTCATGGAACTAAGATCCCACATGCCAAAAATAAAACTTAATGGCAGGAAAGGAGGTGCAAATTTTCAACTGGGAGCCTTTAAGTGAAGCATGACAGGGAAGGGGTTGAGTTCCAAAGGGCACTGGCAAAAATGTTGCAGAGAGAATCCACCAAAAGGATTTGGGACTTAGCAACAAAAAGAAGGGAATCAAAATCAAAGTGGCCTATTTCACAAAATTGCCTGGAATCAGCCCCTGGAATTAATTTTCAAATGAAAAAAATATTGGTGGTGCCTTAATTCTTATGTGGTCTGTAACAAGCTGAGTCTAACAGCTTAATTTTAGATTTGCCACAAAATTGATATTGATTATTCCTCTCATGTGCCTTGAAATATTGGAATTGTTGACATAAAGACCCCTAACACATGAAAATCCAAAATAATCTGATGTGCAGTTTAATTCAACTAAATGAACATTTGTTGAGACCTCCTGTTGACAGAGCAGTGAACTTAGCTTTCTGGGAGGTGTACAGGTGAATAAGTTATGGTTTCTGCCCTCACTCTTACTTTAAATGTACTGTTGTGGTTTATTCAAAGCCATAGAATTTTAGATCGATAAATGGCAGTTGCCACACTGAAAACTTTAGCAATCCTTTGGTTTTCTTCATAGAACAGTAGGTTGATAGTTGGGGTGTGACAGAAAACATTCTTGAAGCTGAGGTGTGGAATATAAAACACAAAGAGTTAGCAGGAGAAAGTATCCAAATAAATATCCTCTTAGTCTGTTCCAAGCATAGAATATCATCTTCATTTTCTAATTCTTTATTAATTTTTCATAGTAATATGTTGCATGTAAAGGTAGAAATATGTATAAAGCATGCTTTAAAGGCACAAATAATATCCCTATAACAAAGAAACAATTATTCTGAGTCATATGCACTGATGTAGTTTCCCTTACACGTGTTGACTTTATTGGTTCATCATTTTGTATTAAATTAGAGTTTTTGATTCAAATACTGACCTTAAACAAATGCCAAATCAATTCCATGCATGTATAATGAAGTGTTTTTGAGCGTTTAATGTGCACAAAACAATTTATTAGATCTTTATTGAATACAGCACCATAAACTGTGCTAGGAGCCACAAATAGAGAGGTGATTAAGATATAGTCATGACTTCAAGGCCCAAATAGATTAGTAATGGAACTGACCATGTGACAAATATTGTTTGATAACAAAAGTATGGGACTTCCCTGGTGGCACAGTGGTTAAGAATCCACCTGCCAATGCAGATTGGCAGGGAAGCAATAATGTGATAATGGGTTCCCGGACCAGGGCTTGAACCAGGGCTTGAAGCTCAGATGTGCTTCCCTGGGAGGCAATAATGATCCATGTGTATTATCACAGATCAATGCCAGGAGGTTCAACACATCCTAAAGACAACAAAAGCTCCATGTTTTTAACCTTCACAGACCCTTCTCTAAGCATCTCTTCCTTTGGCTGATTTTACCTAATCCTTCCCTTGTAGTAAACTGTAACAGTTTACTGTGTATATGAGTATAACAGCTTTCAGTAAATTCTGTATGTCTAGTGAATTACTGAACCCAAGGGTAATTTGGGGAACCCCTGGAATTTACAGTTAGCATCAGACACGGGGATAGTCTTGGGGATTAACTCTGGGTAGTCACTCAGTGTGCATTACAATATCATCTTTAATCTGTCAGTTTTAGACATTTAGGTTATTCCTAATTATCTGCTGTTAGGAGTAATCCTGAAATAAATATTTCAATGCAAATAATTTGTCTCTTCTTGGCTATAAATATGTACTTCTTTTACTTCCCATGAAACTAATTCACACATGAAAATTTCTCCTTGTAACACAGAGTTTTCTCGCAAACTGAATGTTGGGGGTTTTTAGGGCTTTAGTTGTCCTATTTCTTTTATATAATTTTTTTGGTCTGTATCAGTTCTGTTTGTTTTTTTAATAGTTTTATTGATATATGTTATATACCACAAAGTTTATGCATTTGAAACCATATTTCAATGGCTTTTAGTATATTTACAGTTATGCTTTTATATTAAAAAGAGCTTCTAGTAATGCAAACTAGGGACAAAATTTCATTATTTAATTTTAGTGATCCTGGGATGCCAAAAATGGTAAATTGTAGCATTCACTCAACTCTGGCATGCAACATTACAAAAAGTATTTCTTCTGTTCTTTTCAAAGGTGCTTTGATTATACTAATGATTATAACTCTTCTTCCTGGAATTTTAAGTCCTTTTTTATCATTACAGTAGTCAGATTAAATCATCTCATTCTTAGCTTTTTGTCTCTCATTCTTATTAAGATGATCTACAGCCTAGCAATGAGCACTCTTCCTTTTAAAAAGTGCTTGAGGGCTTCCCTGGTGGCGCAGTGGTTGAGAGTCCGCCTGCCGATGCAGGGGACACGGGTTAGTGTCCCGGTCCGGGAAGATCCCATATGCCGCGGAGCGGCTGGAACACAAGGGAAGATGACTGGCTTAAAAACATCGCTTAAGAAGTGTGGAACAATGAATCAGATCAGGTTTTATGAATCTTTTATTTGTCATGCTTTTTAAACCTTACAAAAACTGCCTCCCAGCTTTGCCTACTCAGTAATTCTTCATGGATACCTACAGAGCATCTTGTCAAGGAGCCATTCCTTTCAGTTTTTTGACTTGCATTTCCTTAGAGTTTGCTGTGGGGCTTGTTGTCAGCTGATGAAATTGGAAACGCCAAATCTTTAAGCTCTTTTGCCTACAGTTACTTTGATGAATTACTCCAGGATGTAGAAGAAGAACTACAGCGCTGTCAGAAACTAGCCTGGCATTGCAGCACATTTCCTAAACTAGAAGAAAAGCACCATGAATTTTTTGGAATACCCTCAAGGTTGCAAGTGACCTGTTTTCCAGAAGGTGGTTCTTTTCTTTAAAAAATATTTTTTTTTCTGCAGTGGAAAAAGAACTACTGGTTTCTCATAAACAGTACCATAAACTGCATTGTAATTTATGGCAAAAGTTATTCCTTCTTTTAATTTCCACTTGCTCTATTCTAACCAGGACACTATTTATAATCTCCTTGGTCATTGAATTAGTCTTGTGGCTCCCTGAATTTAGTATCTCTTCAAAATAATGCACTCTATTGCCATATTAAATTTTCTAAAATACAGCTGTTATCATGTTTTTTTCTGGCTCAAAAATCTTTAACTGGTCACCCATTTCCTCGGGATAAAAGTAAAATATCTTAGACAATATTTAATGGGAAAGTAATTCGTAGAGACATGAGTTTGTAACCCTAGTCTATTACTTTGCTTTTTTTTTTTTTTTAATTTGAAGGCTATTGTGAGTCCATTAAAGTTAGTTTCTTTTTTGATAAAATTGACTCATTTCAAAGGTATTGAGAAAGTTTAAGTTAATGTGTGTCTAGTTCCTGGGAAACACTAGGTGCAAAATAAGTGTTTCCTACATTTCCTTAGCCTCATTTTCAAACCTTACTTCTATCTTGCCTTAATTAAAAAAAAAATTTCTTGAACACCTACTGTGCACTATGTATAGCAAAAACTTTGTAAGGGATGTACAAAAAAGACCATGTTGCTCTCCTCAAAAATGTGCATTGTAAAGAACATAAGGATAGGGCAATGGAAGAAATGTGGATGGATTTATGAAATTTATAAGTGGGAGAGTTGACAAGACTTGACGATTGAATGGATGGAGACGTAATAGATAAAGGAGAGGACAGTGTAAATGAAGACCCCAAGGTTTATAGATCAAGCCAGTTGTTGGATGGCAACTCTTTTTAATTATTTTTCTTATTATCTCCCTTTTTCTATTGGATGCCCTATTCTCTCAAATGGATTGGAAGTTACTTAAACTCACAGACAATTGTGTAGAATTATTTAAATCCAACAAAATGCTCTGTATGTAAAACAGGCACTCCATAAATGCTTAATGAAGGAGTAAATGCTTGTAGAGAAAAATACAATTGAGGTGAATGAGGTCTGCCAGGGATCAGTAGCGTCTTTTGCTATTAGCTAATCAGTTCAATCCCATTAAATAATACCAAGACTCACTCTCACAGTGAATAGAGTTATTTTAACAAGCTTTCAAAGACTCTCACATCTTTATTTTAGTCATTTTATTTCCATCTCATAGAGTTGTTTAAAAAGCCAAAATGACTGACTTAGTTTTTGTTTTTTTCTTAATAGTGGCAAACGGAAAAAAAATCAAAATGTATACGGGTATCAGGAGGAGAAAAATTCAAGAAACAGTTTATATAAAGGAAAATTATATTCTAAATTTGCTAACATCTTATGATAAACACACTGTAAATAAATGGGTATTTACTAAGGTACTCTAATCATATATAAATGTATGCATATACACATAAAATATATAAATACATGTATTTTATTTAAACTATGAATTAGTTTTTATTTGTTTATTAATATTGTGTAGTATTTGAACTACTATTAAGTTACAAAGTTATGTAGTACATTTGAGGCTTGCAGGAGGATTTTAAAAATCAAGCAATAGAGTTATTTTCTTATTTTCTATAATGTGTTACTCTAAGAGAAGCTAAAAGACTGGAAATATAGATACATTAGTTCTTGGTAAGAATTTGTAATAGGTCTTTTAGAAAAATATGAACTTGATGAAGGAATTAAAATAGCCTTTAGTTTCCATTCAGAGGCAGAATATTGGATGGAGTTGAACATGGTGATGACTAGGTGTGGTATTCCAATTATTACAGTAGACATTACTTTCTGAATGAACAGAAATATACTCTAATTACCACTTATAGTTCTTGCCACTCTGTGATGCTGCCCATTAGGTAGTAAAGAATAGTCGTTCATGTATAAACTAACTACTGGAGGCCAGGCATTGTGTTTGTAAATGATGATACTGTAATAAATAAAGTATTATTTCTGTGTTACAGAAGCTTATACTTGTGGGGTGATAGACATGTTAACAGATAATTGTAAAAAGATGCGATCATGCTGAACCCAGGCCCACAGAAGGCATCAATCTTGCATGAAGCTCTTTTCTGCTGAGTCATGACTTGGTCTCACACTCTTTCTTAACACTGTGGTCCAGGCTGCATCATTTGGAGTTGGCATGTGAACTGAGGCTGTATGCAATTAACAAGAGCTTCCTATTACATGGATGGAGACAGCTGGGGAAGCATAGACTCCCTATCTGATCCTCTCTCAACCTATTTCAGACCAAGTGATTTTGACCATGCTACCTGAATGAATAACAGCTAGAACCCTGAGACAAATATGACACCATAAATGCAAGCACCCTGAGACCAGTCCTTAGTAAATGAATGAAATCATTTTGTAAATGCTAGTTTCCTACAAAGCAAGTTGGAGCACAGATGGCTAAATGAGAAGTTGCTTACTATATTTTCAGTGAGATATCCGTTAAATTTTACATTACCCACATCTTCACTTTTCTCTCTCTCTCTCTCTCTCTCTCTCTCTCTTTAAAAAGCTGTACCAGCCACTGGCAATTCTTTCCACTCCATTTAGTATCTCTGTGTGTTTGGCACACAGATCCTGAATTTCCCTCACAGATATCCTTAAACAGTGAAGTATTCGGAAATCATTTTCGCAGATACAGAAAAATAGATGCTATACAAAATCAGGCCTGAGAGCACCTTCTGTATCCATTTCCTGCCTGCTGTGCTGTGACCCAGGCAAAGGCTCAGGCCACATGTCAAGCTTAGGGATATCCCCAGAGAGGCAGAGTTCTTATAGGTTGTTCTCCTCACCTGTATTTTTTATTGTTATAAAAAACGGGAGCTTTTGAATCATAAGAGTTTTGGAAATAGTCTACTCTTCCCTAGGCTGAGTGCCAGGGAATAGGAAGAGTTTAGGAGATTCTAAAAGTAAGAGGCAGAATTTATAGAGCATTAACTCTAGAGTGGGAGTCCCTGGCTCCCACTAAGTTGTCCATAATTTTTAGTGTATGTGTGGATAAAAACATAGTCGCCACCTGAACTCAAATTGAAAGTTGTCTGCCTGACAGCTGGAATCTAAATTGCCTCTCCAGTCCAGAAGATGTAAGATTGGAATGGAGAAACTACATTTTGATGTTAATCTTAATAATACAAAGTTCTCTAATTAAAAGATATTACTGAAATTTGCCTAGTTTTCTAGATTTTTTAACAGAGTAATATGAAGAGGGTTTTTTTGTGTTTCTAATCTTAAAAAATGGAAAAATCATCTAATTTAGGTGTCTGTCACTGTTGTGTATAAACCAGTCTCACTGGAAGCACCTGGAGTGATTTTTAATGATCCTAATCTTGGATCCCACCCCCTATGTATTCAGATTCATTAGATTATAATTGGGGCCAAGTAATCTGTAGTCTTTAAATGCTCACTGAGAAATTCTGATGTGCCTCTTTTAGCTCAACCTCTCCTCCTATTCATCAGTGTCTTGGAGAGGTCATTTGCCATCATTTGCTTGATTTCTATGACAGGAGACTCACTACTCTTGAAAATCATGTACTTTTAAATTAAAATGATTATTTTACTAGTTCTGGACAGTATGCATGCTGACAAAAAGCAAGGATGTCTGTGCGTTAAATTATTCCAAACACAATATAAAATGTTAGACATGTTTGAAACATCACCTTCAGCAGAATTAAGGAGAATATAGACCCAACCATGCAACAGGAGTTTCTGTCCATTTTTTGAGCACTTGTACCTAACACGGGACTGGGATCTTTACATTCATTCTCTCATTGAATTTTGCAGAACTAAATGAAGACTACCCAAATGAGAACAAACAGAGATTTATGCAGAGTTTGTTATTTACCAAGCCACTTCCACTTGCCTTTGGCAGAGACCCAAAGGTAGGCAGGGAAATGGGAAACTATAGTGAAGAAAAATAATAAAATGGAAGGTTTCTGGTTTCTATTGTCCTCTGATTGGAGGGAAGTCATTGGGCAGAGGGGGGCAGGGAGGTGGACAACTAGGGGAGGAATAACTAGAAGCAATGACTGGTTTGGGGAGCATATTTGGCTTTGTATGATTGATCTTGCATTGGGAATAGGGGCAAAAAAAATAAGGAAGCTGTCAATTATGGACAAAGTCCTGATCATCCTGGGCTGATTGCTACAGAGGTTGTTGATCTAAGTCCTATCATCATATACGGTCTGGCCAGTGTCTATTTGTACATATAGCCTCTCAATCTTTACAAATACCTGTCAGGTAGGTTTTATTATCTCCATTTTAAATTGTAAAGAAACAGAGGCATAGATAAGTTAAATAACTTTCCCCAGATCTTAAGCTTAGGTAAATGGAGAAGCTGAGATTTGAAATAAGGTTCATCTGACTGAAAATACTTGCTGTTAACCACTACTTATCTTGTTTTACAATAAGAAATGATAATATTTTAAAATAATAATAATACATTATATCTATATGTCTTCAAGATTTTTCCTTTTGTTTTTATCTTTCAGAGGTCTGCATTTATTCCAACGTGCATTAAGGCTCATGTAAGATCAAAAGTTCTCAAGTACAAAAAATAATTCAAGACGTGGAAAATTATAAATATCTTTAAAAGTCTATGAGTTCAGAAAGGAAGAATTTTTTTAGATTTTTTAGAAGTTAGTATTTTTCAAAATTAAAGGTTTATTTTTAAGTTTCTTAATTAACTGGTATTTTTGTGTGGGATTCAGTATGTCTAACTACAGAAAAGCCTGTTACATTTTGTATAAGGAGGCAGTTCTCTCTTTGGAAGATTATCAAGAACTAGAGAAGAGTAGTCTATTGTGAGAATTCTAAAGAGTAAGAAAAAGACACCTCTATACTGCTACATATTTTCATCATGGCCATCTCTTCATTTTTCCTTCTTTATAAACAAAGTAAAATGTTTTATATTTCTCTATAAAATATCCATTTCCTCACATCATTTAATTGGCAGTTTCTGAAAGTAATCACAGGTATATTTTCTAGAACTAACTGAATTCCTTCTATAATATTTTTCAATGTCAATTTTTACGGGCAAAGTCAAAATACAAAGAAAAAGAAAACATCGTGGTTCAGTTCATAGGTTTTTATTGAAACTGACAATTCAAAAATATTAGTCTGATGATTGAAAATTTTCAGCCATTTAAAAATATTAACGTTTTTAATACCTCCACAAGTAAAGAGATTTCAAGCAAATAATGTATTTAGTAAATGAATATAGTTTTAAATCAGACATATGCAACTAAGTTTCTTTCACTTAAATGGGTATCCTTTTGTTAGCTTATGAGGTAAAATAGACCATAGTACCTAAATAGCTTAATCTAAAAGGGAATTTCAAGGGCATTATTTTTACTTCATATATTTCCATGCTTGTAGTGAAGAAATATAAGCCCTAAAAGAAATAATATGTTTGAAAAGGACATTTCCTTGTAAAAAGTTTTGTCAGTTCAGAGTAATTTTATTTATTTATTTTTATTAATTAATTAATTAATTTATTTATTTGTTTATTTATTTATTTTTGTCTGCATTGGGTCTTCGTTGAGGTGCACAGGCTTTCTCTAGTTGCGGCAAGCGGGGGTTACTCTTTGTTGCGGTGCGTGGGCTTTTCATTGTGGTGGTTTCTCTTGTTGCAGAGCATGGGCTCTAGGGGTGCAGGCTTCAGTAGTTGTGGCATGTGGGCTCAGTAGTTGTGGCTCGCGGCCTCTAGAGCGCAAGCTCAGTAGCTGTGGTGCACGGGCTTAGCTGCTCTGTGGCATGTGGGATCTTCCCAGACCAGGGCATGAACACGTGTCCCCTGCATTGACAGGCTGATTCTCAACCACTGTGCCACCTGGGAAATCCAGTTCCAAGTAATTTTAGATGTCCACTTTACTATTCATGAAATAATTACTTTTCTTCATCTGATCAATCAAATTAATTCCATTACCTGCCAAAAAGCTTATTTAAATGCAGAGAAAAACTTTCATCAACTATTTTAGTGGCAAAGGAACCTTTTACTTTGAAGTATAGAGAGGTGATTATATGTCTATTCTTTCTAATTACAACCTCCCTCTTTTTAAAAAAGAAAGTAAAGGGACAAAGTTCCACAATTTTAAAATGAATTTAAATAAATTACTTAAAAGAGAGGCATGACCTATTTAATTAGATTTTCATAGTCAGGATGTAAAATATATCATACTATAAAAGTTTTTGAACTTAAAAATGACTCACGGTAACTCATATAAGTAATAGGTTAGCAATGCCAGTCCTTTACAATAATAACTATTATTACATCAAAATATAATCATCATAATAGATGATGAGTCATAAGTCCTTCTTTTGAAATAATATTTGAAACCTGGGGTTATCAATAAGTACTATCCAAGGTCTATTATCATTGAAGAATAAACCTGAAAAAAATCTGATTCACTTCAAAGGACAGCATAGCTCACCCCCTGTATATTAAAACAGATTTATCTTAATATTTAGGCAAAAGCAGATCTCTTCATACATTAGTTTTAGCATAAATTGAAGTAAATTTTGTTATTTGGATATGATATTAAGTTTTCAACTGGGCCATTTATTTAGAGTTTGGGAAGAAAAGAAGGGAAAGGATGACATAGCAGGAGTATGAATTTTCAAAATGCACTTCCAGATCGTTAATGTAAGTTCAAAAAAGTAATTTTTTACTGAGATGGGAGAAGGATTGATATAAGAGGAACTGTTGAGAAGGGTCAAGAGTGCACTGCTATTGTTTTTGGTGTTGTCAGGAAGTCATCATGGGTTGAGTTAGTTTTATGCCTAGTGGGGAGCGAGGTTGAGACCACCTTTGGATCCAAGAAGAAAACCATTCTGTATGAAAATGCTGACTGCTAACAGAAAGGATTTCTAAATTTATCTTTATGATACAATTCTCTTTTTAAGGATTTGTTCCAAAAATGGGTATTTATTGTGAACTTAGCACACACAGGGCACTGTGAAATACGTACTGGAAATTTAGACTATTATCAGGATGTACTTACTGCCCTGCATTGAGTATTATTATGTGCAAATTGTTGGCTTTAATGCAAAGCGGGTTAAATAAAGGTTTTGAGAACAAACAATTACTTGAGAACAAGTAATGAGAATTAATTAGGTTCAGTTGGGTCACGATCCCATTGGAAGAAAGCATGAACTTCAGATACCTAGGTTTAAATTTCTCCTCTATTATTTACTATCTTGGATAAGACATGTAGCATATTTTTAATCCCCGAAGTTTGATAAAAATGTATCTGGGGATACACCACCCACCTCAGTGTTCTGCCACGAAAGTATTTAGCCCTTCTGAAGTGACTGTACATTGTCCAGTATCAACAAAATACTTTTATTTTTTTATTTATTCATGGAAATTGGATATTGTGTTGGGCCTTCCAAAGGAGACGATATTGGAAGAAGAAGAAAAATTGATTTATTGACCCACTCTAAGTTTATGCTCTGAGTTTAATTAATAGACAATTTAGTGTCTACTTTTTCTGGCTGATATTTGATCATCTAAGAAAAACCTGCTCAAAGGTTGGTAAGGTTGGATGAATTCTCTTCTCTTATAGATTTTCTGTCACAGTCACCTGTCTCTGGACCAGGACCCCAATTTTGCAGATAACACAAGTTTAAAGGTGAGTTTCAGAAAGTGTAGTAGTACTAGAACTATTATTCTGTACGCAGTAAAAAAAAGTTCTAATGTATAGGAAAAAAAAGCATAATGTTAAAAATGTATGCTTTTAATTATTAAATACAAATTCTGATCATTTTAAATTTAACTTAATCTAGCCTTTAGTTTAAATTTAGAACAACTTTGTCGAGTTGTTTTGACAACTTTTTCATTTTATTTTCCTAAGTATTTACTTTGTATTTTAAACATTCAGAAGAAAAGCAAAACTATATCCCTTTAAGATATTTAGTTTTGATAATTCTTAAATTTCATGGAAGTTACTGAAATGCAGATACTAGCTATTCTCCAAAGGACGAATTGAACATTGGATATGGGATGAGAAGGATGAACTATTTTGACAAAATTCTCTTTAAAGCAACTCATGAAATAATTTTCAAAATAAATTGTGTAAGCAATTTTGTAAAATAAATATTAAAAACACTGAACTGTTATCATTTGGTCCAGCCCAAAATTATTGGACATGTTAGAAAGAATGAAGGTTTAGTAATAAACAGGAATTTATAAATCAGCCATAAACCACTAATAACAATAGTAAAGATGATAATATTAATAGCTAAGAAGAACTTCTATAAAGTATAAGAAGCTTACAATGCATCTAGTATATTCTATACATTTACATGTATTACTTCAAATTAAATTAAGTTCTTTTTTTAGCTGTGGAATCTCTAGCAACTTCCTGCCTCTGTGACAGGCTCGTGGAAATCTAAGTTTGTTTCCTTTGTGCTTCACTCAATTTTTATGCTGGCGACATTCATGTTCAGAGTTTTCTGCACATTGTCAGAGGTAGGAGAGCTGGAAAAAGGGTGAGGCAAGTGGGGCACTCACCTAGGGGAAAAGAAATGTAGGGAGCACCAAAAAATTCAGTCAAGACAAGCAGTATTTTAATGCACTATTTCTAAAAAACAAAAATGAATGCAAAAGCTCCATGATGAACAAAATATCAAAAATTTAAATAAAGACATGATAAATAAGGGCCACACTGAAGCCTGAGGTAAAAAGACAAATCAGAAGTACCAGTATTTATCATGAAGTTTTCTCATTCATTTTTATTTTTTAAAATTGTACATTAAAATATTATCTCAGTTACTGAGTTTTTTGGCTCCCCTAAATCTCATGCCTGAGGCAAGTGTCTCACTGGCCTCACCCTAGTGTCATCTCTGTCAGGAGATATTTTCATATAAGGTTTTTATCACAGTTGGAGTGGCCTAAATATTTTTCAAGTGAAGTCTTTTGGCATAAAAGGGAAAAATGACTAATTTCTTGCATAATAGTATCAGGACAACTCACACCCCAGGCACAAGACCATACACTGTCTCTCCAGTATGTTCTATTTCTCTAAGGTACTAGCAGGAGAAGTGAGGTGTAAAATGGGATTTTAACTCTTCACTCAATATATGTTAGTTATGTAAGCATTATACATAACGACTGAGGAATCCCAGTAAACACTATTTTTTCTAAATATTATTATAATTTATATCTAATTTATATCTAATAATTATATCTAAATACTTATTGTATTTCTAAATAGCAACTACCATTTCTCAAAATATTGTTCACCAAAATGCAAATATCAAAAATTGATAATGTAATTATCATTTAAACCTCCTTGACTTTTTCCCAGTGATGTACTCTCTAGTTTATTGATGGCATGAACATTCTAAAAAAGATTCAAAAGAGATAAAATGATTAAAAAAGAAAAAACTGAGGTTTCAGAGGCTTTGCTTTCTTTAAACTGAAGAAGAAAAGAGATGTTATAATGATTCTCCAGAACACCAGCAATAGAGACTGGGGACCATTTACTTTCTTTTTTACTTTCTATCTCTAGTAGTTTCTGAACATAAAAGACATCAGCAGAGAGTCATATATTCTTTCAGACATATTTACTCAGGGAATAAAGGTGAATATGACATAGTCCCTGCTCTTGAAGAGTTTAAACTTTAAAATGCCTTTTTTTTTTTTTTTTTATGAAAAATTAGAATAAACTCTTGTCAGGTTTTTTTGCTTTTTGTTTTTTTTGCAGTACGCGGGTCTCTCACTGTTGTGGCCTCTCGCGTTGCGGAGCACAGGCTCCGGATGCGCAGGCTCAGCGGCCATGGCTCACGGGCCCAGCTGCTCCGCGGCATGTGGGATCTTCCCAGACCGGGGCACAAACCCGTGTCCCCTGCATCGGCAGGCGGACTCTCAACCACTGCGCCACCAGGGAAGCCCTCTTGTCTGTTTTTGATGTGTTTAAAATTCATGTTACAAATGAATTCTTTTAAATACTTTTCTAAAACTGTGGTTTCATGGATATCTTGAATTTGACTATTATTTGTTAAGGACTAGCTGGGAAGGCATGATAAGCATAAAATAAAAACTTCCATTGTTTCTTGGAATTCCAACTGTGGCTCTCTATATTCCTACGCTTATCTTAACAATCTTTCATTCACTATGTCTTTGCTGTGTACATTGCAGAAAACGTAAAGATAATCATACTGGTAAATTTATAATGTGAATATAAGGAAGGAATTCACATTTTCTCAGTATCTACTATGGGCCAAGCACTGTAGTAGGAAAATCTGTGTATTATGTAGCTCATATAATTCCCACAGCAATCCCCCCAAATACATTTTATTATCTCTATTTTATATGAAAGGAAATTATGTTACAAAACAGTGAAGGGATTTGTTCGAGATCACATAATAAATAGATTTCAGAATTTCTGTTTAGTCCATTCCAAAGTTCACATCTACCATATTTTCGTGCAGACACAGCCCCACATACCTGTGAGTGATTTGGGTCACTCTGGAAAGTGTCAGGGTACACAGGTGCACCTGTGTGGAGGGAGCCAAGCTGTAAGGAGGCAAGAAGTGCCTTTCTGCCTGTCCACAGGCAACAGAGAGGACACCTGAGAAAGAAGAAAGAAGATGATCACAATCAGAGAAAAGAAATAAGGCTCCCAACTTTCCCAGTAGGTAAATATAGAAAATTTGTGTATGTTCTTTATGTTATTGAGAATTAGGGAAAAACTAAGTGAAACTAAAAAATAACCAAAATCAACTGTGGTCAAGAATGGGAATAGGTAAAGAATATAATTTTGACCCTCTGTGTGGTTAGAACATCAGTTATAAGTGTTACTGACCAGGGCTCTTGGCCTCCTTAATCAATATAAACTGATAAGAAGCCAGACAAGAAATCCAGGCAAGGCTTTACTGGAGCCCCTGCCGCAGCAGGGGGAGCTAGAACAAACCATAGTTTCCATTGCTTACTCACTCCCCAAGGGTGTATCCAGAGGTCAGGCCGTAGGGGTGGCTTAGGTGTTTTGCCCACCACTTTGTGGTGCTGTGTGCAGGGGCATGTGCAGTACCCTGCTTTTGCTCCCCGCTCTTCAGAACTGGCAGTTGGGCTTTTTTTGGTCTTTTTGTATCTTTTGTACAGAATTTGCCCCAACTGTACTTGCACACAGTTATTTTTAGCCTCTTATACTTTCTTTGTATTTTGTAGCTGGAGGAAACATTTGTCCAGGTGCAAGCATTTCAGCACTGCAGCAAAGGGTCCCAGGTCCCAGCTCTGCCTCATAAGAAGAACCTGACCCAAAGACAAAATAGCAAAAATTGAGAGTCATCTCAAGCAACATGGTAATTGACAGCCTAAGTAAAATGTCTTGTCAGTTTTATCTAGAAACCATTGACTCGATGCTGCTAAATATTGTGTTTTATATTAATAGAATCTTAAATCTATGTCATGCACCTCAAAAAATGTTATGAATGGGTGAAGAGATCTACCTAATTTATAGTTTATAAAATTTCACAGGATGAGAGGTAGGTTTAACTTATCAAGATTGATTTCCTGAAGTCTGGTCTCCCAGAAGCAGAAATTACTTCCTGCAGAGCTCCATGAAAATCAGTGTTTAAGGCATAAGTCCTGTAAGATTTGACCCTCAACCTCCCTGCTGGAGGCTAAGGGAGGAGATGGCGCTAAGAACCAACAATGAATGGGAGCTGGTGAGGTAGAGTCGAAGTCCTGCCATTAATATTACTACTTAACTCTGGCTCTGATTCCACCAGGAAAGGGTCTGGACCTTGCCTAATCATGTGACTTAAAAGCCACAGAGCTCAAGGGGTTTCTCTTCTCCCACTCCTTAACCTCACTCTGCTAATACCATCATTTCTTTTCCCACTGACTCTATAGATTTCAGATACACCCCTATGTTTTGAGCCAGATCTATCGTCCTTGGCTTATAAGCAAAGACACTGTGCTTCTTTGTTGTTTTTGTGTTTATCTTGGTATTTACAGATTTCTCTGGCCTAAATTAACAGCAGCTGTGAATGAAATGAGTCCTCTCATTCTTTCCTTCCAAGGAAGTAACATTAGGTGTGGATAACTTGGACATTTATTCACCACCTATCTGTGTAAACTTTTCTATATGTAGATTTTAGGTACGAATGT
Organism: Tursiops truncatus; assembly: GCF_011762595.2. Classification (NCBI taxonomy): domain Eukaryota; kingdom Metazoa; phylum Chordata; class Mammalia; order Artiodactyla; family Delphinidae; genus Tursiops; species Tursiops truncatus. The sequence continues at coordinate 74,828,029 of NC_047041.1, read as the reverse complement.
ATAACATTATGAACATTAACATAATTAGATTTCAGAATTGCTTCTTGCTTTTAACTTTACATTTTAATTACTTCATTTCCATTCATTTGTAGTTATTTTAACACATTCAAAATTAGCTTAGTTAATGAATCTGTGACTAATCATAACTTTACAGTGGGTGAAATGTTTGAATATATTTGCTACTGAATAAACAAGAATTTACCTCAACTGTAACATTTATTATATTTATCATATTTTGCTTTCAGAATCCTTATTTAGCATATCTTGAATTGCATACTGTCCCTGAAAAAAATATTACACAGTTGAAACTGGATTTATCAAAGTAATAATTGACTTCAGTTTTATATTCCTACATAAGCAAAAGAGGTTCTAAAATATTAGTACATTTGGAAGAGAAAATAAGACAATCCATCTAATTGCATCTCCTTCTACCGCAGAAATAATGGCTAATCTCCATAGTACAGATAGCTTCCTTTTTTAAGCAAAACACATATGCAGACCTCAAGGCATGGCCAGTAAGGCAGAGATGTGAGTTTGTTTTTTGTTCTTTTTTAAAGGATGTAAGGATGTTTGTATGTTGGAGAAGAGTAAGAATATTAGGAACCCTGGATGGAGAGACAAAAGAAGAGACAAGTATCTTGGCAGAAGTTAAGGATGGGATTGGTGTAGGGAATCTCAATATGAATAAGGAAGGCCATTTAAGAACTTGGATATCCCATATCCAATTTTATGTTCTTATGTTGTAGAGATACAATATGAGTTTAAGGCTTAACTCTTTGAAACAGGCAATACAAATACCCCAGTTATCATTCCCAATTACACAGCAGCTCTGGAAACCATGTGATCCAGACAGTGTTGCTGCAGGAAAGAGGAGCTACTTGAACCACAATTGTCTTTAAGGCTTCATTGTATGAAAACACTGTGACTTCAGGGTGTATTTGTTAATGCATCATTACCTGTCCTGCTTGATTAGTGCTGTAAATACATTGGGGAATGGTGGGATTAAAGTGCTAGCAGGTGGAACAACCAGAGTACCACTGAGATGGCAAAATCATCCATAAACAGCATTCAGTCAGTAGAACCAGTACCTTGGCATCCAAGGTGACAAGGAGAAATGCAAGCCACTTTAATTTTCCCTAGAATAATTTAGACAGATATTGCCTTTATTACGTGGTCTGGGCTGGTGTTTAAAACACAAGTAACCTCAGTGACGACTGGGTTTCGAGAATAATAGCCTACTTTTACTGAGGTCTTTTAACATGTTAATTACTGTGTTAAGCCCAGAATATTTGTCACTCAGCCCTCAATTTAATGCTGACAAAACATTCTAGGATAGATGTTATTACTATTATTTAAAGGTTAAAAAAGTGAAGCTTCAAGAGGTTAAGTAACCTGCTCCAAAAGGATTAGAGCAGAAACTTGAACACAGGTCTTTTTGCTTTAAAGCAGGAACTCCTAATCACGGTACCTACTGCCTCTCTAGCCCACAAAAGTATTCCAGGTAAGTTAACCTAGGATCTTCTAATCCACAGACAGACATATTTTCCTTTGAACCACTGATCTTGGGTACTAATGTATATGTGCTTTTGGTAACTATCTCTTCACATTCCATTAATATGTATAAAAATGCCTTTAAATCATGTCAATAATTAACTTAATTTTTAAGTGTCACAACTAGGCAATTAAAATAACAGTGTCTATTTTCTCAAAATCATCACACACACCCCACCCCCCTTAAAATTTTCCAATATTTTGCCATTGCTTTCTGAATAAAACCTAGACTCCCTCACCAAGGTATTTAAGGATCTGAGTGGTCTATTGCTTACTATATCTGACATTATCTCCTTCCCATTCTCTCATCACTTACTACACTCTAACTATACTACCTTTTTTTCTGATCATAGAATCCTCTAAACTCATTCCCCACTCAGGTCTTTTACATTTGCTGTTCCCTGTGCCTGGAACACATCACTTTCCTGGATATTCAAATGGCTGGTTCCTTCTGAATATTTAGATTTCAGAGAGATATTTTTACTGGTCTACTAATTAGTTGGCTTAAATATCTTCTTTCTCTTTGAATTCTCCTTTGAATCATTATGACATCCAACTAGTTCCTTCATTGACTGATGAGTTGAATAAAGTGTTTGATACATGTTCACTTTCTATTTGTATTAGAATTATAATTTTACAATGAAAATATCTTTAAAAATATCCTTCATTATATTCTGGGCCCTATTTTTAGCACTTTACATCTATTAATGAGTTTAATCATTTTAATAATACAATAAGGTAGTTAATATTATTCCCATTTTACAGATGAGGAACCTGAGATAAAAGAGGTGAAATAACTTGTCCAAGGTCAAATGGGCTTTAAGTGACAGTACTGGGATCTCAATCCAGGCAATCCAGCTCCATATCTTTTCTTTTTGACTTCCATACTTAATTATTATAGAGATGCCAAATGGCCAGGTTTTAAAACCACAAGAATTAATTAGATCCCTTCGGCAGAGAATATGGATAGAGAACAAAAGAGGGCTGAGGATCCAACTCTATTAGTGAAGCCATGAGTAGAGAGTGTATCAAGAAGGAAGGTATGGTCAACTCTGAGGTCCAGATAAATGGAGACAGGAAAGGAATCTATTAGGTTTGACAACACAGTTGTTTATTTTTTGACGGTGAAAAGAGCATTTTAGTGGAATGTAGAGAAGATATAATGAATTGGATTGAAGAGAGAATGAAAAATGGGGACAGAAGGAAGTATAAATAGACAAGTTTTAGAAAAAGTACTTTTTTTTCTGTAAAGAAGAGCAGATAAATTGATTGTTTTAGGGAAATGCTGTGTGAGTGTACAATAGATAAGTTTTGTTAATTAGGTTGTTCAATTAACAAATGTTCAATCTGCTATATCCATTCATTAATGGGAGAGGTAATACATATCTTATCTGATGTGGGTTTCTAATTTTCTTCTTATAATTCTGTCCATGTTTACTTTATGGACTTCCAAGACTGTTGGGAGGTATCAGACTGTGAATTTCATGACATCTCATGAAATAAGTATAGAAGTAAGCTTCACTGGGAAAGTGTGAAATCCAAGGGTCAGCATGAAGAGGCATGTGGTACCCATATTTCTCATCTTTCCTTCAAGAGGGATGTGAGGGTCAGTGTGCTGCTGGACACATGAAGCAGACATTCTCTACACGAAGTATCTTGCCCCTCTCTTACTCTACCTTTGTACAATGTAGGTGAGCAACAGACTTGGATGTGAGATATAAACAGACAGGAGTAAGGTTCCAAGCTGCATGAGTATGGAAGACAATTAAGCAGAGAATGAATGAGAATACCAGTAACCGCAGCTGGTAACTTGGAAAGAAAATTGACTTAGGCTGTTAGGGAAAAGCTATTACCAGGTTCCTTGAGAAATTAAGTTCGGTACAATCCCGCCCACTGAAGAAGAAGAAGATATCCTTGATCCTGGGCCAGGCATTCTGAGCAGGACTGGCTACACAATGTGCAGGGCCCAGTGCTAAACAGCTACAGGAAACCCTTAGTTCAAAAATTACAAGAATTTCAAAATGGTGACAACAGAGCATTAAATCAAGCATGCTGCTCTTCTGAATGTGGGACCTTGGGCAATTGCACAGATCATAAATCCATAAAGCTGGCCTTGATCTTGAGCTTACAGTCCTGCTTGTCCCTCACCCACAGGACTTGGTGTATGCTTATAAAATGCAGTTTCAAATTATTATTTTTCTGTTTTACCATTATGCAGCATTCCTCTTTATCCCTAATTATGCTTTTTGCCTTAAGTTCTGTTTTGTCTGATCAAAATACAAATGCATTTTTTTTTTTTTTTTTGCGGTACGCAGGCCTCTCACTGTTGTGGCCTCTCCCATTGTGGAGCAAAGGCTCCGGACGCGCAGGCTCAGCGGCCATGGCTCATGGGCCCAGCCGTTCCGTGGCATGTGGAATCTTCCCAGACCGGGGCACGAACCCGCGTCCCCTGCATCGGCAGGCGGACTCTCAACCACTGCGCCACCAGGGAAGCCCTACAAATGCATTTTTATTTGTTTTGTTTTGTTATGAGATTTACATTCTCAAAGATTTCTATTGCTGCTGTTGTTTTTGTATTTAATTTATGTATTGACAGAGATATTCAATAATGTCTTTACTCCCAACTTCAAGCATGGATGTCTGTTTTACACAACCCAACAACTTTTTTATTTCCTTTTTTTTCTACTTTATTTCTGCAAATAACATGGCATTCTGAAGAATCAACTAATATGAAAACATAATTTATTTTTCTAACTGTGACTACAAACTATTTGAAGGGTTTTGCAGAGAAAAAAATGGCCTTATGCATTCAGTTTAATTTTCAACTTACAATGTGTTTAACAGTTATTATTACTGTTCTTAATAACAACAACAAATCTGAACAAACTAGAAATTAGTGATGTTTCTTGGACTCATCAGAGAAGTGAGTTATGGGGCAAATTGCCACCTAAAATATGGAGAGATGAGTTCATCCACGGGGACAAAACCAATATCTATTTAAATGGAGCAGAAGCTACTGGAATCCTAAACAGGTAGGATCACTTAAAGGGTGATTTTGAGAAACTGCTGGAGGCTGAGTGTGAACTAGCACGAGACTGAGTATCTCCTGGGTCAGGGAGAAGTGTAGATGTTGCTATGAAGGTAATGTTTTTTTAGATGAGATTAACGTTTAAATCAGTACACTGAGCAAAGCAGATTACCCTCCATAATGTGGGTGGGTATTATACAATCAGTTGAAGGCCTTAAGGGAAAGAGACTGAGGTCCCCTCAAGAAGAGGGAATACTACATCCAGACTCAAGCTACATCAACACTTCCCTAGGTCTCCAGCCTGCTGACCTGCCCTACAGATTTTGACAATGATTAAGTAACTAAATATGTAGGTGAGAATAGACAAATCTCCTGTGCATAAAAATTCCAAATAATTCATGTAGATCCTCCACCCTCAAAGAGATATAGCATAACTCCCCTCTCTCAAAGTGTGGGTTATGCAGAAAGGATTCCTCCCAAAGATTACAGAATGGAAAGGGAAGAAACCTGATACAAACTACCTCAGCCAGATGATTAAGGTTAATATCAATAGTGATACATCATTTTGAGAGCATATACCCTTGACATGATGTGATGAGAAAGGCACTTTACCTCGTGGTCTTCCTCCCCAAAATATATAACCCGTCTAACCATGAGAGGAACAGTGAACAAATTCCAAATGTGGACATTCTGCAATATACCTGGCCAGTACTCCTCAATATTATCAAGGTCATTAAAAGCAAGGAAAGTCTGAGAAACTGTCACAGTCAAGAGGAGCCTAAGAAGAAATGAAAACTAAATGTAATGTGGTATCCTGGATAGCATCCTGAGACATAAAAGAGACATTAGGCAAACACTAAAGAAATATAAATAATATATAGACTTTAGTTAATAGTAATGTGTCAAATTGGTTCATTAATTTCAGCAAATGTACCACATTATGGTATATAGTATGTTTCATATTATGGTTCATAGTATGTACCATATATAAAGTCTTAATAATAAGAGAAACTAGGTGTGGTACATAGGAACTCTCTGTACTGTCTTTGCAATTTTTCTCTAAATACAAAACATTTCTATAATAGTGTTCTTTTTTTAAAGGGAGGTATTTGAATCTATATTTCCAAACAAAAATGATCTCATAGGTAAATTTCTTTTCTTAGTGTTATCATTTCTAAGGAAAAAAAACCATTTTTATCAGTGGTTTTCTTTCTTCATTCATTCATTTATTCATTTATTGCAAGGTAGACAGCATGTTACTTTGATACACTTACAGACTATGAATTGATGACCACCAACACTTACATACTGTGAATTGATGACCACCATAGCATTATCTAATGTCTCTATCACTTCACATAATTACCGTTTTTTTGTGGTGAGAATATTTGAAATCTACTCTTTTAGCAACTTTCAAATGTATAACAGTAGATACAGTTATATATATATATATATGTATATATAGTGTGTATATATATATGTGTGTATATATATATAGTTTCAAGTATATAACAGTATTGTTAACTATGGTCACCATGCTGTGCATTAGATTCCCAAAACTGATTCACCTTCTAACTGAAAGTTTATACTCTTTGACCAACATCTCCCCATTTGCCCTGCTCCTCAGCCCCTGATAACCACCACTCTACTCTATCAGAGGTTCTATTTAAAGCAGCTAAGGGTCTACTAGCCAATTCCTTTTTCAGAACATTCCAAACTGTTCTCTAGATCTTATCAATTACCAACCAGGCTGTGTATTGTTTTGTGTCAAACTAAAATACAACCAAAGCTTAATATTTTCTGAGAACTTAATGTTTACAGTAATTGGCTATTTTCAGGTAATAACTTTGGAATTATTGCAACTAACAAAATTGATTAGTTCATTCACCGAATGTCGGGGAAATGCCTTACTTTTCTTTCTGAAAGGTTGTAACATTCTGGCACACTGTCATATGCAAATTGGTTCAAAAATACCAAGTCAATATCAAAACTGACTCCAAAAACATGTCTATGTTCAACTGTTTTCAGTCTAGGTGCTTTGAGAGTATTTCATGTCTGCCTACAGTTAGTCAGCTCTGAATAAACTCTTTTGTAAAGTATTTTTTAAATTGTTAAATATATACTAATTTAATACTAACAGACATGAGTCCAAATTTTAAACTATTGAATTTAGGCTCACTTCTTCCCTAAAGCTTACTAATGTATATTGTTATAACTGGGTTTTCTCTAAATTGTTAAAATCCAAAATTTTATAAGAAATGGTTAAACATTATAATTTATGTTAAATTTTAGGTCTTACACAAAAGCTGTGAAATGACTGCCAAGACTAATTGTTTTCCAGTGACTCTTTGGCTAGGTTAAGAGACTCAGAATTAATAGGTGAATTGATGCTTTCCATTTCTGCCCCTAGCGTCCTAAAACTGTTCTATTCATCGAGGAAAAACACCATAGTAGGTAGGAGGTGCAAATGAAATTCCTGGCTACAACTGTACTCTCTCCCTAATATAGAGAGGAAGTTCTGTGTCTACCTATGAGATGCAGTGAACGTATGTCCATGAGTCTTCAGCAGATTTATCCTCTATTTTTGCAAATAGGTTACAGTTTTAGGTCAATCCAAGAGACAAATTAGAAGCACTTTATCTACTTACTACATACCAGCAAGATCAAGGTATCCAGTCCCTTAGAGAAAATACAGTTCAATGAAATTGAACACATTTAGCCAACATTTTGTGTAGTTGGAGCATTCACTGGTGCATACAGAATTGGTAATTGTATATGTGAGTAGCTTTTTGTTCAGTGAACATCTGTTTGCAATCCAAATGTGCTGGTTAATGGAAAGGGAGATAGCAGAGCAATGGTAGCATCTGTCTTTTGAAGATTTACCTTTGACATTTAACACACAATACACAAACTTCCACTGTCACCTAAGCATAATTTCTATGCCCTAAAAACATTCTCTGTTTTAAAAATTCAGAAAGATCTTTAAAGAGATAGATGGGCTCCAGGCTAGGCATTTACAACTTGCCTCCTGTTCACACTTCCTGAGGTGAGAAGAAGATGGGATCCAGGCCAGACATTCATTACCAGCCCCCTGTTTACATTTCCTGAGGCAAGAGACAAATGATCTCTGGACTACATATTTATGACCAGACTCCTGTCTATATTTCAAGATCTGCACTTCGATATAAGAAACAACAGGAATAGGGTAGATAACCGGACATTGGACACTTATGGCAGGGACAGAGAGGGGTTAAACCCTGTTAAAAGATCAAGAGGTCATACATTTCCCATCCTTGGGACAAGGAAAACATTGCACATGTGCAGAAAGGCTCCTGGGGGTCAAGAGGAGGGGGCACCATCCCATAGTATGTGATGCTAAGGCTGTCCCATAGACCTCTGGGCTGTAATCCATCTTGAAAAAAGTTGCGCACGCATGTTGGGCAGGGTCCTAGGGCAGGTCAGGTGTGGAAAAAGAATCCAGATAATTGACCAAAGGTAAACAAAGACCTGGAAGAACTGCCCTATATAAATGATTCAACCGCCTCTTTACTGCAGTCCTTCTCATTGGGGAGGACACCCACACCCTTTCTCTCCAGGTGTGCATCTCTGCCTTGCTTCTATCTTAACTGAACAAACTGTCCTCTGTGAACTCTCCCACTTATTGTTGTGCTATGTCCCTAATAATAAATTTTGTACTTGTTTTTACAGCTTTTGCATCTGTGAGAAATGCATTTTTCACTGGGGCAAGAGCGAGGGGGTATGGTGGCTAGGATTCCTGGTTTTCATCCAGGCTACCCAGGGTCAATTCCTGGGCAGGGAATCAAGATCTCGCTTCATGCCACCACTCACTGCTGTCTCTCCGAGATCAGGATAATCATATGTACTCATGAGGAGCTGCTATATTCTCATCTGTCAAAAAGTATGTATGAATCGTGTAAAAATATGTGACACAATCCCTGTCCTTGCCAGCTTTATAACATATTTAGAAAGATAAAACTAAATAGCTAAATCAAAAAATGAACAGCTGAAAACATAGTTGTTTGCAAAGGGTAAACAACTGAGGAACAAGTGTATGCAATTTTGAGTTAGCAGAGCTGGGTCTAAATGTCCAATATGACAGAAGTGGCAAAATGAACTTGGGCTAATTAACCTCTCTGAGTACGTAGTTTCCACTTTGATACAAAAAAGATAATGTTACTACTGCATCTCACTGGACTCTATCTTGAAATACACATTGAGCATTGATGTGTAGGGAGTAAGACAGGGTAAATTGGTATCACCCATGCTTGTGACCTTCAGATACACAAGTCTATTTGTATCAACAGGGCTCTGATTGCATTCCCTGAGCAAGTAAATGTTGCTACTTGGAGATGAGAGTACTCCAGGGAGAGCCACAGCTGGTAGGTGAGCTACACTACCTTTAATTACCAAAGTGCATATATGGTTGTCTGTTTTCTTCACTGATAAATCCAAAAAGCCTGACAACAGAAGATCATTAATAATTAATTTTTATATTGACCTTATATCCTGTATCCTTATGAAATTCACTTACTAGTTCCAGTATTTTGTGGCCTTTTGAAGATCCTCTTGGGTTTTCTATACATGATCATGTCATCTGCAATAATGACTAAATTTTTTCTTTCCAATCATTTTGCATTTTATTTCAATTATATCTCTATACTAGCAATGGGCAATTAGAAGGTGAAATGTTAAAACATCCTCATTTACAATAACATCAAAATATTTATGAATATATTTAATGATAGATGTGAATGACCTGCTCACTAAAAAAGATTGCAAAGAGAAAATAAAGAAGATCTAAATGGAAAAAAAGAAGATCATTAATAAATATTTCTTAAAGAATAAATAAAAGTGTTTGTCACTGGAAGGTCAGTTACCTAGTTACCTTCTAGTTACCATCTCAGACATCTCAAAACACTGCATCAGGGACCACAGCACAACTCTATGTACTGAGAGTGTCATATAATTGTAATGTTTTTCTTTAAGTTTTGTAGAGTGATTCCATACAAACAAACAAAAAAGTGCTGTTCTGTTTAGGATGACAGCAAGAAAAGTGGAAAGAGCTGGAACTAAGGACAAAGGAAACTATCAAGGGATAGAGTAGGTGGAGACAGAGGAGAGGGAAATATTTAACATTATTAAACTTTGAGTTGATTGTTACAAATTGAAAGCCTTGTTAGAATTTACTGAAAAGGGAGGAGTGCTAGGAAAGGAAAAATTAAAATTCAAACTTTGTTCTAGGATATTATCAGTAGAGTCTAGAAAGGTGGAAGAGTGGTCATGGAAGAAATGAACAAAATCCTGAGTGAAGACAAAAAGACAAGTCAATTTACCTGAAGTAAGTAGACTAAAAATATCACAAGTAGATTCTATTCTCATACCTTCCTGCTAATTCCTAATGTTGTTTGTTTATTCATGTTCTTCAGCAGATGCTGCAAGATCTCAAACAGTCCTTCAGCAAGGGGTTCCTGAACCATGACACCTACACTAGATATGGAACTGAATGGAGATTAAAACCAGCACTGCAGGAAGGAAGAGAATAATGTGTCTTGTGGAGCAACTGGAAATAATATTGCTCGAGTACTGAAAAGTCAAAATTGTTTGGAAGATGGTATAATTTGAAGAGAAGCTAAGAAGGACCTAGGAAACCACTGAAGATTATGAGTTGGAGAAGGAGAATGATAAATATGTCTTCAGGAAGATTAACTACGGTAATTTAAAAGAATATACATGAGAAAGAAGAGGCTACAAGCATAAAGGTAGGAAGGAAGGCTGATCCAAATACACTAAGTCCCCTACATACGAACCTTCAAGTTGTGAACTTTCAAAGATGCAAATGTACATTCACGTGTCCAATCAACATAAGTTAGTTCATGTGTCTGGTGTACATTGTCACATACATGCATCCTCTACGAGTCCTTGTGCTTTTGTGTACTTTACTGTACAGTACTGTATAGAGTACAGTAGTACAGTATGTTTATTTCAAGCCCAGGATGTCTGGAAGCAAACGTAAAAGCAGCAGTGATGCAGCTGGTGCTGCTAAGAAGCACGTGTGATTACGATGGAACAAAAGTGAAAATAATTGAGAGAGTGGAGTGAGGCGAAAAGATGGTAGACGTTCTTATAACATGAATCAACCATCGGCATGATTCTAAAGGACAAGGACAAAATCATGGAACATGTGAAGTCTGTTGTGCTGATGATGTCAATAATAATATGGAAGAAGCATGGAAAAGTGACGGAGGAGATGGAGAAACGCCTCAATGTGTGGATGCAGGATCCACATTGGTGTCGAGTCCCGCTCAGCTTAATGCTGATTCAAGAGAAAGCCAAAAGGATTTATGAAGACTTGAAGAAGAAACACGGTGAAGAATCAGAGGGCACATTTTTAATGCCAGCCATAGCTGGTTTCATTGGTTCAAGGCTACAGCCAAACTTCACAATGTAAAAGTAAGCAGGGAGGTAGCAGGTATTTACCTGAGCAGGTTTTTAATGTGGATGAGACAGAACCGTACTGGAAGAGGACGCCAGACCGAAGTTACATCAGTAAGGAGGAAAAGTTGATGCCAAGCTATCAAGCAGCAAAGGATAGGCTAACTCTGTTGTTTGGTGGCAATGCTTCCGGCGATGAAGCTGAAGCCTCTCTTAGTTTATCATTCAGAGAACCCAAGAGCCCTTAAAAACATAGCCAAGGACTCTCTTCCTGTTGTGTGGAAGAGTAACCCCAAAGCCTGGGTTACACAGGCCATTTTCCAGGACTGGTTTCTCCACCACTTTATCCTAGAGGTAGAGAAATATTGCTTGGAGAGAAGGATGTCCCATTCAACATTCTTTTGCTGCTCTACAATGCTCTGGGCCACCCCCGATTCATGGACGACTTTCATCCCAGTGTCAGAGTAGTGCATCTGCTACCAAATACTACGTTGCTCATCTAACCTATGGACCAGGGAGTTATAGCGGCTTTCAAGAAATATTATTTACATCACACTTTTCCTCAGGCAGTAAAAGCGAGTGATGAATCAGGAACAACCTTACAACAATTTTGGAAGGACTATAACATCTACAAGGCCATAAAAACATTGACTTTGCTTAGTGTGAGGTTATGGCCGTCACCATGAATGGGGTTTGGAAGAACATTTAGCCACAGTTTGTTCACGATTTTTGTGGATTTGAGAAGGTGGATGAGGAGTCCAAAGAGATCTTCAGCAACTTAGTGATCCTCAGCGAGAAGCTGGAGGTAGATCTGCAAGAGGATGACTGCATTGAACTCCTTTCTGTGCAACACGAGGAGCTTACTAATGAAGACCTGATGGAATTGGAGGCCCAGAGAAAGGATGAAGAGGGACAAGAGGAAGAAGTAACTGAAGAACCAGAGAGATTCACGATGCAGGAAATGGCAAGAGGATTTTCTTTATTTGAGGAGGCACTGCTAGTTTTTGAGGCACAGGATGCAAACACAGAACGGTACACGAAGGTTGCAGCAGCCGTTCAGAACACAATCCAGTGCTACCGTGTCATCTATCGTGAGAAAAAAAGAGCTACTACCCAGACATCACTGGATCGTTTTTTCAAGAGGGTAGATAGAATTGAATCCAGCGAGGAACCAGACCCTGTGCCATCAGCGTCAGGCGTGAGTGAAATTGCAGCTCGCCCTCCGTCTCCTATTGCTGAGGATCCCTCAGCTCTACCATCTCCCACCTCTTCTCCCTCCTCCAGTCAGTAACTCTCTTCTTGACCTGTTCACTCGATGCCAGCCCCTGTATGCCAGCTGTTGTACTGTACTACTGTACTTTTCAAGGTACTGTACTATAAGATTAAAAATGTTTTCTTTATTTTTTGTTTGTTTTTTATGTATTATTTGTGTGAAAAGTATTATAAACCTATAACAGTACAGTACTCTATAGCCGATTGTGTTAGTTGGGTACCTAGGCTAACTTTGTTGGACTTACGAGCAAATTGGACTTACGAACTTGCTCTCAGAATGGAACTCATTTGTTCATAGGGGAATTACTGTAAAGGAAAAGGATTCATGATTAGAGCAATGAGGGGAAATAAAGGAAGTAGCTATGAAGAGACACATTCTAAAGGAAGTGTAAATATACTTTATATTTACAAAATTACAGAATGAAATTAAAGATGATGGCATGATATTACTTCTGAAAATGCATATATTTAAAATAAAGTTGAGAGAAAAGACAGTATTTTTCATAGTTTTAGAGACACATTCTATAATTTGCTATTCACTGGACTGCAACAGATGTTTAATTTTTTTTTTTTTTTTCGGTACACGGGCCTCTCACTGTTGTGGCCTCTCCTGTTGTGGAGCACAGGCTCCGGACGCACAGGCTCAGCGGCCATGGCTCACGGGCCTAGCGGCTCTGCAGCATGTGGGATCTTCCCGGACCGGGGCACGAATCCGTGTCCCCTGCATCGGCAGGTGGACTCTCAACCACTGCGCCACCAGGGAAGCCCCAGATGTTTAATTTTTACATTGTAAATGCCATGTGGTCTCAAATTATTTGCCTTTTCTTAACTATTAAATACTCTTACAAAATAAATGCTCTTCTTGAATACACTTTTTTTTTTTTAAACTCTTCACTGAGCAGTAGGGGGAAGGCAGGAAGAATTGTAAGAAATTATAATTAAAACATAGAAAGGCTGGTTTAATTTGTGTACTTAAATTTCAAATATCTGAGTTTACTGGAAGAGATTGTTCATTCACTAATTTCAAGATCACAAATTTCTTTTTGACTAGGGTTGTCAGATTCAGCAAATAAAGTTAACAACGAATAATTTTTTAGTTTAAGTATGTCCCAGATGTTTCAAATATTTGTCATACTTTAATCTGCTAACTCTATTCCTGTCATGTAACTTTTTTCAGTTAAAGAAAAACAAAATTATTAAATATCTTGTGTGTGTGTGTGTGTGTGTGTGTTACTCCTAACAGAGATTTGTACATACAGAACATCAGTTATAGCTTCTATGGTCTCTTTCCTGAAGTCGTCAAGTCAATGGCTTGATCCATTCAGGTAAAACAGAAACAAAACAACAAGAAAAAAACATCTTTTGGGGGACATGTTATTACAAATAAGAACCGTGATTTCTTTTTTTTTAATAGGATAATGTCAAATGTTGATTCCGTTCTAACCTGAAACATTATGCAACACAAAACTGAAAATCTGGGAGCTATTTTAAGTCTCAAGATGCCAAAAAAGTTAAAATTTAAAAAGTATATGTTTAGGACTTCCCTCGTGGTGCAGTGGTTGAGAATCCACCTGCCAATGCAGGGGCCATGGGTTCGAGCCCTGGTCTGGGAAGATCCCATATGCTGCGGAGCAACTAAGCCCGTGCACCACAACTACTGAAGCCCATGAGCCTAGAGCCCATGCTCCGCCACAAGAGAAGCCACCGTAATGAGAAGCCTGTGCACCGCAACAAAGAGCTCCTGCTCTCTGCAACTAGAGAAAGCCCATGTGCAGCAACGAAGACTCAGTGCAGCCAAAAATAAATAAATAAATAAATTTATTTTTAAAAAGTATATGTTTAAATGTTTTATGAATCTTTGAAAGATTAAATTTTCATATATTGTAGGAATTAAATTCAAGTTAACCCTTGGTGTGAGAAATAGATCCTTTGTCCCAAATGAATCTATCTCAGCTTTATAGACCTTTGTATTTTAATGTGCTGTGGATGTGATCTTTGGCTGATGGCATTTTGAAAAAGCTGGAGTTTAGTTTGAAATATATAGACATTTTCTGTTTTGAAGACAGAGACGTAATAATCTGCAGAAGTCTAGTTGCCAACAAGACTATTAAGTTCAGAAGAGTTAGAAATTTAAACGCTTAAAGACATATAGATATAGTTATATAATGTAAAATAAACTTGCTAATGGCTTACAAGGCTGGGCTGAAGTCTTGAATCATTTAAACACATCAGCATACATTGCAAATCTGAATAATTTATTTTCACAGTTGAGCTTTGGCAAAAAAACAGCTTTTAAAAGATTGCATAGTGGGCTTCCCTGGTGGCTCAGTGGTTGAGAGTCCGCCTGCCGATGCAAGGGAAACGGGTTCGTGTCCCGGTCCAGGAAGATACCACATGCCGCGGAGCGGCTGGGCCCGTGAGCCATGGCCGCTGAGCCTGCGCGTCCGGAGCCTGTGCTCTGCAACGGGAGAGGCCACAACACTGAGAGGCCCACAACAGTGAGAGGCAAAAAAAAAAAAAAAAAGAATATCCACTCCCACAACTTTGTGAAGAGACTCTTACACCTATGGAAATAGAAAGTGATATACAAAGATTAGCCAAGGTTTCTGAAATAAAAAGATTAAAATACAGAGAAGATTGCAATTAAATATATCTGTATATTCATGAAGAAAGAACATGAGAACTCAGTGAAAATTTCCGAATCCCCTTTCTAATTGTCCAGTGTTACTCATTTTCTTTCCCTCTCTCCCTCTCTTTCTCTAGTTATCACTGCTGTAGCTGCTGACATAGGTTATCACCATGACTTACACTTTAATCATTTATATTCCCAGAAGTTGTATCAGTCATGCAAACCAAGAAATGGTAAAGCGTTAAAAGAAACTTTACATCTGGAATAGAAGTAACCCCATAGTCTCAGGCCTGGTCGTATACTGCGTGGCGACTCTGAGCATGGGGTCACTTTAGGTCACCTAGAATATGCTCTCCTGTAGCTGAGGAAGCTAAAACCAAAGGAGATTAAGTACTGTCTGCCTGTGTTAGCTTTGATCCTCTCATAAGAGAAAGGACATGAATAATTATTGAGTACCCATTGTGAGTTTTCCATCTTGCGCACATGATATTAATTCTTCTAAACAACGATTCTCTCTGAAGTATTATATTCTCCATTTCTCAGATGAGGATATTGAAGCTCAGTTTCTTATGTTTCCCAAGTTTACTTACTCATGAAGGAATAAAACTGGCTCTCCCCTCCTGATTAATTCATTTTTCTCTCCCTCTTTCTTTTTTTTTTTTTTGTTCTCCTGCTTTACATTAAAACACTGAAGATGTGAACAACTAAAAGCACTTAAAGGAATAGAATACTATCATTCAAGCATTCAATTTCCATTAGTCATTTGTTACCAGAATACCAATAAATACCAGCATACTATACCTGAGTTTCTACTGGGCAAAACCAAAAAAGTAGCCTTACAGTACAGCTTTGGTAGACAATGGCAAAGTAAAGATGGCATGAGCCATGGGATGTAGGTTTCACATACTCATTCTGTAGAAAAAGCATACTTACCTGTGAACATACTCACGTTTGGAGACAGAAGGCAAAACAAAAGGCACAAACCGTACTTAAAGAGAATCATTCCTCTCCCCATATTCCCAGTTATTCTTAGCAGTATCTGAGCTACACAGAGTTAAGACATCCTTGGCAGATATGCCATTCGTTATTTGTTAATTAAAAAACAAAAATGTAAATAAAAGAGAAATAATTTGAAATACACTAATGATTGAAATAGTCTAATCACACATTGTAAATCAAATATATATAATTTAAAAATAAAAATTAAAAAAAGAAATAGTCCAATAATTCATTATATTACTAATTTATTATTTGGGAAATGGTGCTTTTGCCATTAGCACAGGTCAATGAAATGGCATAATTAATTAAATTATATACTTTTACATACAATTAATTAAAATTATATTACTCAAATGACTCTATAGCCCAAGCAGACTAAGTCCCTCACTGTGTTATGTATCACAACGGCCAAGGACATGATACACGGGTATACAAACAAGTAACCCTCAAATCCATGGCTAACATTAGATTATTTTTAGATTTTCTCTCTCCATTCCCAGAAACTCAGGGATTATGCCTCTACTTACTTCCTCATCAAGGATCCAACTGGTTTCTTGGATATTTCTAACTCGTTTCAGTAAATTCTAGTTCTATTTATTACCATCTCATTAATTCAAAAAATGCACATATCAATGAAATTTCCAAAATATACCTGGGCAAGGATCTTATTATAGTCATCTTTTATCAACTGGGAGAGGCTGAGACAGCCTTCAATGTGTGTGCACACACACATGCACAATCTTTAATAGGAATTGTCAACTGCGTTGATATTTATCAATGAAATGTTTCTTACAGTTAGTAGAAGTGACCATTTTGGGTGTATGATCATCCTTTTGTGATTTTTTAAATCCCCTAATCACTTGAAGAATGATCTTTCTCTCTTAAGAGACTGATGGAAAGTTAAGAATTTATTTAGCTATAAACAGCTGAAATCCCAACAAATAATGACTTAACATAATAGATGTTTGATCTCAGACTTCCAGCTTCCAAAACTGTGAGAAATAAATTTGTGTTGTTTCAAAGCTATCCAGTCTGTGGTATTTTGTTATATCAGCCTGAATGGACTAAGAAAGGTGATCTTGGGAAGCTGGGGTGCTATTCTAACATATGCCTGTTTCCTCTCTTTTGAACTTTCCTATCAGGTCCTCTAGGGTCAAACAATTCCTTCCCTGTCTCTGACTAGGTATTGTGCTGTTGGTTTTAACAAAAAGGGTTATGTCCTTCAGGGACTGGAGTCAGGAGAGATGTTCATATTACCTGAGAGCTGGGAGTCTGTACTAGAAGGCAGAGCGAATTTCTTTTTCTCCTAGGTGCAGTGTCCGCCCAAGAGATTCCCGGGGCATGGTTTCAGGAAGCTGATACCCTACAGTACAGCCACCAAGCTGACCCTAACATCCTAAAAGACAGGGGCAATGTCAGTTATTTCACTTCTTGCACAATCCCCTTGTTATTTGCACATCTATTAATTTGAAAATGTTAAAACCTTCAGGGATGAAATCAAGTTCACTTTATGTAACTTCTGAAACTTAGGTCCCTTTAGCAAAAACCTTGAAAACCTACTCCAATGCAAACCTGAAGCTATATATACATGTTATCCACAAAGGAACACATTTTTCTCAGCCTTAGGGATTACGTGCTTGAATCCCTTGGAAGTGCATTTATATTAGCTGGACTGCTCCTCATGATAAGAATTCAGTGGTTCACTATACAGCTAGACCCACTGTAGATCAGTAAAGTTAATACATGGAATAGAAATGTAGTGTCAGCCTCTGCAAAAGGTATGGTTTGCTGTGAAAATAATCTGTGCTGAAGGGCTAGAGAGCTATTATATTTCTGATCATTTCCTCTAGTCCCTTGTTCCCAGTGACTGCCAGCCTTAATAATGTCATTACAAAAATTGTCTCCTGGGGCTTCCCTGATGGCGCAGTGGTTGAGAAGTCTGCCTGCCGATGCAGGGGACACGGGTTCGTGCCCTGGTCCGGGAGGATCCCACATGTCACGGAGCGGCTGGGCCGGGCCCGTGAGCCATGGCCGCTGAGCTTGCGCGTCCCGAGCCTGTACTCCGCAGAGGGAGAGGCCACAACAGTGAGAGGCCTGCGTACCGCAAAAAAAAAAAAAAAATTGTCTCCTGGGAGACTACTGGGATTTTTGTTCTGCAATCTCATCTGATACAATTATTTGCAAATTTCTAGAAGTAAATTAGCTTACGTATCAATTTTTCTACCTGGCTGATTTAGAGCTATAACTAATTGCAATGAGTCTAAATTTTAATATAAGAAACTTTTCACCTAGCCTAGCTCCACTAATAATTTAAAAATTCCCTTATTGCAGCCAAGGAGTCAATTTTGCACTAATGACTGGCAGGGAGTGAATTTTCATTAAGTTTGTATGCATGTGTATATGTGTGTGTGTGCAGTCACATCCACACTAGACAGTCACCATTTCTTCATCCAGTCTACTCTCCACCCATCTCCTTCTTGATCTCTGCCTTTATAAGCTGATTTGTATGGACTAAATCAGAGCTTTCAGCACCCTCTGGCTTCCATTTGGATTCACCCAAGGGGCAGCCCCAGCAGTTTCTCAAAAGGAGCAAGGACATAAGATCATGGTGTTGATTTCACTAGCTGTCTCTTTTCAAGTAATCTATGTCTCTTGGTCAAAGGCATTTGTTCCAATCGAGATAAGGATCTTATTTGACTCTGTCCGTGGTCCTGTACTAATTTCTTTTATCCTTTCAGGCCTTGGTCAGGGAGATGGGAGACAGTCATATGGTTTGTGATCTTTAAAATGCACAAAGTCTGGAAGTTTTTTATTGCCACCTAATTAGCAGTGGAAGGATACATAAAGGAAAAAAACAGACCCTTCCCTCTGACAAGTTTCCAGATGTCAATGGGAAAGAGACTACAAGATGGCAGCCCCTGGGATTAAGGGAGTTCCTTCCTGCTGAAGAATTCATTATAAAAAGGAGATAAATTATTATCAAGGGGAATGCCATGAAAACATCTACTCTGAGAAGAGGGTTGCCCAACATCAAATATCACAAAGGTTTTGGCTTTCAGGAAAGTAGAAATTTTCTTATATAAGATTTTCCAGGAGCTTCCTGTGATTTTTATGATGCTGAACATTGAACCAAAGAATATAAGTATTCAATAAAATTATAGTCTTCTAACTTAGTCTGAGCATTTTATTGCTTCTTTGTTAATTAAGTCTTTTTTATAATTATGCTTGTGTTAGTCTGGCTTCCATGGCCTAATATTTATACTCATCCCAATGGATCCAGGTTCTTTGGATTCACACCTTATATAATTTAATGCTGTCATTTAATTATAATTAAATATAATTTAATGCTATAAATATAAAATTCAATTTAATTCCCGAACTCACATAAAAAAATAAGTGTTCTAAAACTAATTCCTGCGTAAAATCCAGGAGTACAACCAATTCATCATTTCAAGATACAAGGATAACCCAAGTCATCTAAAAAAGTGGCTTATTTTAAAGTCAAGTTCCTGAGCCCTGAGGGTAAGCAGCATGATGGGATGGTTAAGAACATTTGGTTCAGGGATATCAGGCATATCTGGCTCCAGTCTTGACAGTTACTGACTCTGTGACCCTTGGCAAGTTACCCTCAAAAAACCTCAGTTTCATCACCTGTAAATAAGTAAATCTCTATATGGAGACAATAATACCTACCCCACAGGGTCATTGTACTTATTACATGAAAAAATTCAGGCAAACAGCACAAAATGTGGCACTGAGTAAAAGTTCAATAAATTCAAATATTGTCTATTAGAGATGCTATAAAAGGAGAGCTGAGACTGAGTGACATCCAGGAACCCCATCCTACCTCCCAAAGCATCTCTGTTATCTAATTTCTGTTTTGGGACTTTAGGTAAGATTCTATCTGAAGAGAGTTTTTCACTTTGTAAAAGAAAAAATGATGAAAATTAATACTTCAAGAAAGTAATAATAACAAACATTCCTTAAGTATATGTAGGCACTATTCTGAATGGTCTCTGTGCACTAATTATTTAATTTTCACAGCACATTCTTGATAGGTACAATTACCTACACTTTATAGAAGAGCAAAATGAGGCACAGAGAAGTGATGTAATTTGATCAAGTCTACGCACCTAATAACCTGAAGCGCCAGGACCTGGAACCAGGAATACCAGCACCAGAGCCCACACACTTAGCCCCAAGACTAGCCTGCCTATCTGAGTATAAGTCATTCTCTACGGACCCCAAATTCCTCTTTCTCCATAGTGTTTTGAAAGGAAGGATTACATCATTCACCTCATTGTCTAAAACAGGATATGGACTGGCTATAAAAGACTTGAAAAGATAGCTATCCAGGAACAAACGATGGTGGCCAAAAAATATTTCCAGGAGCCTAGATACATGTAAGATACTATGAATTATTCCAATGCAAAGTCATAAACTTTAAAGTCAGGCAAACCTGGTTCAAATTCAAGTGGCTGCATATTCTCTGTTAGGACTTTCAAGGTGGAAATTGATAAAAACTCAACTTTTTACTGGCATGAGGATTTAGTGACTGATTGGAAAGATATTGGATGACTCACATAATCTAGAACAAGGCCAGCAAAGAAACCTCAAGGATTGGGACAGAGAACTCACTACCAAAAGAACTTTGTTCTCCTTTTATGTTTTTCCTGCATTCTTCCAGTACTGCCCTCAGCTCTGGGATTACATTCATAGTACTCAAAGTCAATGATAAAGGAGGAGTTTTCACTGCCAGCTCCAGCACAAAATACAGGTGAGTGACTCCAATTGCCCCAAGGTGGACCACTTCCCTCCCTTCCTATCCAGTCACCCAGTCACTGTGACCAAGGAGGTACACTCCTGTTTCCAGATGGGGAGGCCTATCACTGGAAGAATGGTAATAATGAGAATTTACCAAGTAGATGAAAACCATAGTTACCACAGAGACTAAGGCTGTTATCCGAGATCAGACGATTCTAGTCACCCTATTGGCTTATAAAGGATAAGTTGAGTAATGCATGTGAAGCAACTGGAACACTATAGATGCTAAATAAATATTAGGTTCCTCAAGTTATAGAGCCCTTCCTCCAAGTCCTGGGAAGAGCTGATAAAGGACAAGAAGAACTAGATGAGAAGGAGTGTGCATGTGTGTGTTTATTTTTCCCAACCACTGTACTTTTGAGGTATTGGACTCCATGACAAAGTTTCTTCACTCCATCCATCCCACCCTCCTCAGCTCAGGTAATGTTGTAATGATCTGTGGGTCTCACTGTAGCTTCCAAGCACATCCGGTGGCTTGTTGCCCACGTGGCCCACAGTAAGAAATACAACTTATATTTACAATAACCCTCATTATATATTACAAAAATGGAAAAGCTTTTCACATAATATTACCCTCACTGGATGTGAATGATGTGCTCTCATATCTTGTGTTTTAGCCAGTTCCTTTTTTAAGGCTGGTTTTGGATCACTAAATTGGTTTAAAGATCCTTTAAAAGGTCATGACCTTTACTTTGAAAAAACACTAGTTTTGGTGGGAGTGAGGAGGATGGAGGATGGAGGATTGGGAGTCTGGATTTTCTCCCTCTATTAATATATTAGGTCCTTTCCCAGAGTTTTAAGGGTGCCCCCTTGTAGTTGGAGAAGCTGCGAAGCCCATGTTATTATTGATCATTTCCATAATGCATAGGTGAAATGGCAAAACGTGGAAAGACAAAACTTGGTGATACTCTCACCTGTAAGAAGAAAAGCAAAGGCTGATTTGCAGCATAAATGTTGTATTGGAGACTCCAGGATTTGGAGTTATATGGACCTGGGTACAACTCTACTACTTACTATGTAATAATGCCATATAATTTAATATCTCCAGTCCTCAGCCATATCTTCTGTAAACTGGAAATCAGAATGACACAGTATCTTTCTCATAGGACTTTTTGGATAATTAAGTGCATTAACATATAAGAACTGAAATAACCTGCTGTATAATATAGTATGTAAATAAATTTCCTGAAACACAACCTTTGCATTCACACTTTCTCATCTTATCAAAAAGTCTAGTGTCTGTAACTTACTGAAGGCTTCCCCAGATATGACCAGAAATCCAAGTGCTTACTCTTGTCCAAAGATTATGTTCTCTCTCCTTGTCTCTGGGGCCAGAGCTCAGATATGCTCCCTGGAGGCTGGAGGATTGGAAAATTTCTTCTGCCACCTGAAGATGGTTGCTCCAAAACAATACACTATGTTATATGGACTTCATAGCTAGTGTCAAAGCCAAAGGCTAATTGACACAAATTATATAAGACAAGGGTTTCCAAAGGGATCCTCTGCTTGTTTCTGCAGGCACGTCTGAAGTGCGTGGCTAGATCTGAATCACCTGCTCCAGACCTTGCAACTAGGGCTGATGCAAGTGCTTGCCTCAGGCTGCAGTGGATTTCTCTGGAGCTGGAGAGAACATCCTCTACCCGCAGTGCTGTGCTCAGCAGAAAATATTATTGCCTTGGAGGCAAGTGTGGAACGGATACAGCATAATGTGGAGAGAGGAAAGAGGAGAGAGGATAATATTCCTACACCCCCATTCAGGAATGTCACTGCTGCTTTAGCATCCTTCTACTTTCTGGGCCCTGTCTTAAGGAGAGAGTAAAAACTACTCATTTAATTAGACATATATCACTGCCAGTTCCATTTGTCTTAAGTTCTTCTGGAAACAGGTTGGTAAGATCCCTAAGTAATCTGGAGGAGTGGGATGGAGGTTGAGTACACTATCAACTCAGATGGTTATAGCACATCAATGAAATTAGGACTTACTCCCATTTTGTTGCGTGCTATATCTATACTTTCTACAAAAGTGTAAAAATCTTGTCATAAATGTGTTGTCTGTGGTCCCAGATAACAATAGAAAAAAGCATGGCAGAGTGGAACGGACATGAGCTTTGAAATCCTTTATGGGTTTCAGTCATGATTCTGTCACGTACTATCTGTGTTATCTCAGGTAAGTTATTGACTTCTCTGAAATGTTTCCTTGTTGATAGTGAATCTGTTGCATCTGCTTCATATGTGTCTTCTCTCACAAAATATAGAAAAGTATAATTGAAGCAAAGCATGGAAACTGTAAAAACAAACCAAATAAAGAAGAAAAGAAAAGAGCTTTGGTCACTGCTGTTGGAGGAGTTCATCCAGAGGACGTGATCTCTGGTTGACCCACAAGCTAGACCTGGGCAATCAGAAGCTCTTTATCTCCTCTCCTTTCCTTGAAATGTATGTTCTGCCCACTGTTCTCATAGTGGGAGCAATTTTAAAGATACAGCCTTGAGAGAGCAATGTGTAGTTGAGACCATCTGGACTGAATACGTGACTGAACTTATCAAGGCTGCTATATAAACTTTCAAGATTCTAGTGGGTAGATGCAGAGATCTACTCATTTTGTGGCCCTCCAAGACAAGTCTTGTACGTAACTTTCCTTGCTTATTAAATGTGCCACCTACCAATATGGAGTGGTCTGCCTCTTTTTTCAACCTCTCCTTTCCCTCTCTGTACAGGAGTCAGTTGCAAATTTTACCCAGGTTTTGAACCAAACTCCCAAGGTGGCAAACCATCTACTGCCTGATTATTTGTCATTCATTTGGCCACGTGTATGTGCAATCCTTTTCTATTAAGGGCAGTATTTCTCAACAAAGACACTACTGATAATTCTCTGTTGTCATGACCTGTCCTGTGCACTGTAGGATGTTTAGCAGCATCTCTGGCCTCTACCCACTGTATGTCAACAGAAACCTCACACTCCAGCCAGAGAATAACAGTAAAAAAATTTCTACAGACATGACCAAATGCTTCCCTCTATACTCATTTCAGAAATTCCTAGCCAATGAGACAAATATAATTTCCTACTAAATAAATAGAAAATTCCAAATTCTCATTTTCCTGGCTTTCCTTGCAGTTGAGGCTCAGGGATGTAATCCAATCTCCTCCAATCACAGGCACCCAAGCTGCTCTTTGAATCATATATTAGTAATGCAAAAGATGGTAACTGCGTAGAGTCTATTCTCCAGAGGGTGGCGTCAGTGGTAAGGCTGAATCAGTAGTAAACTACACCATGTATCCAAAGCTAGTGTCATGGACCAGTGTTGATGGTGTCTGCATAGTATACTGTGGTGCCCATGACCAAGAGAGTGCAGTGATGTCTAGACCAGACAAGTTCTTCAGTGTCATTTAGGTCATTGTCCTTGGCTACATAGATTCTAACCATTTTCAGAGATTCTGAGAGCTGCTCAATAACCTTTCAACAAATGTTCTGCTCAAATGAGAGTTATTACTGTTGCTTCCACTTAATAATCCTGACTGATACAGTAGCTATTGCATAAATTCAGATGTTTTAGGAAGCTTTGACAAATGACTATGAAATATATATATATATAATTGTTTCCAAGTGAATGTTGTAATACTCTCCTTGAGAGAGGTTGGCCAACACTTTATTGATGTGTGCATGTTGGAAGAGAAACATCATAGATAGGTATTTCATGATAAATTAGAGAAAGAGATGTTAACTGATTTTGATAGATATAGGTTGCTTTTAAAGAGAAAAGCTAGCTGGAAAGAAAGAGAAAGTGTGGCCTTTGCTATATTTTTGCATGGATTTTACAAGGTTCTTGTACAATATGACACTGTTATTCCTGAAAGATGATAACTGGTCCAGTGCCAAGCTCTTAAAAGGCTCTCAGAAAAGGCTTCTTAACTTGACTATACAGAGCAACATATATGAAAAGCCCCTAATCATATTTTTACCACTTTCTGAACAGAATGTTGCTTTGGCTGGTGATTTTAGAATAGGAACTATTCTGTAGAAAGCCACAACTTTTTATTCAGAGGCCCACAAATCCACTTCTTAACACAAGATGCCTTCCGTAGTTCAGAGCTTAGGGAAAGGGGAATTGAAAAGATGCTGGGACATTAGAAAAAGGACTCATTTATCTCTATGATGTTGTGCTTTTAAGCCAGGATCACACACTCCTTAGGGGGCAGGAAGGGATCCAATAGCTACCAGCCTTGGACACCCTATTCTTTTCATGGAAATACACTTAGTTCTCTCACTTGACCCATACTCTTGCTTCTGCTCTCCCATAAGAAACTTCTGATCTTTTGTGTTTTATCTTTCATTCTCAGCCTACTTGAAGGTTATGGTTTTTCCTTGACTTTGAATCCCTAAGCTTCCTGAAAATTAACTTGCCCTCATGCAGAGAATTTTTTCTCATCTGGAGGCTTCAGATGCCCACCTCTCCTTAGTCCAGCTCTATCCCACTACATCCTGGCACAAATCCACCAAAATGATGCCCCAGCCCACCCCCAAAATCAAAAAGGTACTCCAAGTTTACCTATGAGAAGGCCTGTTCCTGAAAAAACAAGATCTTCAATAATCATTTTGCTGTTCACATGAAACTAACACAACATTGTTAATGAACTATACTCCAATACAAAATACAAAGTTAAAAAAAAAAAGAATGTCCAATGTGATGGTATTAGGAGGTAGGGCCTTTGATAGGTGCTTTAGTCTTGAGGGTGGGGCCCTCATGAATGGGATTAGTATTCTTATGAGACCTCACAGAACTCCCCAGCCCCTCCCACCATGTAAAGATACAGTAAGAAGTCTGCGACCTAGAAGAGAGCCCTCATTTGACAATGCTGGCACCCTAATCTCAGACTTCCAGCCTCCAGAATTGTGAGAAATAAGTTTCTGTTGTTTTTAAAAATAAATAAATAATAAAAGGCTCTGCACAGAGCTTCATAACCTCTTCGTGGACTTTTTGTTTTCAAGCTGATGATGGAAAAACAGTTATATTCCAGTTGAAGCCAGAAGTCCAGTATGCACCACAGTTGGAGCAGGAGGCCTAAATTTTCGAAAGAACCGTCACTAAGCAAAATGTCCTCAGATCTTCAAACGAGAAGTTCACAAGCACATAGGAACTATCTTGAAGACGGAGAAAGTGATGACTTTTTAAGATGTCTCTCTCTTATTCCAGGTGGAATTTAACCGTGACTCTTGTCCTCTCCCTGATGGTATTGCTCTGGATTTGTTGTGCAACTGTGGCTACAGCTGCAGAGCAGTATGTTCCCTCTGAGGAGCTGAGTATCTGTGGTGACTTGGAATTTGTGAATGAACAAAAGCTAAACAGATATCCAGCTTCTTCTCTTGTGGTTGCTAGATCTAAAGGTGAAGATCACAAAGAAGCAGGGCCTCTACCTGCAAAAATGAATCTTGCTCATTCAGAAATTTAAGGTTTTTTTTTTTAAAAGAAAAGTGTAATAGACATCTAAATTTCCATTCCACATAGTGCTTTTTAAAATGGTTTCATTGGATATAGGGCTTAAAAATCACTATTAAATGCAAATAAACTTAAAAAAAACCCAAAAAACAGGTACTTACCATCTCACCAAATCAGAAGTCTAGAGGTAGGACGGGCCAGCATTGAAGTGGCCATTCAGCAGTGCTACCAAAGACTTCTCCCAACTTTTCTGTCACTATTGCTGGGTTGGCAACTACTCTCCATGTGGTTGTGAGATTGGTGCCACAGCTGGAGACACAACAGCATTCTCACCAAAAAATAAATAAATAAAAGGCATGGGCAAAATGGGTTTCTACTTACATGCTCCCTTTGATCAGGAAGGGAAATTATTCTCAGCATATCCCTCTCAAACTTGCCTACATCTCCAACTCCCAGACCAATAAATATCATGTGGCTGGGCATCTTATCACCCAAACCCGTTTGGAATCCTGTTAGCAAGAAAGGAAGAGATGTGTTTAGATGTGCAACCAAAAATGCCTGCCAGCCTTGCCTTGAGCAGGAGTAGAGAAAGGCATGGCAGTGCATGTGCTATCCTTGTTCTTTGTACCTTTTTCTCAAAAAATAACCAGGAAAGAATCAGAAGTTTGGAAACAGAATTTGAGTTTTATTCAAAGAGGTCTCTTCAGTATTAGTACCCGTGTAAATTGTAGTATGCAGTCCCAAACTGGAATCTCCTGTTTGTAAGAGCATGCCTTTGGTTAAAGTCCCACGAGAAATCATCTTTAGCTACTAAGACCAACATCTCTGCTCTTGTTTCCTTTCATCATATTTGTGCCACAATATAAGGCAGGAGTGACGGCAGCAGCAGCAGAGCTGAAGCGTCCACATGAAGATGTATCACACCAGTGCTTTTTTCTGCAGGACCCTGGAGCATAGCACATGTTGGGGTGAGCGCTGCATGTGGAGAGGAATGAGACACAGGCAGATGGAAACCTTGTTTCGTATGAGTTATGTAGCCCCGAGGAGCCGTGGTGATAAATGTTAAAAAAGCAAGGGATTCAGCTGAAAACTGTTCTGACTGCACCACAGAAAACGCTGTTGACTTGCTGGGATATTTGCTAAAATAGAAGGCTTTAGGATAGACATCTAAAGCAGAATTTATCACAGCACACAAAGCCTTCAGTCAATACTCGTGGCCGTATAACATACTTTGCAACTGCCTATGTGAATGGACTGGGTTGGGCTGAAATAACCCTCACATCAGAGAAACTTCTTTGTGAAGTTTTACTTTCTTGGTAACATCTGCTCAAGAAAACAGTCTTGAACCTGAGTCATCAGGCTTATTTCATCTCAAGTAAGTTCATTTTATAAATCTTGATGTTAAAAAAAGAGCACAGCGCTGTTAGTAGTGATTGTTTTTTTAAATAGATAAGGATGGCAATTGTAATAATGTAAAAATGTACAGGAAACACTTTCATTAATGTTTTATTCATCAGACTGTATAAAATAGATAATAATAATGTTGATCATTACTTTCTTGAACATTAGCCTCTTGTGTGCTAAACACCTTGCTTTTATGCTTTATCTCTAATGGTTATAAAAATCTTACCTTAGAAATAACTTATCTGAGGCTCCAAGTGATTTTCCCAGGACCATGCAACTGATAAGAGATAGAGGTAGTCTTCAAACCCAAGTTTGTCTGACTCTAAAGCCCTTATATCTGATATTTCCTAATACACTGTTTCATACGTCCTAGTCTTTCCCATAAAACCAGTTATACTTCAGCCCATCTAAAAATGCCAAGCGTGAGGAATAAGGATAGAGGGAAGAACCACAAAGAAGATGAGTTTCATCTTGTCTCATGAAAGGCACAGAAAGGGATGGGGCAAAAGGCTGATAAAAAGTTGCCTCCATAACATGAGGATTAACCATTGAGAAATTCTGCTCCAAATAGTGGGAAAAAGAAAATCAAGGGAATTAAAACAGCATCTAATAATTTTGCTGCTGAATCTTAACATTGGCAACATTCATAACATGATTCATAGCATTGCATTGAATTTTGAACTTTTCCTCAATCCAATTAACTAGTAGAAATATCTTTAAAACACTTCTGGACGTGTCTGTAAGGGTGTTTCCAGATGAGATTAACGTTTGAATCCATGGACCGAGTAAGGTAGATTGGCCTCCCAATGCAGATGGGTATCATCCAATCTGTTGAGGGCTGAATACAATAGAAGTAGAGGAGGTTGGAATTCACCCTTTCTTGCTTCCTGCCTGCTTGCTTCACTTAGAACATCTCATCACATCTCATCTGGCCCTTGGGCTGGGATTTAAACCATCACTCCCCTGGTTCTTAGGCCTTCAGACCTAGACTGATTTATACCACTGACTTTCCTGGGTTTACGGCTGTAGACCACAGATCATGGAACTTCTCAGCTTCCTTCATCATGTGAGCCAATTCTTCAGAATAAACATTTCTCTTTCTCTCTCTCTCTGTGTCTCAGTCCATGTTGATCAAGGAAAATCAAAGGTTATAAAGTATTTCCCAGTCTACAATCCAGATACCACTGATAAAAACTGAAGTCAAAAATGATTAGGGAAAAAAATGAACTTTTTGTTCATATAACCTATAAGTGGCACTTTGGGATATTAGGGTTGAAGGGGATAAACTTTGTTAGCCCGGACAACATGGATATGGGTTGAGATAGAGCTTCCTTAAAGGAAAACAAATACTGTTTTTACTTGAAGAAGGGTATAAAGGTCTGCTGAACAAGCTAGAAAAATAATAACTGTTTCCAATTGAGTAAATGAGATAGAGATAGATGAGATAGATAGATAGGCAGGCTAACACATGGAAAGAAAATAGTTTTGTGACAGAATGTTAATAGCACTTTTTCTGGATGGCCATATTATTAATAGTTGATTTTCCTGCTTGGAACTTCCCTATATGTGGTGGATATTTTGATTCTCAACCTCAAGTCTTCACTTTGGAGGGTTTAGAAAGTAATCACCTAAATCCCCCCCAATACTCATGCAGCTAGCATTCTGGATGCGAATTACATACTGCCAGTACTTAGGAGAGATCTGGAAGGCAGATTGAAGAAACAGCCATTTCCCTACCCCCTTTGGCTTTTGCTGCAGACAATTTAGAAATGTGAGACTTTCACACAGCTGCACTCCAGTCCTCGTGCTCAAGTTTGGTGGAACACACAGAATGTTATGAAAACACTGAGTGACTTCCTAGCCTGGATTTCTGATAGCCGTGTCACAGCTTCAGTTTGCTCGTCCTCCGGAGTGAGAGGAAGTTGTCGCAGCAAGGAACAGTGGCTGCCTCTGAGATGGTAGCTCCCCTTGTGGTTCAGCTCTGCGTTATTCTAGGAACCCATTCAGAATGTCTAGCCCAGGACCTGTTTTTTCAGTCCTTCCAACAATTGTGTAAGCACCTAATATCTTGTATTAAATTCTTTTCTGCTGAAAATACTTATAGTAATTTCTGTTTTCTGCACTCAGCCTTACTGATTCACCTATATTTTATTATATTGTGACTGTAAATCTTATATCTTGTGTAACATAAATACTCCTTTTAAATCTCATGCCATTTCTCACCAACACAAATTCTTATTTAAATTAGCTGGTCTCTTTACAATTCCCAGAAATGCCCTTTGCTCACCACTATACGTATGCTCCCTTCTGTCTACTCAAGCCTACTGAGAGAAACCATGGCATATCTGTAATAGCTAAGAGTTCTAACATTTCTGCCATATCCACTGTGCCCAGTAAAGCAACAGCAGTCCTGTGGGGAAATGGTGGCGTCCAACATGGTAGGACAAAAATGTAGTGAGATGGAGCTGTGAGAAATCCCCTGGGCCTAAAGAAAATTTGGGGTAGAAAGAGATTTTGCAGAAAGCTAGAGTTTCTCCTTGAGCTGGTAAGGGCAAGAGCAAGGATGATTTGGAAGTAGATATTTAGTTATTCTGATCCCTATGTGTGATTTCATTATTATTCTTCTCACAAAAGAACTCTGAATTTTGACAGTGTACACTGGAAGTGAATATCATCTTAGTCTCTAGCTATGATTCATTTCCTCCTCTTTATTCTTACAGATGAAAGTGAACAATAGATTGTATTAGTTCGTGTCCTTCTTAGGTTTTCTTTTTAAAGGTAAATGCATGTGGGAAAAAATTTTACCCACAACAAAGTGTATCAAATGTATAAAAAGGGAGATTCTAATTTTCATGTTTGCAGCCATTCCAATATGCAATCCCACTGCCCAGAGATAACCAGTGCTACCAGATTAGATAAAAACTTTCTGACATCTTTTGATATATTTACATCATTTTTAAAAGTGGGAACACACTGTCCATACTGTTTGCTAATTGATACTTTTTCTTAATAGTATATCATGGACATATTTCCATGTCAGTATTCATTACACAATTTCATTCTTTTAAAAGGCTGTATTGTGGCTTACTTTACATATGTAGTTTATTTAACCTTTATCCTATCAATCAACTTTGAGATTTCTTCCTCATTTTTGTTCATGAAAATGGTACAATGTATATCTCACTGTATTTGGAATTAAATTGATATGAAGATCTTCAAATGAAAGTTTTGTTTTCAATCTACCAAAAACAGTTAAGAACTACTTAGTTTATATAGTATCATGAGCCTGAGGGTAAATTAATATTTTTGTTTGTAGTTTAATATAAAATCTGGGTTGAGGCATAAAAGTTAGGAGCTTATATATTAAGTGTAAAGATTTTAACCCTTTTTCCTGCAGTAGTCTGAAACTAGATTCACAGAACAAAGAACTCATTAACCACTTACATTTATGGATGGAATTGAGATGTGTGAAATGCAGAATTTAGAATACCCCCAAAAAACAAATTAAACAAATTTTATTGTTCCCAAAATCAAATGTATTCTCAAAAGTTTATCAGTAAATATTATCAGTGATGCAGTAAAAGTTACATAAAAAAATGTAATTTCAGTTATCAGAGAAAATACTATATCTGAAGCAAGTTCTAGTTACATTTTGTTTCAGGTGTATCCCAAGAAGAGGTTGACAATGTAAACCTAAACTGAAATTAGTGGTACAGATCATGTTAGGAAATCACATGTTCCTTTAAGTCCTAAACACAGTGAAACTTATTCTCCAAAACTCTAAGGAAGAAGCCATACTCCATTCAGCATTTGTCTCAGAATGCAATCAGCATGGCAAAGACAGAGATAATCTTTTTGACAAATCATACCTCCATAGAATCTCAAAGCTCACAGGGACTTCAAAGCCCACTTAATTGCCCTGCTGGTTCTTGAATTCCCCTTTCTGCCTCTCACCAGATGGACTACTAATTTACGTTCAAATATCTCAGATATAGGCATTTCTCCACTGAATGCAGAAATTCGTCAGATACTCAGATTTTTTAAATCTTGGATTTCTTTCTTTCTGTAAGCGTTCGGTATTAGATCAACCCCCTGGATACACAAAGAATAAGCTTCACCTTTCTGTCTCATGACAGCCTTGTAGATATATGAAGACAGCTCTCATCTACATCCTGAGGTTTCTCTTAAGGGTAAACATCTTGCCAGTGGAAGGTATTCTGAACCCATAAGGTCAACTACACTTTCCAGAGACTTCTGATTTTTTTTTAAATCATTCATTCCATCAATTGACTAATATTTATTGAGAGCTTTCCACATGTCAAGTATGGCACTTTCAAACTCACCAGTAAGAAAAGTGAACACCCCTCTGTCCTCATGAAGCTTATGGTAGAGTTAGGGCAAAAAGAGACATTGATCAACTTACCTCCCATAAACCATGTCAATTACAGAGGGGAGTGCCACAGAGGAGAGTTAGCCAGTCCTGTGGGACAAGTAATAGAAAGCTCTGATACCCTGAGTGATAGGGTAAGCTTTCTTGAGAAAGCGATGATTTGAGTTGTGATCCAAAGAATGCATATGAGACATCTAGATGGAGACATAGGAGAACAGATTTGCTAATTGAAAGAAGACAAGACCTGTAGGAGGAGGGAGCATTGTCTGAAAAAGGTCGTGTAGCAAAGGCATAGAAAATGAATGGGAAGAATGACTTCCTAAGAGATTGACCTGGAGAAGTGAATTTTGGGCATGTTTGAGGTTTGGTTGTTTACAAAGATTATTGAAGAGTTTTAAGAACAAGAGTGAAATGATCAAATTTGCATTTACAATATGTCGCTTTGATCTCATGAGAGAAAACAGGTTGGAGGGGGAGAAGGAGGAAATGTAAGTCAATTACTAAGAGGTTATTGGAATGGTCCAGTAGCTGAGGCTAAAGGATGAAGGAGATGGGGTGACTGGTGAGAAATGGGTGCATTTAAGAGATGTTTAATAGGCAAGTGTTGAGAATTCCAAATGAACCACCACAAGTTTTTTTTTTTTAACATTTCTTTTTTTGTTTAATTAATTAATTAATTTTTGGCTGCATTGGGTCTTCATTGCTGCGTGCGGGCTTTCTCTAGGGGTGGCGATCAGGGGCTACTCTTGGTTGCGGTGCGTGGGCTTCTCATTGTGGTGGCTTCTCCTGTTGTGGAGCACGGGCTCTAGGCTCACGGGCTTCAGTTGTTGTGGCACACAGGCTCAGTAGTTGTGGCTGGCGAGCTCTAGAGCGCAGGCTCAGTAGTTGTGGTGCACGGGCTTAGTTGCTCCGTGGCATGTGAGATCTTCCCCGACCAGGGCTCGAACCCATGTCCCCTGCATTGGCAGGCAGATTCTTAAGCATTGCGCCACCAGGGAAGCCCCTAGAATACAGTTTTTGTTTAGATAAAAGTTTAAAGCAAACTTTGAAAGCAGTTTAATTTTTTATTTTCTATTATTTTAAAGTGATTAAAGACTTGAACATTAACAACAGAATATACGAAGACGTTAAACAGTATTTTAGAAAAGTCCACAGAGTATATACAGAATTGTTTCAAACCTTTTTTTTCTGATTTGGACATGTCAGAAAGCATATCTGCAGGTTCTAGGTCTTTCAATTCAGCGTTTCATTTTCCTAAGAGAATCTTAGTGGAAGAATAGAAGGAGAAGAATAAGGAATTTCGAGGTGGACAATAAGTCCTTATATTTTTAAAAAAAGTATAATCTTGAACATATGAAACTAGAGAAACAGTAAAATAAAAAATTTTAAATATAGTCTTTTCTCTTTGCAACCACTGTGAGTTATAAAAGTAGAGTAGAAAAGTATTTCTTGCTTTCTTGAGCTGGTCGGGGATCTTTTATTGTATAAATAATAAATTTGAAGTTTAAAATTGAAGAATTTCAAACAATGGTGTCAACAGCATCCTGATTGTAAATTCTGGAATTCACTAAAACGGAAGTTGCCTATTTCAAACGCAGATGTTGGTTTTTAAAGATTGGTCACTTAGCACCATCTTCTGGCTACATAATAATTTTTGTTTTTCTCCCTCACTACGAACTTGTTACTGTGTAAA
The DNA here is from genome assembly GCF_011762595.2 of Tursiops truncatus. Classification (NCBI taxonomy): domain Eukaryota; kingdom Metazoa; phylum Chordata; class Mammalia; order Artiodactyla; family Delphinidae; genus Tursiops; species Tursiops truncatus. The sequence continues at coordinate 74,794,354 of NC_047041.1, read as the reverse complement.
TATTATGATTGTGGTGCCACCTGCTGGATATTTTTCTAAAAATGAACACATTCTGAAGAGTTGTGTTGGGAAATCAGTTGCTTACACTTCATGGGTATGACTTCTAACCACTCTAGAAAAAAATAATAATACTTGCAAAGTAGCTAGACCTCCTGATTCTAAGAATTATTCTAAGTTATTCAACATAATATTTTAATGTTATAAAGAATTATTGTGCATCGTATTGATCCTTATGGAGAAAGAGGCTACATGTCCCTTTAGTAACTCATTCCCTAGCTCTTCTTTTGCTGTCCCTGTGCAAACTTCAGCCATATGAGAAATTATCCCCAAATAGTTTTAAAGAAGAGTAAAATAATACTTGAGCATGTTTTACAGTATTTCTTAAATCTTACAACTCTAAGAAATAGATTAGCTCTGTCTTACTGACTGGAAAACAGGGATGTGGTTTAGCTACACCTAAGGTAGCTCATACCAAAACAGAGCAAAGAAAATTTGAGCCAAGGTATTTTTTACAGTGAAGCCTCTACTTTTTCTACCCTGCCTGTTTTCATTGCTACTTAATGGGGTTTGAGTAAATGTGGATTGTATATAAATCCGATTTTTAAAGCCTAATAAAAAGATTTTCTAATCTCCACTAATACGTTTCCTTCTCAGAACTTTACAGTTCTTAGCCGAGTTCACTTTATTTCCTTTAGTAGTTTTCCACAGGCTGAATGACACACTTTCTATTTGTCATCCTGGGCTTCTTTCTGCGTGGGTATCTCTAAAACCAACCATGACATTCAGATTTCACTCATTTATACTTGGACAGAAAAGTCCAAAGAAAGGAATAATAATTTGTCACTGTTCTAAAGTGTAAGTGTTGATTAGATTCAACCTAAAAATGAGAATGCTGAAACTTCTGAGTTAAAGAAAAGATGCTCCATTAATTTATTAGTACTAATCATATTTAATGTGATTTAACCTGAGCTGTTTAATGGTGTCTTTTAAAAGTTCTCTTAACTGGTCCTATATACTCATTAGACTCCTCCCCAAAAGCTAACAGTGAGGACTCTCTATTAGATAGTGGGTCAAAATGCAGCAGGATGGGGGTAGAAGAGGTCCCTTTTATCTGCAGAAAAATCTATCCACAGCAAGACAAAGTAAGGCCAACCTATAGAGGGAAACAAAGCTAATGGAGATGAATAATTATTTGACTGAAACAGATTTCCTCCTGTATTTCCCAGTCAGGTAAATCAAAATAATAAAATCTTTCAGTTTGTTACTTTCATAAGTTTTTCTCTTCTTGCAACTAAAGGAATACTAACTAATACAGTTTTCAATAAATACCTATTGACTTAATAAATGGTAAATGAAATCACTTTGGTTAGTTCTCCTAAGTTCTCTGAGCTTCACCTGTTTTTAAAATTTAATTTTAAAATAAAGGGAATTATTTGCACTTTACTTTCCTCCCAAGGTTTATGGAGTTCAAATGAAATGAACACCATATGAAATAAATGATTTATAAATGAAAGATTTAGAAACGTATGTAAAAGTGCTATATAAATGTCAAAATCATGGTATCCAAACCTGCCATATTGTCGAGCAAATCAGTCCATGTGACCAGCATAGTACTCCTTAAAAATGGCATCGGTTCAATAAAGTTTCATCCTTTTCATTGTGTCAGTTCTACATAAAGGTAGGAAAGAGGAACTTTCCAAGGGTTTTATTATTTAATCAACACTGTAACTTAATGTTATGACAGTCAGTTAAGTATCAGTATAATGATCCACTGACATTTATATTTGTCATATAATATATGCTTGAAAGACAATACTTTTTAAGAAACAACATTACTTTTAATTTTTTTGTCTTTTGTAAAAAAGCGAAGTCATCATATCTGTAAGGGTAAAGTGAGATATTTCCCACACTGGTTTTTCAGTTCCTGGTATCTGGAAAATGTTTTCTGTGAAATACTGATCCAACTCTTAATGATCCTATGCTTGTATAAAGAATCAGAAGAGGGACTTCCCTGGTGGCGCAGTGGTTAGGAATCCACCTGCCAATGCAGGGGACACAGGTTCGAGCCCTGGTCCAGGAAGATACCACATGCTGTGGAGCAACAAAACCCATGCGCCACAACTATTGAGCCTACTTGCCACAACTACTGAAGCCTGCATGCAACAAAAGAAGCCACCGCAATGAGAAGCCCGCGCACCACAAAGAAGAGCAGGCCCCGCTCACCACAACTAGAGAAAGCCTGCACACAGCAACGAAGACCCAATGCAGCCAAAAAAAAAAAAAGAATCAGAAGAACAATTCATATTTACTTCTATGATGTTAAATACCCAACGCAGTTTTGGTAGACTAATTAAATAAAGATTTAAGATAAGATGGAATCAGAAGTCTTAAAATAATTATGTCTTAATTCTTTTTCTTACTTAACAAATAGATCTCTGTGCTATTTGGATAAATTTTCAATCTCCACTTCTATACTATGTGTTTTTAATTTGTGTTCTCAAAATATCAATTTGGTGTAGAAAACTATATGATAGTCAAAACTAAAGAATACAGGAAGGAAGAGATTTGTAATCCCCATGAATATGAATACAACTGTCTGCTCTTACATGGGATGACAGTTTTAGCATTTTCATCTTTCCCATCCCACCTTCCCCACAATTTGAGATTTTAAGACTTTTAAGTACTTAAGAGGAGCTCCCTCCATCTGTAAAACTTAAGTGTTAATTAATTTTGTTGTAAAATTAAATTGCATTGTGCTTTTTTCCAATAAATACGTCAATCGAAAGATAAACACACAACATAAGGGCTGTGAGTTGAGTTTTGTTCCGTATCTTACTGAGAGCTGTAGCCTGGGAGACAGCAACAGAAGTTTTTCCCTCAGTTTGTGAACGTCACCCCTGATGGGGAGAGAATCATTTAAGTTTTGCTGTGAAAGTTGATCACATCAGCGTAAGTATTTTTCATGTTGTTGATGCTCTGAAGATCCAGAATACTCTTATGTGTGAAGATCTGCTTTTTAGGATGAAGCAAGAACAAAGGATCCTATAACCTAGACAGCCATAAATCAGAAAATAAATGCGAAGCTGAGAAGAACAGGTCCCTACATGTTTCTCTAGGCTGACTGTATGTAATGAAACGCAGAGACTTGAGAGAATGTTTTGCACTGTTAAATTAATCAAACAAGGAGGCCATTAGATGGATGAGGCTCTAATGCCACTGTAGCCTATGTAAGCAACCGAAAATCTAAGTTTGTAAATACCTCAATGCTAAGAAATCAAGAGGCTAATTACAACCACTCTCAAACAGCCAATTAGGCTTTAAACTATAGACAAATAACCTTTCTTTGCTTCTGCACTTTCTCTGTATAAGCCTAGCCCCTGGCTCCTGTCAGCCAGGGTTCCCAAACACTTCTGGTTTGGTGCTGCCCCATTCGAATCAATTCTTGCTTAAATAAATTCATAAAAATTTCAATATGCCTCAGTTTACCATTTAACAGCACCATCCTTCGAAGTGTGCGTGTGTGCGTGCATGCTTGTGCGTCTGATGATTTAATAGTAAGACTGGGTTCTTTAGGGTAAGGAATTGTGTTTGCAGTCCTTTCTAAACATTTTGAATTTGTAATATACAATTGATTAATAAGTTAAAACATTCCAAACATTCCAATTAAGAAAGAGACCATTTAGGAGGGCAAATATCCCCAAGGTTTTTTTTTGGGGGGGGTCAACTTGAGCCCTTAAACGTTTAGAGAGGTAACTGTAATAGCTAAATGTCTACTTGTATTACTTAACTTATTTTCTTATACATCCATGTTTAATACCACATTATATAAAAATATATTAGTTTAGAAATATTGCTTATTTCCATACCCGCATTTCATTAAACAGTTTTATTCAACCTCTTCACATGCATTTTCAACATCACTGTCTTAATTGTCACAAGCGCCTTTTTTTGAGCAGTTTTCAACAACTTTCATTTTCGCTTCCATCTCAGTGCCTCAGAATACAGCACTTTTAAAATTTTAGTTTGATGCTATTACATGTTACTGGAAATTTATCCAAAGCCTAGGTACTCTTTCACATAACATTAGAACAGTTGTTTATTATTTTCATTTGTCCTTTATATGTGTATTAGAAATCTCCAAAGCATAGCCATTTATTTAGTTAGTTTTTAAAGTGATTTCTTAAAAGGCTTGTTTACAAGACTTTCCGTACTTCCAAATATGAAGTTCTACTTCAAGACATAACTACTAAATTTCTTTGTGTTTTTACTGATTCATCTAGGTGACCTCAATAAGTACTCAAAGCTGGGATCCATTAAGGCCAATTTCCAACTAATGCATTTTCCTGAGAAACTGTTTTTCAAAATAAAGTTGTTGAGAAAGAGTTCTGAAATAGAGACTTCATAGGCGTTCTGACCTAAGGTAACTCATTTTTTCTGACCTTACACTGGGGCAGGCATGAGAGATGCAGAGAACCAGCAAAAAGTTAAAGAGGCTGAACTGCAGATCAAGTACAAAACAACTTAGGAGAAAGTTTAACTGGGTGGAAGCAGGGTTCATGGCATATCAGCTCCCCAAAGCTCTAGAAGCTGGAGACCCCCACTGGTTTGGGGTCTTCCAGTTGATTTACTTCACCTTTTCTATCCTCAATTCTCAATTCCATCTCTCTTTGTTTAACCTCACCTTTTAAAATTGCCAGATTGCACCCATAGCTTTCTTATCACCCAGGCTAATGTGAAGGTGACTCCCTATATAGTCCCTTCCTGCCTATAGGGCATGTCATGTGGATTCTGACGTCTCTCTTATCTCTCCTCTGTTCACTCATTACCTACCCATTAATACAAAGGTAAATTAGGAGACGGTCTATGCCGGCCTCTGATTTCCCGTGCCTTGTGGAATTTCTCTAGTCCAAGCCCCTTATCTCCTCTCCTATAAGTGCTTGTTCTGCCTTGTTTTTTCTGGTAGCAGTCTCTGCCAGGCCCAAGATTCATTCGGCACCATCACCAGCTAGCAGCTCACTAACTCTGCCAGCTCATTCCTGTGCCCAGTCTCAGAGACCGGACTTATCTGCTGGTCCAGAAGGAATTCAGAGACCAGAAACAGTGACATATGACCTATGTCATACCAATAGAGATATGTGATTAAAAGTGCCATAAATAAATTGTCAAAAATAATTTCTCACAGTTAATAATGGCAAAAGATGTCACTTGTTACTTCTAGCATTCTAACTGCAGCAGCTGATTAACTGCTTTCCTTGCAATGGCCCAGTAACCTAGAGACACGTTAAGTGTGGCCCTAGCTCTATAACACAAAGGTGAGGAGCTACAGCCCTAGGTGGTGGAAAGAACAAGCAGGTTCTCATGAGAAGCAGGTGAAACTAACCCCTACCCAGGACCAGGTTAAGATATATAGTAGCCCTAAGGATGAAAATGTACAATGCTCTTCCTATATGTAATTCAAAATTAAAAGGCAAAATTATCTGTGGTAGGTTAATAACTGTTCTCAAAGATATGCTCATGTCCTAATCCTTGGAACCTAATGACTGATGCCTTATTTGGAAAAGAGGTCTTTGCAGATGTGATTAAATTAAGGATTTTGAGATGAGATTATCCTGGGTTATCTAGGTGGGCCCTAAATACCATCACAAGCACCTTTATAAAAGGCAGAGAGGTTACACATACATAGAAGAGAAAGATGTGTGAAGATGAAGACAAAGGTTGGGATGATGTAGCTTCAAGTCAATGAATGCAGGCAGACACCAGAAGCTGGAAAAGCCAAGGAACAGATTCTACCTGAGAGCCTTGATTTCAGACTTCTGGCTCCAGAACTGTAAAAGAATAAACTTCTATTGCTCTAAGCCACCAAGTTTGTGGTAATTTGTTACAGCAGCCATAGAAAACTAATACACTAACCCACGAAACAAATATAAAACAGTCCAACAAAAATGCTGGGTTTTTTTCCTCCCTAGTTTAACTCCTTTATTGCTTTCTTTATGTAATATTAACTCTAGAATTTTATCTAAGTCAATTTCTAAGTTAGGGAGAAGTTTACTGAACAAGCTTCAATGTGGACTAGTAGCTTAAAGCACATCCAGATTCCAATAATATATTTGAAAAAGTATTTCATGATATTAATGTGCACAAGATGGATATAATCAGATCTAGCTGATATCAAAGTTGAGTGAATTTATAACTGAATAAACAATTCTGCCAAAAGGTATTGGTAAATACTTATGGATGAGACTTCTGTGCATCTTTCTGTGCTGAGACACAGAGCGTTCTCAGTCCTGTTCTGTGCAAGATTTTCATCACAAATTTGGATGATGATAACAAGCTGATCTGGTCAGCAGATGACATGGAGGTGCTCTGCTATAGAGAACAAAAAGGGCTCTTGACAGGATGAAATGATAGGTTGAATTTAAAAAGATGTAACTTAATATAGACATATTAAAAGTTTCTAACCTAGATTTCACAATTTAACTGCATGGGTACAGAAAAGGGAAAATCTGCTATAAACTCCCTACATAAAATAATAATAAAAAATGATACGAAATGCTACTGTGTTCCAGAGATATAATGATAGATATAGATAGTTAGATGATAGATAGAACGATGTTTCTCACAAACGTTGTGGGGTAGGATCAAGACAACCTGCACAATTTGCAGGTCCTAGTGCCAAATGAAAATTCAGAGCCACTTGCTTAAAAATTAAGAATTTTAAGACAGCAAGAGCAGAGCATCAATCTTTCTAAGTGTGATTACACAGACTGTACACCCATGGAGTCAGCCCTACACTGGTATTATTTTACACAGTACCCATTCATATAGGAATCTGGCTTATTCAGTACTAAGACTCTAGCACAAGCCACAGAGACTGGAACAGAAGAGTCATTCACTGGATATAGATATTTGTAGAATGAAAAAATGGCTAAAAAGAAAGAGTGATGAATCTGTCAACATCTTATTTACTAAGTAGACAAATAGCATTTTATCCTGGAAAGGGAACAGACTTTAATTGTAAGAAAAATTTCCAGTGTTTAGAGAATCTTAGGGTCTAAAAAAGTTTTACTCCCTCAAAGCTATTTTTAAAAATAAAATCATAGGAAAATTCTAAATATATGAATTTGTCAAAATTCTCCTATGTACTGTGGAAAATAGTTTCAAATCGAAAAATAGTTATATAGAAGTCAAAGTAAATAAGTAAAGTTCCTTAATGCCCCCAAATAGGTTCCATGGCCTGTTGGAAACCCAGAAAACAAACTAACAAAACAGAAAATCTGTAAATAATGGCACAAGACAGATCAATGTTGACATTCCATTTGTATTTCTGCATAAGTTGTTTCATTTATGTGGAAAAGCTTACAGTTTAGTTTTTTAAGAACTTGCACTATAGTTGTATAATCTTACAAAATAAAATCTAATTATAGAAATGTCAAACATGACAAGCTTTTAAAAATGTGAATGAAATATCTAAATGTTTTTATAAATTCAGTTGCTAAATAACCAAGTTTTGAAATACTAGGGATGATAGAAAAGAAAGCTGAAGAGACACAAACCTAAAATGATTTCATTTGCAAAAAATGAAAGAAAATACTTAATATTTAAACTAAGGAAAATTGTGTAGATATTCTGTTTGATAAATCTTATCCTGTTTTACAAGATATAGACATAGCATTTATTAGTGCAATGTTACTTCAACTGATTTCATCAGTATATATTTTTCAAATACACAAAGATAATAAAAATACCAGCTGCAGTGCAGAAACACTCTAACAAGCTAATCTTACTTGCATTATGAAACGGCCACTTAAGATATAAAACAAAGATCAGCAAATTTTGCTTAGACAGAAAATGAGAAAAACAATTGCATGTGGGAAAAATCTGATTTAAATATTGATATTAAGAGTCATTGATGGGGTTTCCCTGGTGGCATAATGGTTAAGAATCCTCCTGCCAATACAGGGGACACGGGTTCGAACCCTGGTCCGGGAAGATACCACATGCCACGGAGCAACTAAGCCCGTGCGCCACAACTACTGAAGCCCGCGTGCCAAGAGCCCGTGCTCCGCAATGAGAGAAGCCACTGCAAAGAGAAGCCCACGCACCGCAACGAAGAGTAGCCCCCACTCGCCGCAGCTACAGAAAGCCCCCGTGCAGCAACGAAGACCCAACGCAGCCAAAAATAAATAAAATAAATAATTTTTTAAAAAAAAATTATTGATGTAGTTTATGACATTGCAAGGTCATGCTTAAAGTAATATAAAATAATATTTAGTTATTCAGTAAAAGGATTCAGTCTTTAATCTAGAATCCTCCACGTGTAAATGAGAGAGATTACAAATGGGACACTGAAAAAGGGTCCCACAAGTAATAAATTAGACAAACGTATAATATATACCCTCTTGGAAATTCATAATCACTTTAGCATATTAATAGGGTTTGAGTAGTCCTACAGTAAAGATACTTATTTAACTTTGTTTAACCCATAATGTCCAAAACTTATTTGAACTCAGTACCCATTTTTAGGTAGGAGGGAAGTGTGGCTTGTTTACTTGTTTTGTTTTTTCATGTAAAATTTCATGTAAAACATTTTGGGATGGTGGTATTTTCTGGAGTTTACTTTGAGAATTGCAGCTCTATACCAATCAAACATGAATAAGTAGGAATATTGATTCTGCTTACATTTAGTATTTAGGAGTTTTCATAATTTATTTTACAGTTAAAGTGCATTTTTTTTTCTGCAAAGGCAATTTTTATGCAAATATACTGTCCAGAATCAGAAAGTTAATACCCTTGCCCCTTACTCTTGGCCATATCACATTTTGAAATTTGTGTTTGGTGCAGGACATTGGCTGACTGTAGTGTGATACAGGTTACCAATATGGGTAGTGGGGAGGTTTGAAACCATTCTCAAAGATGTATAGTTGAAGGGATTTAGGGCATGATGGTTGCTGTGCCACTTGTTGACCTTTTGTCTTTCAGCTCTAAACTCACTCTTCCATATTCTACTTTGTGAAGCCAGGGCTGGGACTCTGCGTATTTTATTTCTCTTTAGAAATAAAAAAGCTGGAAATTTAGCCAGCTGGAGTCTTTGTAGATTTAGCCAATAGTGGGTGCTGAAGGAAGATTGGAAGGCAGGTGGAGGGGAGAAAGATTGGACTCAGACCTGTTCTCTTGCTCTCAGTGTCACTCTAGCCATGACACTTCACCTGGCAGTGGCAATGGACCCCAGCAGCAGTTATTCCCAGTTACTAAATTCTTTCTGCATGCCCAGAATTAGTTTTATCGCTTTTAAAAGCAGTTGGTGGCATAGCACAGTATTAAGAGCACAGGCTCTGGAGGCAGACTGTGGATTTAAATCCCAGCTCATTCTCCAGTTGTATAACCTTGGGCAAGTTATTTAACATACTAGTCCTTTATTTTCCAGCCCGTAATCATTACACATTTACCCTGTTGGGATGCTATAAGAAGTTAATGAGTTAATATGCTAAGCATAAACTCTATAGAAGTTGTAAGGCCGGATCTTAACAAACGGCACCGCGAAACAGAGGAAAGCTTCAAGTGAGCTTTATTAGGGAGCGCTCCCGGGCGAGGCTCACTGGTCCGAGAGAAAGGGGCCAGAGAAGTCGCACCCGGGCGAGGGTTGGGCAAGATTTTATAGGGGAAGAAGGGAAAGGGGTGTGGTGAATCTGGGAGGGCGCAGGGTATTCCTTATTTGGTGGTCTTTTCGGGTATCCTGGGGGACCATTAGTCCCGCCCCTCGAAAGGCAGGAAGGCTGGGCTGGGTTCAAAGTCCTCAGGTCAGTTCCTGGAACTGGGTGGTCCGGAATGTCTCCAGGGCAGTTTCTGGAACTGGGTGGTCCGGAGAATATCGGTCTGATGCAACCTGTGAATCTGATTGTGTTCCTCTGCCTCGGGCCAGTTGGCCTTACAGAAGTGTTAGCCATTTTTAGTGTGTGAAGCAAGAACTGTCCTACTTCTGCTAAAAGTGATGGGGAGATGGTGGATTCAAATTTTAAGAGAGGGAAGAAAGTTTGAAGGAAATGTTGAGGAGTACTAAAAAGAAAGAGGTAGTGCAACATGAAAGTGGTAAGCAGCGATGAGGACCCAGTTTAAGCTGGAGATCATGAATATGTATTGTAGCCATCTTCAAGATTTCCCCCACTTCAGCCCGGTTATGGACCTGAAGACAAGTAGTTGGATGGATCCAACTGGAAACTGTGACGGAAGAACAATGAGGTGTTGGAATTCAGAACCCTGAGGATAGGCTAATGTGAGGGACCGTGGAATCTAAGCTAGATGTGTTAGAAGGGAAGGGAACTCCCTGGTGAGAGAATAGAGAGTTCCAGACTTGAAGATAGAAAATTGGTGTTATGTGGGTGTTTGAGCGACAGAGCCGGAAGGATAGGGGATTGTGGTGACCTGACATCCCTAGTTCCACAGATGCTCTTCCGAGGCTAGGAACTCCACCTTCCCGGCACTGGGATTGGAAGACAGCTAAGGGAAAGGGCGGGGCCCTCCCGGCCAGGATAAAGAGAATTGTGACGGGACCGGGGGCGGGGGGGGGGGGGGGGGGGGGTGGGGGGGGGTGGGGGGGCTCGCGGGCCGTAGGTGGCGCACTCGCGAGGACTTGGCGGGGGTCTGGCAGTGGGCGCCGCGGCGCTGCGAGGCTCTGCAGAATGTGCCTGTGCTGCAGGGAGGACGACGCTGTCCAAGTCAACCCCGTGAGTCCCCCCGGGCCCTCTGCCGCCCTGGCGCCGGCCTCCCCCGTGGGAGGCCGCCTCGGCCGCTCGCGCTGCTGGCCTTTACGCGGGGGATGGTGCTTTGGGGTTGGGAAATCCCGGGTGAAGGAGGCAGACTAATTTCTGGGCCGCAGGACCCACCGGGAGGAGGAAAAGCCCCACCTCGCACCTGCTGGGGGCCAGGCGCGTGCAGTCATCTGTTTGTTGAATGACTTATTGACCCAGCATGACAATATTCAGTACCAACAGAAACATGAATTTTTGGATTTCTTGTACATCCTTTCCTTCCAGAATAAATCTCAGTAGTCCCGGTAATGTGGTTCATAGCAGGTTCTTTTTTCTCAAAATACTATCTCATCTTCCACCCCAATGTTTACTTTGATGCTCTTATTCTGATCCTGCCTCTTGCATTTGGGATAATAGTCATCTATTACATAAATAGAAAACAGTAGCATAGGCTTCCTATTATAATAGCTGATTTTTCTGTTTGCTCATGAGTTTTATTTTATTTTTTAATTTTACATGTTATGTAGGAAGGCTCAAAATGGCATTATCCTTCAGACGTCACTGAAAGGCAGGTAATGTTTAAATAAATAATTATGGTTAATTCAAAAGTGTGACTTTATCTTGTCCCTTTATGTGTGATCGTCCCTAATAGGACAAAAGTTCTATCAGCTAGACACTTCTGTGTTATCTTTCTTGAGACTCTAGGATCTTGTGACTACTATCAGAATGAGTCTTAACTAGGATAACCTAAATGGTTTAATATTCTCCTTTTTTTAATGTAACATGTGATACATACACAAGGATATATGTAGCATGCATAATTTTACAGCAGGGTAACAAAATATACCTCCAATTTAAGAAAACATGAGTATCCTTGAACTCATCTAGGAGCCGCTTCCTTACCCGACCTCCCTGTGTCTCTCCCAGAGGTAACCACTACCTTGAATTTTATTTTTATCAAGCTAATCTCTTTCTTTAATAGTTTATCACCTACGTGCTTCTAAAAGGATATTGTTTTTCTTGGTTTTGAACTTTATAAACATAAGATCACACAAAATTCATTGTATGATTTATTCTTCCTTTTTTTAAAAAAATAAATTTATTTATTTATTTTTAGCTACGTTGGGTCTTTGTCGCTGTGTGCGGGCTTTCTCTAGTTGTGGCGAGCGGGGGCTACTCTTTGTTGCAGTGAGTGGGCTTCTCACGCGGTGGCTCCTGTTGTTGCGGAGCACAGGCTCCAGGCGCTCGGGCTTCAGTAGTTGTGGCACGTGGGCTCAGTAGTTGTGGCTCGCGGGCTATAGAGCGCAGGCTCAGTAGTTGTGGCGCACTGGCTTAGTTGCTCCGCGGCATGTGGGATCTTCCTGGACCAGGGCTCGAACCCGTGTCCCCTGCATTGGCAGGCGGACTCTCAACCACTGCACAACCAGGGAAGTCCTATTCTTCCTTCTTAACATTGTTTTCTATTGTCCATATTGTGCACTATTGTGCACAGTTAATGAAGCGGAAATAAAGAGTAAATAGTTTCATTTGAAAACTCTACTGAGGTGGGACTTCCCTGGTGGTCCAGTGGTAAAGAATCTGTTCTGCAATGCAAGGGACGCAGGTTCGATCCTCGGTTGGGGAACTAAGATCCCACATGCCATAGGGCAACTAAGCCCGCGCACGCCACGACACTGAGCCCACGCATCTCAACTAGAGAGCCTGCATGCCGCAAACTACAGAGCCCACATGTCCTGGAGCCCGTGCGCCACAACTAAAGAAGAGAAAATCCGCACGCCACAACTTAGAGAAGAGATAAAACCCTCGCACCACTACTACAGAGAAGCTCACGTGCCGCAACGAAGATCCCACGTGCCCCAACTAAGACCACAAAAAAAAGAATACTGAGGCTCCAAAATGTTTTCTTCATCTATAAATCACACATTTGCAAAAAGTTTTTTTCCTATTTCTATGTAGCTATGTAAGCTGTATGCACTGATTGTGTTTATCTTTTTTTATGGACACAAACCAAAAATGTTGTCAGCCAGCTATGCTGTTAACATTGTAAATGTCTTCTTTCCTTTTAATTTTCCCAAAGTCCACAGATACACGAATTGAGCGTATGCAAAACCTAAGGAAACAGAAGAGGAAATTTAGTAAACGTTTTTCAAGGCCTGCCCCTGTTCCAGAACCAGGACTCCTAGTAAATGTAGAGACTCCACTAAAATGAACAGATCCTTAAATGCAAGAGGCATCCTCAATTTTTCATTTATGGAACACTCTAAATTTTGTTTCTTTCCTTTCCTTTGAGAAATCAGTAACTGCAGTCTGGGAAGATACCTTAAAACTCCTCTAATCAAATTCTCATCTGTTATTTAAATCTCTTTTGTAGTTGTCTCCTGGAGATGATGTGGTTTAATGGAAAGAGTGTGGTCTTTGAAACCTCAGTGCTCTGGATTCCAGTTTTTCCTTTGTGTATATTATCTGACTCCCTAAAGTTATTCACTTAAATCTTCTGGGTTGTATTATTTGGACAATAAATCACAAAATCTCCTGCCAAATAGGTTTTCAGCCTAGGCTTGAACCCTTGGCAACATCAGAAAACTCTACCATAGCTTATATTCCATCTTTGCATACCTTTGACAAGGATTTAAAAGTTCTTCCACATAACATGGTTATATTGCCTCCATGAGCCTTTTACATGTGGTACCAATTACACGTCTAATAGCCAGTCATAAATCCAATGGCCCTTCCACTGGAAAATCCTTCAGATATTTGAAGAAAGCTGTTACCTCCCTTCATATGCAGACTTTTCTTCAGGGTGAAAATCCCCAAATTTCCTCATCCATTCCTCTTCCACCTTAGTAGTGAGCCCTGGCCTTATTCAGGCAACTTCCAGGATCAGGATTATATTTCATTATAGAAAGATTACAGAAAGATTTGGGAAAAGTTATATTTCTGATCATTAAGATTTTTTTTCTGTTGGTTTTCTTTTTGAAAGAAAATATTTTATAAGCCCAGCTAATGGATAGCTATGTCAGTTAGGAATTTCTAACTTCATCTCCTTATAAGAGAAACTCAACTGCAATGGTTTAACCAAATAGGAGTATTTTTTCTTCCAAAGGAGAACTCCTGACCTAGGCAGTCTAGGGTTGATAGGGTGGTTTCAAAAATCATCGGAGAAGTCTCAGTTTCCTTCTGTCTTTTTGATCCTTCACACTTTTCACATGATTTTTATTCTCATTGTCTCATAAAAGCTTCTACATAGGTAGAGATTGTGTCCACATTCCAAAAGAAAAAGATACAGGACAAAGGGCGAAAAGTATACACCTGCTGAATCGGTTCTTTTTGGTCAGGAAAATAGCCTCTTTATATGTATGTATGTATTATCTTGTTTGTGGTGATGGTTTCATGGGTGTACACGTGTCAGAACATTTAAAAGTGTACACTTCAAATAAATATGTGCAGTTTATTGCAGGTCAACTATACTTCAATAAAGCTGATAGACACTCCCCCGCACAAACATATATATGTATATATATATATATATATACACATTTTATATACTATTACAATATTATACAGGAGATTGTTTACTGCCCTAAATATCTCCTGTGCTCTATACATTCATCCCTTCCCTCTTCCCTCACCCCTCTCAAGCCCCTGGCAATCACTGATCTTTTTGCTATCTCTATAGTTTTGCTTTTCCCAGAATGTCATATGGTTGGAATCATACAGTATGTAGTCTTTCAGACTGGCTTCTTTCACTTAGTAATACGCACTGAAGTTTCCTTCATATCTTTTCATGACTTGATAACATTTTTTTAATCCGTTGTATGGATTCATTCACCTATTGAAAAACATCTTGGTTGCTTCCAATTTTTGGCAATCATCGATAAAGCTGCCATAAACCTTCATGGGCAGGTTTTTGTGTGGACATAAGCTTTCAACTCATTTGGGGAAGTACCTAGGAGCACAATTGCTGGCTCATATGGTAAAACTATGTTTAGCTTTGGAAAAAAATGGCAAAACTGTCTTCCAAAGTAGCAGTATCATTTTGCATTCCCACCAGCAATCAATGAGAGTTCTCTGTGGCTTCTCATCCTTGGCAAGATTTGTTATCAGTGTTTGGGGATTGTAGCCATTTAGACAGTTGTGTAGTGATATCTCATTGTTTTAATTTGCAATTTCCTGATGATATGTACTCTTGACAATCTTTTCATATGTTTATCTGCATCTGTATAACTGTTTCGGAAAGGTGTCTGTTCAGACCTTTTGCCCACTTTTTAATTTTTTGTTGTTGTTGTTGAGTTTTGAGTCATTTGTATATTTTGGATACCAGTTCTTTATGTGTTTTGCAAATATTTTCTCCCAATCTGTGCTTTGTGTGTTTTTTTTTTTTTTTTCTTTCTTTTTTTGCAGTACGCGGGCCTCTCAATGCTGTGGCCTCTCCCGTTGCGGAGCACAGGCTCCGGACGCGCAGGCTCAGCGGCCATGGCTCACGGGCCCAGCCGCTCCGCGGCATGTGGGATCTTCCCGGACCGGGGCACGAACCCGCATCCGCTGCATCGGCAGGCGGACTCTCAACCACTGCGCCACCAGGGAAGCCCTAGTTTGGTTAATCTTTCTATCCCTTTTCCAGTGCTGATATCTTGTGCCATTGATCTCCTTTTGTGCCTTGCCCTCAATACCAAACCATTTAGGGCATTCCATTAAAAAGCTCCTTTTTCTTTCTTGAGCTACCAGATGTGTCTTATAGAAATATCTACAAAATGTTCTTTATCAATTATCCCACCAACTCACTTGAGCTTTCAGAGACAACTGAAATGTCTCACAAATAAATACAAATATAAAAAATAAAATGCATGATCCATGAAAAGCCTGAGCTCAATCTGGTACTTAGTATTCATTGTCGTTAATACAAAAATTCTGGAGTTATCTTCAGAACATCCAGATATTTTCTTTTGGCAGTACTAGGCAGTCATGAAAGTTCTGATATTCTGTAAAGGAAAAAATACACGCTTTTCCCGAAAAAAAGAACGTCAGGGGCTCAAAGGTCCAAAGTATACACTATCCTAGTGTTTCTTCTTTATATTGACCAAAATATATAATACCTCCTATTTAAGCTCAGGCTCTCCCTGCTTCTCAAATGTGGGCTAAGATAAATTTTGTTTGGTTTAATTTCCAAACCATTGTGGACTGATCATTCTGTAACATACAATCAAAATGTTATGGCAATATCAAATTATTATAAACAAACATAAGTGTTTACTCTCAATTTCTCTACTAATCTTGTTGCAAAGTAGTAAGGAATGTAAGATTAGCACCAAAACCAGACCACACAGAATAACACTACTTTGTACATCTTAAATGGTTTGGGATGAAAATAAAGGTCTGAGTCCATACGTACAAGTCCTTTATTAACATGGATTGTGCCCAGTAGAACAGAAGATGCAGGATGAGGCTAGAGCACTCAGTTGTGTTGTGAAAAGTTGAAAAAGTAGTTTTTGTTTTCATTTTGTCTGTTTAAAATCTCTATAACGAAAGTTTTCTCCTAATTATATAATTATAATATTCATGCATATTAAAATTATCCTGAAATATTATTTTAAGGTTCAGTTCTTCCTAATAGTGATATACATAATCTTTCCATTTTCACTTATTTGTCCCTCTTGTTCACTTCATTTTGGGTCATTTCAAGACTTCAAACACTCAATAGATGCATATAACATACCTTCTCAGTCAATCACATACCATAAGACTTGGGAAGAAAAATCCTTATGCTTAACATCTCTGTCAAATCCATTATGTTCAGAAATGCCTTTACCCTTTCTCCTGATTGTTAGTTTTGGTTTCTGCAAATTCTTTTTACTTGTAGCATTTGTTGCTTGACTCGTAGAAAAAAATGTTTATGTCATATTTATTCCCAGATATGATTTATTTGATAATAGTGCTTCTCATATCTGGCTTCTATCTGAATGTGACCTTGTTTTAATTTAGAATAGCATTTCCAGCTCTTTATACAATTCTTTTTGTATAAGAAAGGCTTCTCTCTCTGAGACTTTTCCCAGAGGACTTACAGTTTGTATAAACTTTTCCTTATGTATATTTTGATTGAATTTCTTTTTCTTTGTGTATTTTAATCTCTTCTAGTGGACATAAAGCTGAAGTCTGTATGGAAGAAATCATGCCAGAACAAAATATGCAGATTTCTAACATCAAGTGGCATTTTGTGATTTGACTTCGTTTGAAAAATAAAGACAATGCTCTGACATTTCTGCAAAATAAACAGTGCAACCATTTAACATCCAAGCTACAGGGTCTAGAATTTTATTAAATACCATATCTTACTACCACTTTCTTTTCTGTGGTAATTTGAGATTTGCTTCTTTTCAACAAATAATAATATGCATAAGCCTTTGAAAATGATGTATTCATGTTTAAATTTTTACAATTGGATTTACAACTTATTTAGAGATTTAGAGTTATGATTTAATAATAGGGGGAAATAAATTTCCTCTGCTGTATATTTATAATGACTTGTGTTTAAACAAAATGTTTAAAATCTTTAAACAGTCCTAGGAGAGAGTTTTGTTTTGTTCTGTTCTGTTTTTTATTGAAGTATAGTTGATTAACAATATTAGTTTCAGGTGTGCAATGTAGTGATTCAATATTTTTAAAGATTATACTCCATTTAAAGTTACTATAACATATTGCCTATATTCTCTGTCCACATAGTGGAAACTATGTGTCTGTGTGTATATATTTATATATGTGTGTTGTAGAGGTGTGGTATTGCCAATATTAATTTGTAAAAGGACTCTATTTAATTGGCTTAAAGGAAATTAAGTGCTTATATAAATACTCAGAAATATAAAAGAAAGTAACCCAAATGAATTTTAGGATCACATGATCTAGAATTAATAGATTAAATGAAATAGATTTAATTTAAATGAATGAAAACAAGTTTCAGTTTGTTGGTTTAATTAATACAGACATTTCTTTAGGGTCATCAACATTAAGTATAATATTTTTATTGTACCTAGGTTTACTAGACATCAAATAAGATCTTATCCCCATTACAAAATTTGTCAGCAAGAAAAATAACTTGATATGATGAAACTTTTAAGTAAATTAAATAAGAGTTTTAAGCGAACTCTTTAGGAATAATTATGTTTTAAGTATATCTATCGAAAATAGGTCCTCCAGATTTTTTTTTTTGTAACTTGAAACTGCTAAATTAAGTTCAATGATGGCAATTCATTGAATATCCAGATCATTTCCAAATAAGATACTGAAATATTAATTACCGAACATAGGTTTCCTTTTACAGAGAAATTAAAGATATTTAGGACTATTGATAAATATGTAATATCGTATACTAACGCATATATGTGGAACCTAGAAAAATGGTACAGATGAACCAGTTTGCAGGGCAGAAATAGAGACACAGACGTAGAGAACAAATGTATGGACACCAAGGGGGGAAAGTGGCGCGGGGGTGGTGGGGGTGGTGGTGGGATGAACTGGGAGATTGGGATTGACATGTATACACTGATGTGTATAAAACAGATAACTAATAAGAACCTGATGCATAAACAAATAAATAAAATAAAATTCACAATAAATAAATAAATATGTTTGGTGTCACACTGAGACATTTTCTTTAAGGAATCACCTGTTTTTAGAAACTACAAATAGTATTCACAAGTTTGCCTATCTACAAAATGCTAATGTACAAGTTCATAAATTGCTTACTCCTTAGTTTTCACTAGAAACTAAGTTTTTTGAGGTTAAGAATTATAATAATTAAAATATGTAATTAAAACTAGTAAAAATTAATAAGGAAAACATCTTTGTATGGGAAAAAGAAGGTATAAAGAATGGAAATGCGTTTTGTTAAGGGAAAAGAAGGTAATTTTGTCCTAAAGCTGGTTATTCCTAAATGGGAAACAAAATAAGGGACAAATTAATGTGGATATAGAAAGTTGTAGAAGATTGTGAGGGGAAAAAAAATGAATCTTTAGAAAGCCATTCTATGTGTGGTCAGGAGTGATAAAGATGAG
This sequence comes from Tursiops truncatus, assembly GCF_011762595.2. Taxonomy (NCBI): domain Eukaryota; kingdom Metazoa; phylum Chordata; class Mammalia; order Artiodactyla; family Delphinidae; genus Tursiops; species Tursiops truncatus. Next base: position 74,775,564 of record NC_047041.1, on the reverse strand, counting down.
AATCAATTTAATTGAGTAAATTAATTTTATTATGAAAGGTAAAGTGGTACAAAACCTGAATTTGGCTTTCTCTCTATTAAGAAGACAAAGTTTTCTTAAAATATTGATTTGCTTTGGATAACTGACTGCAAAGTTTCTTTACCTTTAACCAGTAATCTGTTACAACTTTTGACATTTGCTTTTGAAATCTTTTATTGTCACTGGTTAAGTAATTAACTATTGTTCCACTGTGACATACAATCCTATGTGACCAAGTATTTTGAAACCTTTTTGATATTTTTGAAAAACTTCCCAAATATCAAATTCTAATCGAAGTTACTTTGACTTCTAGCTAACTCTAGGATGCTTCAGAGAGGATACCTGAAGCATCTGAGAAAGAGAAATATTAAACAAATTAGGCTTATTTGGTATGTTAAATTACATGGGAAGCATTATCAAATGAGTGCTGATAAACCTTATTTTATATTGTATGGGTAAATGTTATTAATATAGATATACTGGAAATTATATGGAGCTCCTAAAAATCTGGTTATGTCTTAGTAAAATGTTAACAGCCATAATGTTAGTAATTATCTTGAATTGTTGTATGTCACAGCAGTAACCAAGTTTTTTTGTCAATTGCACTGTAATCAGATCTTCAATCATGTCTTTTTAAGTCCTTTGTCATTTACATATGGTCACTATTTCACTTCCATGCTCTTGCAAAAAATGCTTCATCTTCAAGAGGAGTCATAGAAAGGATTTTTTTGACAGGTGCAGGCTTCTGATAATTTTTAGACCATAGCACTGAACTGGGTAAGAAATTATAGAATTCTAAAGGAAAACTTTGTGGTTTCATAAAACTGTTAACAGAAGATTAAGATCAAGAACTCTGCACGCTTGCATCAATTTTCCAATGATACATCCATTTGGCTGTGAAATTTGTTAACTCATATGTTAATTCATTTAAGTAGATGCCCAGGTGATTCTTATGCCTATTAAAATTTGAGAAGCATACAATGTAAATATTTCTGAATATATCAAACATTATTATTACTCTTGAATGGATAAATGAATCCAAAGCACCAGAAACTAATAGGAAACTCAACTAAAGGTGCATTCATGAGGCTCAATTCTAAAACACAGTGATGGATTTCACGTTCTGCCCTCTTAACTGAAGTAGTACTGAGTAGCACTTACAAAAAGGGGGCTGACATCAACTTGAAATCTTGGCTTTAATTTCTTGGAGGTCAGAGTCCCTTCTCACAAAAGGGGTAGCATAAACTATCCAGAGTCTTGTCACTCACTTATACAGGGCTAGCCAACTGGGCTAGCTTTGAGGCCATAGCCAAGCTTTTCCACCTCTCCTCTGCATGTCGCCCTCAGCAGGTGTTTCCTGGGATCAAGGCCCCGTCCTAGCAGAGCCTCTGGAAGTGTGGGTGGGGCGGCTCCTCAGTGGGGCGGAGGCTAGCTTCAGGGGTGGGGTCCAGGCACGACCAGGCTGGAGGCTGGCATCAGGGGGGCGGAGCCGAGCCCCAGAGGAATGGTGGGGCGGGGGTGGAGCCGCGGGGCGCTGGTGGGGCGCTGCGGCAGAGGAGCGGGGCGGAGCCGAGCCGCCCAGTCACCAAGCCGCCCGCTGAGGGCGGAGCGAGCACTGCATAACTGGGACTCGGGTCTGATCGCGCAGTTCGCACGGCCTGGTCTGGGGCGGACCCAGGAGGAGAATCCCCCAGCCGCGATCCCCATGGGGCTGTGTTTTCCCTGTCCCACGGAGGCCGCGCCTCCTTCGCCGGACCTGGTAAGTAAGACCGCCTCCCAGCGTCCCCGCGTCCGCCCGCCGGCGCCGCAAGCACCTGTTCCCGGAGGGGCGCGCCGGAGGCCCCGAGCTGCGGCCCCAGGACTGGCCGTTGGAAGCGGCGACACGGGCCGTGGAGCCCGTCGACGGGGATCTTGGTGGCGGAGATGGTGGCCGTGCTCCGAGGGACCTTGAGGTCCTGCCTGCCGGACCTGGGCTGCTGCCGCCGCGTCGGTGTCTAGAATTCTAAAGGCGGCTCCAGCGTCTCTTTACCTTCAGCCGGGTGGCAGAATTGGCAGTTCGTAGGACGCAGGCGCACGTGGACGGTGCGATGTGGCGGCCATTCCTGGCGATGCGGTAGATGGAGTTAGGGTGCGAAAAGAAATCCTTCTTTCTCCGGAAACTGAAGTGTTTAATCTTGTAGGAGATGTGCATCTTCCTGTTTGTACCAGCTGTTTAAAGAAGGTGATCAATAAAGTCTCGTATATTTCTGCGCTTTATTGGATATTGTATTAATGATTTACCTTTAGTCTTTATCACTTTTAAGGTTTTTTTTTTTTGAAGTATTTTATGTAGTACCGAGTGTACAGTTTGTAAAGTTGCCACGTTTAGCAAATAAAAATATAGGGCGCCCAGTTAACTTTGAAGTTTCAGATAAACAATATATTTAAAAGATACGTAGGTTTGTTCCATGCAATATTTGGGACATCCTTGTACTAGAAAGTATTCGTTATTTATCTGGATAATTTCAGATTTAACTAGGTGGTTTGTGGTATAATACATTTATATTTTTTGTAGCTTTCTAATTTTTAACAGCATTTTTACCTTAATAATCCTTACAGGAAGTTGATAACGGAACACCTAAATTCCTCTCTGTATCTGGCTAAAAATTCGTTGAAGGAAGTGAGTTGTTTAGGGAAGTACATTAACTCTTCAGCTATTTGATCATAAATGCTAAAAATGACCTGGAAGTTGATATGAGAAAGTTCACCTTGTCTTTCTTGCTACTGTTGCTTTTAAATGTTCTTAATTTTGTTTATGTAGCTATTGATAAAATACCAATCTGCCAGCATTTGTTAAGCCCTTCCTCCCCTCCCCCGCCCCAGATAACCACATTGCTTACTGCTTGAATGTCACTTTATCTTTGAGGCTTTTCTTCACCACCCTACATAAAGTAGATCCTCCACGCTACCATCCACCCATCCTTCCATTTCTTATTGACCATACTTTTCTTTATATTTCCCTAAAGCACTTACTTCAGTCTGACAGATGTATATTTATTTGATTATATGTGACTGTCCTCATTGGAATGTAAATTCCATGTGGGTGGAAACATTTATCTGTATTATTTCACTGCTGTATCTTCAGCATCTAGAAAAGTTCCTGAGGCATGATAGTTGCTCAATAAGTATTTATCCAATGGATGAAATGAATGAATGAATGTATTGTGGTATGGAAAATGGGGGAATTATTAACACAGCTCCCAAGAGAATGCTACTTACTCTCATATATTTACATAATTTATAACATTATTATGAATAATATAGATATAGAAAAATAATATTCACGGTTTCCCAACATGGAACAGTACATCTCATAAATTTCCTCTAGTCCTTCCTGTCCTACTCAATAAGATTCACTCACTTCATTCATGAACTTCTTCCGAAAATACCAGCCTGCTTCAAACTCCTTTTTTTTTTTTTTTTTTTTTTTTTTGCGGTACGCGGGCCTCTCACTGTTGTGGCCTCTCCCATTGCGGAGCACAGGCTCCGGACGCGCAGGCTCAGCGGCCATGGCTCACGGGCCCAGCCACTCCGCGGCATGTGGGATCTTCCCGGACCGGGGCATGAACCCGTGTCCCCTGCGTTGGCAGGCGGACTCTCAACCACTGCGCCACCAGGGAAGCCCCAAACTCCTTTTTAATTGGCAGTACCAAACCGTGTATTTTCCTGCTTGTATTATTAAATGTCATTTGTTTTATTATTGCCCTGACTAGCTTGTAAGCTCTTTTTTTTGAAAAAGCAAATAGATTATTTTATAGGCCACTCTGTGTGTGTATGTGTGTATGAGATATATAATGTATATATATGATATAGATGTAGGTGTATGTCTCATCATGTGCTTATTTGGAGGGTTTTAAATTTGTTTTTAATTTTTATAAATTTATTTATTTTATTTATTTTTGGCTGTGTTGGGTCTTCGTTGCTGTGTGCGGGCTTTCTCTAGTTGCAGCGAGCAGGGGCTACTCTTCGTTGAGGTATGCGGGCTTCTCATTGCGGTGGCTTCTCGTTGCGAGCACCGGCTCTAGGCATGTGGGCTTCAGTAGTTGTGGCATGCAGGTTCAGTAGTTGTGGCACACGGGCTCTAGAGCGCAGGCTCGGTAGTTGTGGCGCACGGGCTTTGTTGCTCCGCGGCGTGTGTGATCTTCCTGGACCAGGGCTTGAACCCATGTCCCCTGCATTGGCAGGCGGATTCTTAACCATGTGCCACCAGGGAAGTCCTTGAAGGTTTATTGATTGGGAGAATGAAATTCAGAAAGTTGAGTATTTTATAAATGTTATAAATAATGGCATTCTTAATAGGACATTTGGGGCCAGTACTATTTTTGTAAACTGTTATATTACCTATAAGATAAAAGTATAAAATATCAAGGATAATGTTTGGTTTTGTTTTAAACCATATTTCTTACACATTTTTCCTAGGAAGAAAAAAGAGCAAAGCTTGCAGAGGCTGCAGAAAGAAGACAGAAGGAGGTGAGAGTAAAAATAAAATTCTACTTTAGATAATTAAATTTGCGTTTTGTTCTCTATAGATATCTATTACTAGTAGTATTCTCTAATGAAAATGGTATCTGATATCTTAGAAATTTAAATTAAAGGAAAACATTTTCAAAATGATTTCTGTTTCTATAAATTGGTTTAATGCATTTATGTCATTTAATGTATGAAAATTTCTATACACGTCTTCTGTTATGGGAGATGCCAAGGAAGAATCTTAATAACATTGTTCCTTGAGATGAAATGACTGTGCCTTATAAAACACTGACAGATGTGAAGTAACTTTAGGGGGGAAATGTGTATGGTTGCAAAATACCCAATGAAGAAATCATATGTTGTACGTAAAGCTGTTGTAGAAATAGTCTAATTCTTTGTTACCAAAAATAGACCAACCCCATCCCCTACCCCCCAACTCCAAAGAAAAACCTAAAAGGCAGAAAACAAACAACACCTTTTGGTAACAGGAAATTAATTTTTGTTCTTTTTCTACACTCCTTAATAATTTTCCTGAAGGCTGCATCTCGGGGCATTCTGAACGTTCAGTCTGTGGAAGAAAAGAGAAAGAAAAAGGAAAAAATAGAAAAAGAAATGGCTGCATCTGGACCCCCACCAGAAGGTGGCCTTAGGGTAAGTATTAAAATTTACTTAAGATTTGATTTACCTGGAATTTTTCAAAACTCCAGTAGCAATCCGTTCAATAATTTCCTCGGGAACTGGATTGTCAGAAAATTGTGAGTTAATTTAAAAGAATGAACAATATAGATTGGAAGAAGTGTCAGCTTATTTGGACATTCCAACATTCATTGGAATAGATTTGCTTTCTTTTTCCCAAAATGAAAATAGACTTTTCCTATTTATCTCAACCCTATATCATAATACTTCATACTTATATGATTAATGGCAATCTTAAATGTGTAGAAAACTTAAGCAAAATGGAAGGACACAAAGAAGAAAGTAAAAATCACCCAAATTCAGTGTCATTTTGACAGACATCATTTCTAATCTCATTTTTTACTTCAATCTTAGAAAATTGGATTATACTGTAAACTACTTCAAACTCTTTGAGTTTTTTTCACTAAATGATTTGAGATTTTGAGCTTCCCATTGTCACTCATTATCATAGTTACGTTAATGTTAATTTGGACAATAGGGTGTACACAGGTGAGTCTGACACATGCCCATCCCAATAGCAGCAGTTGTAGCTCTTGACACTAGAAATATAATGATGGACAAGTTAAACAACGTCCCTGAACTTGGGGATCTTTACAGTCTAGCAGGATTATAAAGGTTTTCTTTTACATGTTAAAGCTCAGGAGGCGAATGGTTCAGATATTAAGATTTTCTTCTTCCATTTTTAAAGGAAATACATTTCTCAAGGGTATTTGTGAAAAGGACAATGTCCTGAGTTTCATTTATATTTAATTTGTCAGTGATTTATGAGCACTTGTTTAGCTGATTCTCTGTCTTCTCCATTTGGTTTGGTTTCTGCTCTCAAAACTATCTGTATAAATACATATATGTACGTACCACCCCAAGTTGTGGGGCAGGCAGTTCAGGAGCATCCTGAGCAGACATGATTCTGACTCAGGAATATCACATAGCAATAAGATTTATCTGTGTGCATTTTATCGTTATATGTTACTTCATCTAATCTCATTTAATAAATGAAATTAAAAGAAAATAATTTTTTATAGTTAACTTTTAACAATATATAAAATAATTGGTTTTGATATTAAGGTAAATAACTGACCATTGTGTTTGTTTGTTTGTTTATTTATTTATTTTTTAATATACCCCCATAATAGAATAGAATAAATGTAAAGTAAAACAGTTGGAAGATACAAGGTCAGATATTTATCAGAAGTATAGATGCTTACTTTCAATATTCTGTTGAGATAAAGATCTGTGTCACCAGGTTTACTTCATATAGAGTTCTCAAAGACAAAGAATTTGTGAAAATTAAATTATGGAACTGAAAATGATGCTGAGATCAACTATTTCATAGTAGAAGAAAAAGAAGTTCTGAATGACTTGAAGTCACATATAATGTTACAAAAGGGATACTTTATGTATAGTCAGAAGGTACTTATTTAACATGTTGTAACCTAACAAATTTAACATCAGCTTTTGAACTCTTAAGGGAGAAAGGGGCTTTCTTAATTAAACCCAAAGCTTCTGTGCCCTGAAGCCTATAGATTAAAAATAAATTAGGCCCTATATTTCTTCTGGTCCCTTCAGAAGTGCTCAAAATGAAAAACATCTCAGTGTTAAATTTAGTACCTTTTTTCTTTGACCACCTGCATTGCTCATTGAGAGCATAAAGTGAAGTTCAAAATAAATTTTTGGAGTAACTTTAAAGAGTAACTTTAATGCTCAAACCCTTTGGCCTAGGCTCTTTTAGGGGCTGCTGTCAGGCCTGTTCTACAGGCTGGCCTTGAGTGTTCTGTGGTATAGCTAGATTCTTCCTAACCCGACTTCATAGTATGAGGAAAACATGTCCTTCCCTGTGTTCATGCCCTCCACATATTCATCTCCTGACTAGCTGCCTCTTCCTGGGACACTTGGCATTGGCCATGCTCACTGTGTTCTGGAAAGGCAGAATTTATTTTATGAAGTCAGTGTGATGATAGCATCAGGACACAAACTAGCATCAGTTCAGGATATACTAGTAGAGGAGTGGTGGCAGATGTCTAGAGCAGTGGCTCATGAGGAGCTTTCAAAAAAGACTGAACCTTGGGTCTGACCTTATATCAATCAGAATCTCTGAGAGTGGGACTTAGCCATCAGGATTTTTAAGCTCCCCAAGGAGTCTGATGTCAAACCAGATTGAGAATCACTGCTCTAGTGTTTGTAACACTAGTCCTAAGAGATATTTTGTGGAAAATAGAATCCCATGGTAAAAATGTTTAAAAATCCTGAATATTGTGTTATATATTGAATTCCTTTCTTAGAGATTAAAAAAGGCACACTATTTAAGTCTGTAAGAAGTTCTAAAATAAAGAAAAGCAAGTTTACTTGGATTAATCCTTAATTTTCAAACTTTAAGTAAAGATTTTTTAAAAATATGTTAAAAAAAATTCCTTGAATGTACTTGGAAAACACTACTTTAGAGACTGGTAAATATCTCTGGTAATATCCCAAGGGTTTTTTCAGAACTTACTATTGCAGATTTAATAAACTTGATTAAACAGAACACCAAATGGAATAGTTTCTCAAGTTAAGCAAGGAAAAGACTTTGCCAGACCATTATTTAATAATTTCTACCATTTCTTCACTCCCCTGCCTCAAACAAGAATTTCTTTGTTTTCATTTTGTAGTTTCATTGTTGTTCTTGTTTTGTGATGTTTTGTTTTTCTTTTACTGATTATCAGGTATTTGGGAATCTAGCTACCACTCATTAATCTGCCCAGATATTTTGTTTTATTTCTTTATATTTTTATACCATCATGTATCTTATTTCATACTATAATGTAAAATTTTACTAATCACTGCTACTCACAAAGATCATTTTACATTTGTATAGCCTATATTTCTCTCTTATCTGTTTGTTCACTAGAGTATAGTAACATAACTTTAAACAAAATTTACTTTTCTCTATATTTTTATCTTTTCTAGTGGACAGTTTCATAAAGCATAACATGAGTGGAAGAGTCTACTGCCAATAATTAATACCTGCAGTCAAGCGGACATCCTCAATTTAGTTTCTTCTCTTTGAATAAATGAAGATTCAGACTTCGTAATTTTAGTGCTCTTAAATGCAGTGCTTTTTCAAAATTGAATATTGAAAATGCTTTTGATTGTTAGACTTAGAAAATGGCCAGACCTTTCATTAAATATTTATTTTCCCTACATTTGCTCTTCTGCAGACAGTGGGTGATTTGCCGTTTTTTAGTAGTTAAAACATGGGCCTAAATAGTGACTATATATTTATATATTGCATGGAAAAATTCTGCATACATCTCAGATATTAAAGTTTGCACTTGTATTTTCCCTCCTTTATAAAATGACCTAGCTATTTATAGTTTGCCGATTAACCTTATATCTCTTTATTTCATTATATGTGAAGACTTTTGCTTAAACTTATGGACTTAGTGCCTTTAAACTGATCATCAGGGAAAATCTTGAAAAATCATTTGAAGGGCTTATATGAAGGAACACTGTAAATTTTTATAACTTACTAAGAAATTAATATTTGTAGAAAACATTGAATTTCCCCTAATTTATTTTCTACTTCTGTAGCTTATAAAATTAACATACTGTGTTTTACATTATAATACTTTTTGGATTTTTTTTGCTTGCTGAGTTTAAAATTATATATTAGTGGTACCATCAGAGGGCAGTGATGTACTATTATACAGTATCAGATTCAGCTCTATAAAGATCTTTGCAGTAATTGAATGAGTTAAACTAAGAAACTGGATGGGTTAAATATAACAAAGTATAGTGGTAATGTGTTTGTCCAGATTTCATAGGTGTTTTTATTCTTTTGTATTTATTAAAGAACGATCATAAGATTTATATAGATGTCAAATTACCAAGGCAAGTATGAATATATGAAAGAGGAATATGTAAGTACTGTATTTAAAAAGGTCTACTTTAAACATAAAAATATTTTGAGGTAATTCTATATGATACATTGCCATAAACTGTGTAGATTTTTGTTCATTTGTAACATGTATTATAACATATTTGGTTTTTTGAGTTTTTTAATATGTAATAAGCTAAAATAGAAGAATTGCTGTGTCTTTTAATTTGGTTGCTCTTTTGGATGACAAGGCCACAGTCTGAGCCCTAAATTAGAATTTTCAAATATCAAGTACAATAGGGACTATAAATTAAATAGACCAGCTCATTTGATTTACAGAAAGGAAACTGAACCACTATCTCGCTCTTCCTTCCCACAAATCTTGTGTTATGTTGCAGTATGTTATATATGTTAATTTTAAACAGTTTGAACTAGAATATAGATCTCTTGACTCCTCACTGGAAAAATCACTTCCTTCTATTACAGAATGAAATATCTGTGACTATCCAGGTAAGATATGTAGTTATAGACAGGTTCAATTTTAAGTTTTAGAGAATTAGTGGTATGTTTGTTCATAAAGGATAGTGAAGCCATTGAATTATATTTTAGAAATATAATTTTTGACTTTTTCAACATGATTAATTTTTCCAAGGCAGAAAAGAAAAGGAACATTAATAGATGAATGGATATAGAACCAGAGCATACTATCCTAGAACTGTGTACGTCCTTGCTTCTGTTTTAGTATGGAAAGAACAATTTTATCTGTATTACAGCTTAGAGAATTACAGCTTGGGTTAGTGTAAACAAAAGGTTTACATCTAGGGGATAATGCTCTATTTCTAATAGCAGTTTATATCCAAATACCGTGCTTATTTATTGTTGAACCAAGAATGCTGTGCTGATGAATTGCTTTCTAGGAACAGTGGGATATGCCATTCCCGCCAATCATGGCCTGCCTCCATGGGTGTGATCGTGTTTCCTCAAAACCACATGGGTTGCATGGGCTAAAGGGTGATACTCAATGTTAGGAATAGTGTTAGGAAGGGGAAGGAAAAAGGAGAGACTGGATGCGTGATAGGAAACCAATAAGTGACTACTTAAAAAAAAAATGTATACACACATACAGGAATCTTCCTCAAAGTTATGAATCAGTTCCTGATGAAAACTTAGCCTAGAGCCAGTTTCCCATAATTCATAATTTAAATAGGAAAGCATTATAATGATTGATATGTCACCCAAACTCCCCAACCAAATTACTAAAATAAAACCAAACAGTAAAATGCTTATATGTAACTATCATGTTGAGATATAAAATGCTTAAATCACTACGTCTTCATTCTAATCATTAAACTATTACTGTGGTAACAAAGAGTTGTATATTACCACACAGCCCCTTTGCTAACGTGCTGCATGTTTTTTAAAACATCTGTATGTGATACTTTTGTTCCACTGATTGGAATGTAATTAATAGTTTTGTTATAAATGCTGTACTGCCTTACAGGGTACAAATATACATTTTCCTATATAAGAAATTGGCTTTGGCCATCTGTTTAACAAAAATTTATCTTTACTACATCTTAAATAATTTATAGGTAAGCATGTTTCTTTTCCAAAAAGAAATGCTATTGGGCTTCCTTGGTGGCGCAGTGGTTGAGAGTCCGCCTGCCGATGCAGGGGACACGGGTTCGTGCCCTGGTCCGGGAGGATCCCACATGCCGCAGCGCGGCTGGGCCCGTGAGCCATGGCCGCTGAGCCTGCAAGTCCGGCGCCTGTGCTCCGCAGCGGGAGAGGCCACAGCAGTGAGAGGCCCGCGTACCACAAAAAAAAAAAAAAAAAAAAAAAAAAGAAATGCTATTATTAGTCTGGATTTTTCTTAGAGAAATACTATAGTAAAGGTTCTAACTATCATCCTTGGTACTTCAGAAGAATTGGCATAAGCTATGAATTTTCTTTTTCTGCTCCAACATTTCAACTTGTTTATTTTCACTGATAAGAATTATGCTCTGCCCTTAGAAGAAAAGGTAACCCTTGTCAGTTTTAGATTTGAATAATATCTGCATAAACAGATCAGTAAGAGGTAGATATGTATACCTATCTGGGTTGATATTTAAGGTATTTAAGGTATTCCTTTAACATCTCCAAGCAAGCATGTCAAATGCCCATGATTACTGTATGTACTTTAAGTTGATTGAGATGTGGTAGTTTTTCTCTTTCTCAAAAGCCACTGAAACCGTCCATTTGCATATATAGCAGACTTTGAAACTAAGGTGATTAGCAAGGTTGCGGAATACCAAATCATTATATGGAAAAAATCATTTCTGTCTTTATATTGCAAGTAATGAACAATCTGAAAATTAAAACAATATCAATCATACAGTATCATCACATAGGATAAAATACTTAGGAAAAAAGAAAAAGGTAAAAGATCTGAAGTAAAAACCACAAAACTGCTGAGAAAAAAAAAATTTTTTTAAATATATGAATGGTGAGACATTCATGTTCATGGATTGGTGGACACAGTGTTGTCAAGATGGCATTCTCAAATTGATCAATAAATTAAATGAAACATCCTAGCAAACTCTGGCAGAGAAATTGACAAAACAATCTAAAATTTATATGGGAAATGCAAGATCTATGATAGCCAAAACAAGTTTAAAAAAAGAACCTAGTGATTTTCACTAAGTCAATGAGTAAGAGCCATCTACACTTAGTCCTTTCCTTCTGAATATAGTCTCACTTTTCCATATTCTTTTTCAGTGCCATTCAGCTAGCAGCTAGACCCCAATGTCAATTGTGACCATGTTCTTAGCTCCATTTAAAAAGGCCATCTTAGGGCTTCCCTGGTGGCGCAGTGGGTAAGAATCCACCTGCCAATGCAGGGGACACGGGTTTGAGCCCTGGTCCAGGAAGATCCCACATGACACGGAGCAAGTAGGCCCATGCACCACAACGGGAGAGGCCACCACAGTGAGAAGCCTGTGCACCGCAACGGGGAGTGGCCCCCGCTAGCTGCAACTGGAGAAAGCCCATGCGCAGCAACTAAGACCCAACACAGCCAAAGGTAATAAATAAATAAATAAATTTTAAAAAGACCATCATAAGATGTGTAGGCAGAAAGAATAACGCCACCCTCCCCAAAAGGTGGTCCCATCCTAATCCCTGGAATCTGGGAATACATTATATAACACAGCAAAAGGTATTTTGCAAATGTGATTCAGTTAATGACATTAAAATGGGGAGATTATACTGGATTATCCAGGTGGACCCAATCTAACCATATGGATCTTTAAAAGCAAAGAACCTTTCCAACCTGTGGTCAAAGAAATGTAAACAAAGAAACAGCATCACTGCAGTACTCTATTGCTGGCTTTGAAGATAGAGGAAGGGAGGACATGTACCAAGGAGATCAGACAGCCTCTAGAAGGTGGAAAAGGCAAAGGAACGGATTCTCTCCTAGACTCCTTAGAAGGGAACATAGCCCTGCTGACATATTGATTTTACCCCATTGAGATCATCTCAAACTTCTGACCTACAAGACTATAACATAATAAATTTGTGTTGTTTAAGCTACTAAGTTTCTGGTAAGTTGTTACATCAGGAATAGAAAACTAAAATAGTAACTAATTAAATTAACTTTAATTATTAAAGACATAAATGTTTAGGAGAAAAATTTAAGCACAGTAAAAGTTTTGATGGAAATACTGCTGATTACTATACAGAGAAATTCAGTGTTAATATTAGTTGAGGAACATAAAAGTCAAATCACTCGGGACTTTCCTGGGGGTACAGTGGTAAAGAATCCACACTGCAATGCGGGATGGGGTTCGATCCCTGGTCAGGGAACTAAGATCCCACATGGCAACTGCGTGCCACAACTACTAAGCTCATGTGCCTCAATTACAGAGCCCACGCACCCTGGAGCCTGTGCACCACAACTAGAGGAAATCCACAGGCCACCACTAGAGACAAGCCCACGCACCACAATGAAGATCCCATGTGCCTCAACAAAGATCCCATGAGCTGCAACTAAGACCCAAAGCAGCCAAAAACAAATTAAATAAATAAATCTTTTTAAAAAATCAAATCACTTGTATTTTAAAAGATATAACAATAGGGCTTCCCCGGTGGCACAGTGGTTAAGAATTCGCCTGCCAATGCAGGGGACATGGGTTTGAGCCGTGGTCCAGGAAGATCCCACATGCCGAGGAGCAACTAAGCCCGTGCGCCACAACTACTGTGCGTGCGCTCTAGAGCCCGCGAGCCACAACTACTGAGCCCACGTGCCACAACTACTGAAGCCTGCGTGCCTAGAGCCCGTGCTCCACAAGAAGAGAAGCCACTGCAATGAGAAGCCCGTGCACCACAAGAAGAGTAGTCCCCGCTCACCACAACTAGAGAAAGCCTGCGCACAGCAACAAAGACCCAATGCAGCCAAAAATAAAATTAATTAATAAAAAGATATAACAATAATCACTATTCCAAGATGATTTTATTTTCTACAAAACTTTAGTTTTTTTCCATAATGATTATCATGACTTCCAGCACCACCAAATTATACCAGGCCTGTTGTTTTTAAAAGGTTATGTCTGAGATTGGTTCAAGATTATGGAGTAGAAGGACATGCACTCACTCCCTTGTGAGAGCACCGGAATCACAACTAACTGCTGAACAATCATTGACAGGAAGACACTGGAACTCACCAAAAAAGATATCCCACATCCAAAGACAAAGGAGAAGCCGCAATGAGATGGTAGGAGGGGCACAATCACAATAAAATCAAATCCCATAACCGCTGGGTGGGTGACTCACAAACTGGAGAACAATTATACCACAGAAGCCCACCCACTGGAGTGAAAGTTCTGAGCACAACGTCAGGCTTCCCAACCTGGGGGTCTGGCAATGGTAGGAGGAATTCCCATAGAATCAGACTTTGAAGGCTAGCAGGATTTGATTGCAGGATTTTGGCAGGACTGGGGGAAACAGAGACTCCACTCTTGGAGGGCACACACAAAGTAGTGTGCACATCAGGACCCGGGGAAAGGAACAGTGACCCCATAGGAGACTGAACCAGACCTACCTGCTAGTGTTGGAGGGTCTCCTGCAGAGGTGGGGGCAGTTGTGGCTCACTGTGGGGACAAGGACACTGGCAGCAGAAGTTCTGGGACGTACTCCTTGGCATGAGCCCTCCCAGAGTCCGACATTAGCCCCACCAAAGAGCCCGTAGCCTTCAGTGCTGGGTTGCCTCAGGCCAAACACCAAACAGGGAGGGAACTCAGCCCCACCCATCAGGAGACAAAAAGATTAAAGTTTTACTGAGCTCTGCCCACCAGAGCAATACCCAGCTCTACCCACCACCAGTCCCTCCCATCAGGAAACTTGCACAAGCCTTATCCACCAGAGGGCAGACAGCAGAAGCAAGAAGAATTACAATCCTGCAGCCTGTGGAACAAAAAACACATTCACAGAAAGATAGATAAAATGAAAAGGCAGAGGACTATGTATCAGATGAAGGAACAAAATAAAACCCCAGAAAAACAACTCCATGAAGTGGAGATAGGAAACCTTCCAGAGAAAGAATTCAGAATAATGATAGTGAATATGATCCAAGACCTCGGAAAATGAATGGAGGCAAAGATGGAGAAGATGCAAGAAATGTTTAACAAAGACCTAGAAGAATTAAAGAATAAACACCTAGAAGAATTAAAGAACAAATAAACAGATAAACAATACAATAACTGAAGTGAAAAATACACAAGAAGGAATCAATAGCAGAATAACTGAGGCAGAAGAACGGATAAGTGACCAGGAAGAGAGAAGGGTGGAATTCAATGCCACAGAACAGAATAAAGAAAAAAGAATGAAAATAAATGAAGACACCCTAAGAGACCTCTGGGACAATGTTAAAAGCACTAACATTCGCATTATAGGGGTCCCAGAAGGAGAAGAGAGGGAGAAAGGACATGAGAAAATATTTGAAGGGATAATAGTCAAAAAGTTCCCTAACATGGGAAAGGAAATAGCCACCCAAATGCAGGAAGCACAGAGAGTCCCATACAGGATAAACCCAAGGAGAAATATGCCAAGACACATAGTAATCAAGTTGACAAAAATTAAAGACAAAGAAAAATTATCAAAAGCAACAGGGATAAATGACAAATAACATACAAGGGAACTCCCATAAGGTTAACAACTGATTTCTCAGCAGAAACTCTACAAGCCAGAAGGGAGCGGCACAGTATATTTAAAGTGATGAAAGGGCAGAACCTACAACAAAGATTGCTCTACAGGCAAGGATCTCATTCAAATTTGACAGAGAAATCAAAAGCTTTACAGACAAACAAAAGCTAAGAGAATTCAGCACCACAAAACCAGCTCTACAACAAATGCTAAAGGAACTTCTATAAGTGGGAAACACAAGAGAAGAAAAGGACCTACAAAAACAAACCCAAAACAATTCAGAAAATGGTCATAGAAACATACATATCGATAATTACCTTAAATATGAATGGATTAAATGCTCCAACCAAAAGACACAGGCTTGCTGAATGGATACAAAAATAAGACCCATATATATGTTGTCTACAACAGACCCACTTCAGACCTAGGGACACATACAGACTGAAAGTGAGGGGATGGAAAAAGATATTCCATGCAAATGGAAATCAAAAGAAAGCTGGAGTAGCAATACTCATATCAGATAAAATAGACTTTAAAATAAAAGAATGGGGTGATCCCACATGCTGTGGAGTGGCTGGGCCCGTGAGCCATGGCCACTGAGTCTGCACGTCCGGAACCTGTGCACCGCAACAGGAGAGGCCATGACAGTGAGAGGCCCACGTAAGGCAAAAAAAAAAAAAAAAGAAAAGAATGTTACAAGAGACAAGGAAGGACACTACATAATGATCAAGGGATCAATCCAAGAAGAAGATATAACAATTCTAAATAGATATGCACCCAACATAGGAGCACCACAACACATAAGGCAAAGGCTAACAGCTATAAAAGAGGAAATTGACAATAACTCAATAATAGTGGGGGACATTAACATGTCACTTACACCAAACGACAGATCATCCAAACAGAAAATTAATAAGGAAACACAAGGTTTAAATGACACAATAGACCAGATAGATTTAATTGATATTTACAGGACATTCCAACTGAAACAGCAGATTACACTTTCTTCTCAAGTGCACATGGAACGTTCTCCAGGATAGATCACATCTTGGGTCACAAATCAAGCCTTGGTAAATTTAAGAAAATTGAAATCATATCAAGCATCTTTTCTGACCAGAACGCTATGAGATTAGAAATAAACTACAGGGGAAAAAAACCATAAAAAACAGACACATGGAGGCTAAACAATATATTAGTAAATAACCAAGATATCACTGAAGAAATCAAAGAGGAAATCAAAAAATACCTAGAGACAAATGACAACAAAAACACAATGATCCAAAACCTATGGGATGCAGCAAAAGCAGTTCTAAGAGGGAAGTTTATAGCAATACAACTCTACCTCAAGAAACAAGAAAAATCTCAAATAAATAACCTCACACCTAAAGGAACGAGAGAAAGAAGAACAAACAAAACCCAAAGTTAGTAGAAGGAAAGAAATCATAAAGATTAGATCAGAAATAAATGAAATAGAAACAAAGAAAACAATAGCAAAGGTCAATAAAACTAAAAGCTGGTTCTTTGCGAAGATATACAAAATTGATAAACCTTTAGCCAGACTCATCAAGAAAAATAGGGAGAGGATTCAAATCAATAAAATTAGAAACGAAAAAGAAGTTACAACAGACTCTGTAGAAATACAAAACATCCTAAGAGACTACTACAAGCAACACTATGCCAATAAAATGGAAAACCTGGAAGAAATGGACAAATTTTTAGAAAGGTATAACCTTCCAACACTGAACCAGGAAGAAATAGAAAATATGAACTGACCAATTACAAGTAATGAAACTGAAACTGTGACCTAAAAATCTTCCAACAAAGTCCAGGACCAGATGGCTTCACAGGTGAATTCTATCAAACATTTAGAAAAGAGCTAACACACAACCTTCTCAAATGCTTCTAAAAAATTGCAGAGGAAAGAACACTCCCATACCATTCTATGAGGCCACCATCACCCTGATACCAAAACCAGACAAAGATACTACAAAAAAGAAAGAAAATTACAGACCAATATCACTGATGAACAAAGATGCAAAAATCCTCAACAAAATACTAGCAAACAGAATCTAACAACACATTAAAAGGATCATACACCATGATCAAGTGGAATTTATTCCAGGGATGCAAGGATTCTTCAATATATGCAAATCAATCAATGTGATACACCATATTAACAAATTGAAGAATAAAAACCATATGATCATCTCGATAGATGCAGAAAATGCTTTTGACAAAATTCAACACCCACTTATGATAAAAACTCTCCAGAAAGTGGGCATAGAGAGAACCTACCTCAACATACTAAAAGCCATATATGACAAACCCACAGCAAACATCATTCTCAATGGTGAAAAAATGAAAGCATTTCCTTTAAGATAAGGAACAACACAGGATGTCCACTCTCACCACTATTTTTCAACATAGTTTTGGAAGTCCTAGTCATGGCAATCAAAGAAGAAAAAGAAATAAAAGGAATACAAATTGGAAAAGAAGAAGTAAAACTGTCACTGTTTGCAGGTGACATGATACTATACATGGAGAATCCTAAAGATGACACCAGGAAACTACTAGAGCTAATCAATGAATTTGGTAAAGTAGCAGGATACAAAATTAATGCACAGAAATTTCTTGCATTCCTATACACTAACATCAAACAATCAGAAAGAGAAATTAAGGAAACAATCCCATTCACCATTGCAACAAAAAGAATAAAATACCTAGGAATAAACTTACCTAAGGAGGTAAAAGACCTGTACTCAGAAAACTATAAGATATTGATGAAAGAAATCAAAGATGTTACAAACAGATGGAGAGATATACCATGTTCTTGGATAGGAAGAATCAATATTGTGAAAATGACTAGACTACCCAAAGCAATCTACAGATTCAATGTAATCCCTATCAAACTACCAATGGTATTTTTCACAGAACTAGAACAAAGAATCTTAAAATTTCTATGGAGACACAAAAGACTCTGAATAGCCAAAGCAACCTTGAGGGTAAAAAACAGAGCTGGAAGAATCAGACTCCCTGACTTTAGACTATACTACAAAGATAAGTCATCATGACAATATGGTACCAGCATAAAAACAGAGATATAGATCAATGGAACAGGATAGAAAGCCTAGAGATAAACCTATGCACCTTTGGTCAACTAATCTATGACAAAGGAGGCAAGGACATACAATGGAGAAAGACATTCTCTTCAATAAGTGGTGATGGAAAACTGGACAGCTACATGTAAAAGAATGAAATTTGAACACTCCTTAACACCATACACAAAAATAAACTCAAAATGGATTAAACACCTAAATGTAAGACTGGATACTATTAAACTCTTAGAGGAAAACATAGGAAGAACACTCCTTGACATAAATCACAGCAAGATCCTTTTTGACCCACCTCCTAGGGTAATGGAAATAAAAACAAAAATAAACAAATGGGACCTAATGAAACTTAAAAGCTTTTGCACAGCAAAGGAAACTATAAACAAGACGAAAAGACAACCAACAGAATGGGAGAAATTATTTGCAAACGAATCAACGGACAAAGGATTAATCTCCTAAATGTATAAACAGCTGATGCAGCTCAATATTAAAAAAACAAACAACCTAATCAAAAAATGGGCAGAAGACCTAAACACACATTTCTCCAAAGAAGACATACAGATGACCAAGAGACACATGAAAATCAGCTCAACATCACTAATTATTAGAGAAATGCAAATCAAAACTACAATGAGGTATCACCTGACACCAGTTAGAATGGGCATCATCAGAAAATCTACAAACAACAAATGCTGGAGAGGGTGTGGAGAAAAGGGAACCCTCTTGCACTGTTGGTGGGAATGTAAATTGATACAGCCACTATGGAGAACAGTATGGAGGTTCCTTAAAAAACTAAAAATAGAATTACCATATGATCCAGCAATCCCTCTACTGGGCATATACCCTGAGAAAACCATAATTCAGAAAGACACATGTACTCCAATGTCCATTGCAGGGCTGTTTACAATAGCCCGGTCATGGAAGCAATCTAAGTGCCCATCGACAGACGAATGGATAAAGAAGATGTAGTGCATATATACAATGGAATATTACTCAGCCATAAAAAGGAAAGATATTGGGTCATTTGTAGAGACGTGGATGGACCTAGAGGCTGTCATACAGAGTGCAGGAAGTCAGAAAAACAAATATCGTATATTAACGCATATATGTGGAACCTAGAAAAATGGTACAGATGAACCGATTTGCAGGGCAGAAACTGAGACACAGATGTAGAAAACAAACGTATGGACACCAAGGGGGGAAAACGGCGGGTGGTGGGGGTGGGGGTGGGGGTGTGATGAATTGGGAGGTTGGGATTGACATGTATACACTGAGGTGTATAAAATTGATGACTAATAAGAACCTGCTGTATAAAAGCAATAAATAAAATTCAATAAATACCAAAAGCAAAAAAAAAAGGTTGTGTCTGCTTTGATTAAATCATTCATGTGACAAACTGAAATACTTCCTCCCTGACTTTCTGGAGCAAGAAAGGTGGATTTTGTCTTTGTTGAAAAATGAGGAAATGACAAATTAATTTTGCCTATACTTTTTATTTCAGGGAAGCCCTTAAAGTACTGTTTATGATAAAACCTAGACTCTCTGCTAAGGAAAACAAACACCAGCACCACTCAGCTATCCAAAGTGAAGAAGTGCTAGGTAACCATAATTTGACACTTCCTTTAACTCCCAGGGGACGTTGCCATTTGAATATGATCTTTATTTCAGAATGAAGCATTGATATAGAGACAGGTAAAATTTTTTAACATCTTTTTAATTCTTCAATCAGTGAGGACAATATTTTGCTGTTTATGGGTACAAAACAGCCCTGTCCTAGGTATACAAGGGTATACATAAGTCTGTAACATTATTAGCTACAGTGAAATTACTTTACTAGACAGCACAGCAAAGTTGGATTAACTAAAGATATAATAAGAAAATGCTTTGAAATTACATGAAGTCAATGGACATTTGACTGTACAATTTACTCTTTCAAAATATAAACGTATGTCAGCTTATGTGTGTGAATTACACTCAGTCTCAACACAG
Organism: Tursiops truncatus; assembly: GCF_011762595.2. Lineage (NCBI taxonomy): Eukaryota > Metazoa > Chordata > Mammalia > Artiodactyla > Delphinidae > Tursiops > Tursiops truncatus. The sequence goes on along the minus strand of NC_047041.1, from coordinate 74,755,212 downwards.
CCACGTGTCTAGGAGTGTGTAAACAACTCATAAGCCATTCTCTAAGGGGTGCAGTGAAAACTTCCAAAAGTGCCCCAGGTGTTTGTTCAGAGATAAGGGATAAACTTTAAGGCATTCTTCCAAGTGAATGTAAACTTTTCTGAAGTGGCCTTTCCAGTAACGTATTACTGTCGTAGATACACTGTACTTTAATTTATAGTGCTGTTGGATATTTTTAGTAGCACATCATCACACTAATTGTCACTTTAAAAAATCAGCTTAAAAATCCTGCAATTATAAAAAATGTCTGGGGTGTTGTTATTCTGTACACATTAGGCAGGCACTTTCTGTTGACTTAACTGTAAATCCTATTTTCTTCTAATAATTTTTATCTTTAGCTAGAATTGTATTGCTAGTAATGTGTTCTAAATACCATGTTCACATATTGAGAAACAATGATTTGCCTACAATTTGTCTAATTTAAATCTGAGTTGATAATTTCTTTTAATAGGTCATTTTCTACAGAAGCGTTCAAAATAAATAGTGCTACTCTTTGAGCATGTTTCAACATGATGACGTCTTTCTATCTGTTATGTCTTTTTCCAAAGTAATTTTCAGAGCATGTGAACTAAACTGACTACTGGAGATGTGGATACAGGCCATTATGAGAGTCCCCTTGTAGTGACCAACTAGTTTCATTTAATTTCCTTCTTTCCCTTATAATTGGCAGAGACCACCAGGTAATTATCTGGATTCATGTCCTTGAGGGTTGGAGATTTGCTCTGGATGGGGGATGTCTTGCCATCCACACGGGAGATCTGCAGCATCCGGCAGGGGTCGTGTTTCAACAAATACCCTGCAAAAGTTTCCCAACCTCCTCCCACACGGACCATGACATGCTTGTTGTGCAGCATCTGGAATGAAAAGAGAGCAAAAGAGTTAAATTCTGAGAATTCTTGCAGTATCTCAAATCAGCTTCCAGCTCTAGCGTTATTGTTTTCTGTTTTGTTTTTCAAGCCCCTATTGTCCTTCCACTTCTTGCACAGTGTCTGAGTTAGCATACAGTTTATGAGAGAAGCTTTGTTTTTCCCATGCAAGTGGATCATGCATGGTACATATCCCCAGGATCCTGCTTTGCCCTGCTGTGGGAATCAGGGTGTAGGTACAATCCCTTGCTTGGTTCAGCGAGTCTAGAGGCTCCTTGCTGACACTGACACCTGATTTTGCATCACAGCCTCATCATTGCCCAATTTCCTGCTTGCTGCCTCAGATCAGAGCTCTGTTCTCCCCACTGGGTTATTCCCCTCTGAACCAGGACTTAAAAGACCATGGAAATGCCTGCTATGGAATATAGCTTTTTTTAATTGAAGTATAGTTGATTTACAATATTGTTAGTTTCTGGTGTGCAGCAAAGTGATTCGTTTATACATATATATGTATATATATTCTTTTCTTTTCAATTCTATCCCATTATAGTTTATTACAAGATACTGAGTGTAGTCCCTGTGCTATACAGTAAATCCTTGTTGTTTATCTATTTTTGGAATATAAAGTTAATAATCACACAAATACTCAATGCAAAATAGAATTGAAAATGCACTCAGAAAAACTGAAATCTTCCCTAGTCACTGTCTGAGGCTTTCAAGGAAAGATATTATGGAATGGCCAAACATTTATGTTGTCTTTACTCTCATTCTTCTTAATTACGATAGAATACTTCTTTAGAAACAAAACAAAAACAAAAAAAACAAAACCCTTACCTTCAGGGCCATGAACCATCTAGAGCTCCAGGGTTAACAAGGCTACAGATTGAAAAGGTGAAGAATATGTGGTTCTTTCTACCTAGTAAAAACATGTCCGAGTTGTGGAGGATTGGCACAGGGAGCCAAAGATTTGATCTTGGCTTCTTTCAAATATCACAAAATGTAAGAATAAGGGGGAATGTCGCACCTTCACCAAAGACCTCTCCCCTGCCCGAAATACGATGAACACAGAGTGGCAATGTAATCTTGGGAAGGGAATATAGGTTTGGGAGGGGTTTGGTAAGTACTTTTCATGGTAGAGCCTATGAAATCTCTCTGAATTTCTCTCACTCTGTGTTACCTTCAGATCTGGATTTTTTTGACTCCTATCCAGTGGGGGAAGACTTTGCCCTTAGCTGTTGAGATTCTGATGAAAGTTTTGGATTCTCTTTCTGTATGCCTGTACCCACAAAATATTGCATATATATTTAGGGCTTTCACAGACTCCCCAAAATCCATCCATAGGCTCAAGGTATGAAATCCTGAAACATGGGGTTGACATAAGGCAGTTTTCAAAATCAAATATCGTGGAAAGTAATAAAAATGTGCTGAATAACAATAATTAAAACTATTAGACTCCTGAGAATTAAGTGTAACTGTACTGGTTATTCTCACTTAGAATATTAGAATTTTAGAATAGAAAGGATCTGGGGAAACATTTTCTAACAAGAAGGCTTCAAACTTATTTTAGCACCAGCATCTACTCATTAAATAAAATCTCAGTGGGAACCCATGAAATATAAAGCATATAAGAGGAGTCAGGATTTAGCTTATAACCATTCTGCCTCCCCAGGTCCGCCAGTGGTCCCATGTTCCTGTTGTTTAGGATGGAGATACTGAGGCCCAGATCTTTAATGTGATTTCCTGACTCCCAGTCTAGTACTCTTCCCACAACGGTTCCTCCTTATAAAATCCATCAAGGCTTTTATAATTTTACGGGCCTATTTTCATTGCCACAAGTTCCTGGGTGTGCCTCTATTTCCTGTTTTCAAAACTTGGGAGTTACTGGGACAAAAACTGCAAAGGCCAGGGTCAAAATAGCACTTTGACCCTTTCTCCCATTGTTCCAAGAGCACTGCTTTTGCCTATTGTTGAAGTTCTGGTACCTCCTAGCCCTGTAAATTACATTTAAGAATTGTCTCTAAACGTCCTTGGTATGAATGTCCCTGGCAGAATGCCCAAGTTCACTTGACTGTAAGCAGGCTGTTTCAACCAGAAAGAACCGCCAGCCAGAAGAGTCTTTAAACAATTAGTGAACTCTGGGAAACAGTGACAGAAATGCTTTTCAGCCTGGAGTATATGATCATGAAGGTAAAAACTCTGCTTGCGGATTCTTTAATGAATCCATAGGACAATGCAAAGTGGATTCAACATGAGACAGAGTCATTCTGAATGTGAGTAACATAGGAATTAAATTTCTGCTCATCTCGTCTTCCAGAATCTTCCTATAGCTAATCAGCAATGTATAACTTCCCAAAGAAAGCCAATGGTCAAACTGGACAAGTTTCAAGCATGGGATTAAGGTATCAGAGCTACAGGTATTCCTATAGCCTGATTGTAGAGATTTAATTTCCATGCCTTTTCTTAGAACATGCTCAGTCTCAAGAAAAAAAAAGGAAGAAACGAATGCCAACCTCATGTCCATAAACAAAATCCCTATTGTTTAACCTAAAAGCAAATCAACCTGCTATAAACTAAATTGCTCTCAACCCTTCCTTCCCTTCACAGCATTTACGTGTCAAACTCCAACCTTGGATTAAGTGTATAATCTTCTTCCTAAATCAGGGCTGAGCTGCTGAGCTCTTCGGGAAGAACTCCTTCCACCTCAGAGATTAGTGACATTAGACCAAGTGCAATTAACTGAGCCTTTTATTTTTTGTTTCGGTCAGTCCCATTTCTTATTCCTCTCTATTATTCTCAAGTACACCACCCATTTCATCCTCATCAGTCTACCATGACTTCATCTTTGTCAGGCATGGCTTCCTCTCTCTTGGTACCTCCACCGCTAATTCACTCCAACCTACATTTATCCTTTACCCTGCCTTTCTTGTCACATAAATAAGTCCTTCTGTTCAAGGTCAAGTCCTCCCTCCCCACCCCCGCCCCGTCCTAATCCCCATTTCCGCTCATGAAGAACCCAGCTACATCAAACATCTCATCCCTCTTCTCTCTCTTTCCAATTTAGTGTATAATGGTCCTTACTCTTTAGGAAATAAACGTATCCAAGCCCCTCCCACTCTTGTGCAAAGAAAACTCTTCTTTCATCCCAGTCTACTTTGCTTTCATACCTTCTCCTTACACCTGAGCTTCCTGACAGTTAAGTTTACACTCAACGTTTTCACTTCTAATTTCCTATTTACTGTCCAACCAACAGTAGGCATTGCTTCTGCTTAACTGACTGCATGAGAAAGAAAACCAGATGACTTCTAGAATTATCAAATCCAGTGGACTGTCCCTAATCCTTGTCTTCTTTGATCATTCAATAAGGTATCTGATAGTACTGACACTCCTTCCTTGAAACTCCCTACTCTTTTACTCTCCATGACAAAACTCTCTTTCCTGGATGTCCTGATACCTACCTGAGGGTTCTCTCTCTGCTTCCTTCACAAGTTGTATTTCTTCTACTTATTTTTAAGTTCTGCTTTTCCAGAGGATTCTGAAGTTATCTGTCCTTTCTTTACTGCTTTTCTCAGTCTAACCACTCTCTATTTGCAACCTCATGGTTTTCACTGCCATCTACTTTTGCGTCCCCAAACTATAACTCTAGCCCTTGTTTCTTCCTGGAGCTTCCAAATGCAAAGGCAACCTGCCCTCTTCCTTCCACTAGGGCCCCACAGGTCTTTCATCATAGGGTTGGTGACATGAGCAACCTCCGTACCTAGTCAGATACCAAAAACATTCATTTCCCACTACATGTTTCTCAGGATTTTTGCTACCATTGCCACTGCTTAGTTCAGGAATTCATCTTTCCCTGGTCTATTGTAGAGGGCTCACTGCCTCCAGGCTTGCTGTGTCCAATCCATTTAGTAAACTGCCACCAAATGGAATTCCATAAGTGCAAGTGTGATCGTGTCCTGCCTAAATACTCTCACGACCTCCCTCTCTCCTGTAGGGTGAGTCACTTTATTTGCATATGTTACTCTCCGTGACCACTCCTGCCAGCCTCATCCCTTCCCTGAGCCCTGGGACCCATGAATACTTGTAGTTCTATATTCCCAGATAACATACTCTTTCTTTCATGCTTTTTGCACATTTGCCCCTAAATGTGGAACGTCCTTTCTGTTCTTCCCTCCCTGCTCACCAGGACCATAAACATTTTCCCAATTCAAGCATCACCTCCACCTGAAAAAATCTTCCAGGGTCATACCCCTCATGGATAAGGGAATCCTTCCTTGACATGTGCTGTTTAGTTTACACATGATTTCACTGCTTTGCTCATTCTACCGAATTGTAACTATTAATTTACCTGTATGCCCCTTTTAATAATATGGCGCTCTCTGAAAAGAGTGATGATGTACTTCTCATGTTTGGACTCTCACATATGTGATCTCAGAACAGCGTCAATAGTGTAACCATATAGTACTCCTTTTCATGTATCTTTCCATACTACTTACTTTGCCTAATGTAAGATATCAGTATCAGTATTACTCCCATTTTATAGATAGTAAAACTGATGCTCTTAGAAGAACTGATGCTCTTAAACAACTTGTGCAAGATCACACAACAAATCAGTGGCAGAACTGGGACAAGAATCCTTTTGTTTTTGTCTATTATACCATATCCACTTATTCTGTAAAGCTCCTAGATTTAGATTTTCATACCTGTTTAGTTACTTACAAGTGATAATTTAGCACAGGCAAGGAATTACCAATGTCAGGAATAGTTATAAGTTGCTTAAGCAGATTAAATGCTCACATAAAATGATTTATTTATTTATTTTTAGTTTTATGTCCTAATAAACTTTAAATAAATATTGCATTTAATTTAAGAAGGTTATCCTCTAAGTGGCCCTAATTATTTCAGAAATAAATATGTGGCAAGTACAGGTAATACAATAAAATATATTTATAGGTATCTGTTGGCATAAGGAGAGCTGGGCTTTGATTCTCTGTTCAGTGTGCATTTTACAGTTCCTTTATTTTTAATGCTTCACAATGTTGAACAATTTTGTGTTCTCCATCCCAAAAGATAACTCATTTTGGCTAATAGGGCTAATATACATGTGAATTGAGTATTCAGTGTAGTTTTCTATGTTGTTTGTTGCATTTTTCTCTTTTTTAAATATCTTTATTGGAGTATAATTGCTTTACAATGTTGTGTTAGTTTCTGCTGCACAACAAAGTGAATCAGCTATGTGTATACATATATCCCCATCTCCCCTCCATCTTGAGCCTCCCTCCCACCCTCCCTATCCCACCTGTCTAGGTCATCACAAAGCATCAAGCTGATCTCCCTGTGCTAGTTGCACTTCTCTTGAGTAAAGAAAAATAAGTTAGAGTTGCTACAAATATTCCCCAACACTGCACATTGCAAAGCAGTAGTTTTTGCATATTAGGCTTATTCTAACATTGCTATTTTCTACAGCTGACCTCATTCCTCACCATGCCCCTGATTCTAACAAAGGGAAAAAGATTCTTTACCAATTTAGCAACATTTCTCAATGCTGAAGGGGAAAAGAACAAAATAACAAAAATCTTGTCTCAACATTTCTCCCAAAGGCCTTAATGAAGTTTCATAAGCAGATCTGGGTTATTGTAAACATTTTTTTTTTTTTGATGTCTATGAGTGACATACATACTTTGCCCAGGGAAAAGAATCAGTAGGTCTTAAAGTTATGTTTTTTAATAATTTCTTCTAATAATGGGAAAAAGAACTCCCATTCTTACCAAGGGCATTTTGATTTCTGCCTTTGTTCTATTATGATATTTAACTACGTGTTGTTTTCTTAGTGGGTCTCTTCTCTTGTGCCAGCAAAAGGGAAACTTTTTTCTTAGTTGACACAGAGTCATAATATGAGAGCACCTACTATGTGCCAGATAATCTACAAATATGCCTTCTTGAATTAAGGAGGATAAAAAAATTGAGGTCATTGGCAATGCTGTCATTTCACAGATGTACAAACTGGCAGACACAGGGTCACACAGGGGATTCCCAGAGCCAGGATAGAAATCACACCTCCTTTACTCCCAATCTAGTACATGGCCTTACAATTGAACAGCTATACTCTTCCAAAAATTATTATTCTAAAAATGAATCCAATCTTGAAAGGTGGATGAATCACTTAATATATTGACCCAGTAGTGGTTTATAACATGTCAGGTAAGTCTTTTGATTTACTGGATTCAGTGCACATCTTGTCAGGCTACACTATGTTTACCTAAAGCCCACTTTCTAGTACCACCTTTCAATCTTATTTTCCTAACATAGTAAGGTAACAAACTATCCCATAAACAACAAATTCTGTAACTCATCCAGATACTTAATTTAAAGAAACAAATGGGTTGAAAGGAAATAAGTTAATTCTCTTATATCAACTTACAACATAATGGAAAATCCAAAACGTTGTAGAAATGATTAATCAATAGCTTCCTACAAATTCTGAGATCACTGCGGTATCAGGGGGTCTAGTGGTCTGGCTCTTATGATGTGTGATAACAGGACTTCAGGAAGAAGATTTTTTTCCTTTCTAATTATTGGAGAGACAGACTGCAATCACATTATGTGCAGTTGTTAAGAACTCAAAGCAAGAAAAAATATGTATTTTTCTTCTTCTTGGGCACATTAATCAGAATTACATCGACTCACTTTTTGTTGACAAGGCAGAGCTGATATTTATGTATGGATCACAGAAAATCATATGTTTTACTAAATGAAAAAAATGGTCACATAAGAGAGCCAGGAAATATTATGGATTTACTGGTAATGTATTTGGTTTTTAAGGTGACCAGGTTGTATAAATTTATATTATACAAACAAAAAACAAGCAAAATACCACCAACAAAAATAACTAACTAACAGGAAATGTCTTTTAGGTATGCAGAATTTAAAGTTAAATGCTTTAGGTCCATATTTGATAGCTTTATTTTATTAATTCCCCAGCACAGATCTGCTTGCATGTTCACATCTGTCCTATATCATAATTCCTATGAAATGCTTCAGGTGTCGCCACCTTCTCAGCAAAACACTGACACATCTCTTTCATTCTGATTTGAGTCTTTTGCCGGTGAACTTGAAAATGCAGGGAAGCAGGAGTGTCTCTCTAGTGCTCTGAATACAAATGTCATTAGACCCGGAGGATGTGAAAGCTTTCCAGCAGGATGCCCTCATCATCTCTCACACTTCACTAATCCACCCTCCACTCCAGTGCCAGAGTGATCTTTGAAAAAGGAAAATCTGATCAGGCTACTGCCTTGCAGTGGACCTGTGAGTGGTTCTCCATTGTCTGCAGTGTTCCTCAGCCATTTTTAGTTCCAGTCCATCTGAGGAATATGACTCTTTCTCATCAGAACAAAAGCCCATGGCAAAGATTCTGGGAAAGCAAGGGTGTGAGCGTGCGAGCATGCATGTGTATGTGTGCTTGTGCGTGTAGGGATGGGGCAGGATCTGCATCTCTAGGGTGGGCAGAAGAACACATAATTTGAGGAAACAATTTGCCAGTGTTTCTGATATCCCTTCCCCTACCTCCGTCCCTCTCCTGCCCCCATGAGAACAACCACCCTGAGACACCAAGCACTTCACAGTCCAGTTCCTTTCCCACCTTCTTTCTCATTATGCCTTAATGATCACATACTGTTGTGCAGGTTGCACACTGCACAACTATGTGCTATACTGTGGCCCTACCTTTCTGTACCCATGACCACCTTCCAAATTATTTACCCAACAAATATTCTGAACTCCTTAGAATCCCCTGAAAGTTTCATCCCTTTCTACATGCAGAGAATTGTTCCACATTCACCAGGTGAATTAAAGTGAGTCTCTTCCATTGGCCATTCAACAAATATTTGTTGAGTGCCAGACAAGGTTATTCCTTGCTAAATTTTATGCCCTGAGGGCCTAGGGCAGTGAAAAGTACATAATAGGCACTCAATAAATGCTCGTTAAATGGATGAATGAACAACGTTAACACCTACTAACGCTCCACCCAGGCATCACTGCCTTTATGGAATATTTTTGCACTCTCTGACATTTAGATTACCTTCTTTGGACCTTGAGATTTTCCTGCACAGACCTCAAGCAAAGCACCTACAATACTTTGTTGCCTTATTTCTTGTCCATCTTTCTGACCTCTCTAAAGGGTACCTGGCAACTATTACCATATGTGCTATGTAAAACATCACATATGGAAAGATAAGAAAAAAGAAAAGATGAAATGCTTTGTCTTTAGAAGGAAGAGTCTAAAAAAAAAAAAAAAAACCAGGATGTGAATGATAATCCACATCAAACATTGTTTAAAGAATTCCTTTGAGAGAGACAGATTTTGGGTCAGAGAAGGAAGCTTTAACAGGGATCATATTTAAAAGGGGGAGATTGTATTGAGAATCAATAGAGCAACGGACAGAAGAGAGAGAAAGGAGAAGGGGAAAGAAGGAGAGAAGAAGAAAGCGTCCTGAATGAATCCAAAAGTAAGTATATTATTCTCTTCGTTATCTCCCTTCACAAATTCTCATAACACCAGGAATGCATATTTTTTAAAAATATAGTTCATATAGTAACAAATCACTTGATAAAAATTTCAACCCCTCCTCTTTCTCTTTCAATGCTTAAGTGTTTGGGGCCACTCTCATTAAGCCCTTCCCCATTAACTGACCACAGTGGCTCATATTTCTGCCCAATCTGTGAACTGCTCTCCACCTGAGCCATCCTTCTAAGAGGCAACCATCTCTGACACGGACTGAGGAGAGGAGACAACCCACCTAAATTTAGATCAGTTTGGCTTCCTGGGACATCATACGTTTCCAACCCTGCTCTCTGTATGCTTTTACAAGCCCTCATAACTTGAGTGAAAATATTGTTTTTAGAATGCAGTCATCCAGAGAAAGAGTGTTAAATTAATTTATAGGACAACAGACTCTGTCATCATCTAATGTTATATCGAAATGGCATACGCTGAAAATTGGGCAACTGGGAATTCAGCTCTCTGCCTAAGGTACCCTGACACCTGGAGGAGTAAGATGGCAGGTGTTCAATCCCTAGTTGAAAGGCTGAAACCTGCATTTTCAAGATACGTGTTGAGGTCGCCTGTGAATAGGGCAGTGGAGGCTCTGTTAACCACAGGTGACATAGGAAGGCTCCTTTTTGTCAAAGGTTGGGGATTCATCTCAACATCTCTAGCTACTTGAAATTATAAACGGTTAAATACTACCCAAATAAACAAGCTTCTGGAATTATTGTTTACAAAGAATTTTTCATGTTTATTGTCTCATTTTTATCTACCTAACCATCCTTTTGTTTATTATGCCCTTTTCCTAAATAACGCTTCAGAGATTTGAACTACAGTCACCAGAGCAGAAGCTACCATCTGTTTTGTCTTTACCAGACTGCCTAGGTATGGTTAACACTAACTAGCTGTACAACCCTAAGACATTTATTGAATCTCTCTGTGCTTCAGTTTCTCATCTGTAAAATGATTATAGAGTTTTTTGGATAAAGATATTAATATGTGCAAGCATTTAGCCACGTTGTCTGGGGCATGATACTCAATAGCAACCTGCCGTTATCATAATTATTATTAAAAGAATAATACTGCTATTGTGATAATGATGATAAGCTTCTTATGGATTTTATTTCAGTTACTTCTTGTAGCAACTCTAAGTGGCTTGCATTATTATCGACATTTACAGATGACAAAATGATAGCTCAGAAAGGTGAAGTAAATTGCCCAAAGTCACTTAGCTAGGAAGTGACAAAGTTTAGATTTGAACTTGAGTTTCTCTGACCTCGAAGGCAAGACTCAGTACCCCTTAACTATACATTCTAAAGGGGCTTCACCAGGAGTCATGGTTGCCTGAGTTCTTACCTAGACTCTTCCCACGGACAAACCTCTTTTCTTTAGGAATAGGTGTTGTCAATTTATGATGTCTCCATTTATGATCCTATCGCCCAGCTCTCAATGTACCCAGACCCAGAACATAAAGGAACTTAATACATGCTTGGAAGGATTTGTTTACATTTGAACCTGATTGTTTAACCCATACAAAAATACTGAAAATTAGGTATACCCAGAGTGCTTTGCCCTGGGCCCCATACTCTGAAAGGAAACTGTAGAGCAGAAATCTCTGACAGCCTGCAAAATACTTTCACTTAAATCATTTCATTTTGTTATCACACCTGCTCAGTGGTTTGGCAGGTTAATATTTGTTCCCATTGCACAAATGGGGAAAAAGAGGTTAGGTGGGTAGCTCATGGACACACAGCAAGAACACAGACCTAGTCTCCTGATTCCCAGTTTTGTGACTTGTTGTCTTCAGTAATAAATCACAGCAGGGGGAATGTAATCCTCGAACCCTCATTTGAAGGGTGAACTGTTGCAGTGTCCTAATGATGAGAGCCAATCCTCCAGCATGAGCAGGGCCTTGAATCAGAAACCTTCTGGCTATTGAGGCTGGCCAGAAAAATATTCCTGGCCTGCTTTTGTTGTTTCCCTCTGGAGGGGTAAAAAGTTTAATTCCCAGGCTCAATGTAGACAAATGACTCTCAGTAGCTTCTTTCTGGAAGCAAACATGAGAAGAGCAGCTAGCAGACGAATGTAACCATTGACTGGTAAAAAGTTCCCTTTGCATCTGCCTTGAAATATGTGCAGGAGCCCTTACTGCCAACTGTCTGTCAGTTCTCATCTCCTCGTTATGTAAGGTCTCCATTTTCCCAGTTCTGCACCAAAGGAAATGAAGAAGCCTTAGCCACAATCTAATTACCAGTCCATGGCAACATTTCAGACAGGGAAGGCAAAGTTACCATAAATATTTAATAGAATACTCAGCATAGTGAAAGCAGCGAGCTGGAAAATGATGGTGCCGGAAAGGGAACAGTTGTCTAGAGGAAGGATTTGTAGCTGGTATATACCCAACTGAAACTAGAATTCATCTACCCCAAAGATGCAACATCTATTCAGGAAGGGGAGCTGAGCTCCAAGAGGCAATGAAAGCCCAACCCTTCCACTAATCAAACAGGGCCATGTTTGTCTGACTCAATCTGAACTCCATTCTCTTCTACGTACAGATAACAAAACCCAACAGACTGTAATCAGTACTGGGAGAGCCAAAGGTTAACATTGCCAAAGGTGGCAATTCAGGTCCTGAAAAGTAACAACAGTGTCTGGAATCCAGACACTGGAAAAATTACTGCTTTGCCCCTGTTTTTAATGTATCTTTAGTATATTGGTAGACCCATTAAAGTGGAAACCCAAGTAGTACTAAATATATTCAGAACTTTTATATTGACAAAATATTTGAAAACCTGAGTCTCCTTTTTCTCAAAGCCCCATTCAAATGAAAGGCAAGGAATAAAGATGTTATAAAGCTACCAGGGCAAAGAGAAATTAAGAGGATATAACAGTAGACAAAAAAGGTCAAACACAGTTTTAGAAGATGGAAAAAAGATAAATGAGTCATAACTGACTGAAGGTAGAGAGAGCTGAACCTAAAAACTTGAAATGACAGCTGACAAAGTGAAGCAAGTCAGATCAGGCCTTGAAACTATAGGAAACTCAGGTTTTAAAGTCATCAGGTACTTCCATCAGGTAAGGAGAGAAATATAGCTGAAAAAAAAGAGAAATGGCTGAAAATCAGTATAAGGATCAGTTAGCCCCCAGATTTTTACTGCACCCCACTCCAGAGTTGCTATGCCTGTGACTATCTCCATGGTGCCAATGACCACATCATCACAGCAGGAGACTGAAGGTTTCTCTTTGTAGAAATTGAATCAGAGATGCTCCGGACTAGGGCTCAGGAACAGGATGAAAAGATGGACAGATACACGATAAAGCAAGTCCAGCAAAGTGTTCATTGTAGAACCAGATGGTAGCTCTATGGGTACTGACTTCTCTTTGAAATATTTTCACAATAAAGTGTTAGAGGAAAAATTCATCCCAAATCCAAATCCAATCTGTTCTCACCGTCTCCACTGCTATCTCCCTCATCCCAAGGTTCCTTCGTCTCACCTGGATTTACCACAATAACCTCCCAAATGTTTTTCCTGCTCCTGTTCTGCCCCTCAGTACACTCTCAACAGAGGAACTAGAGGGATCTTGTTCAAACAGAAGTTACCTTGGGTCACAGCTCCACTTGAGACACTGCCTGGCTTCCCATTTCACCGGGAACACACTACAGGGCCCTTCCAACAGCCTCCAAGTTCCTCCGTGACCTGAACTCCTGTTACTTCTCTGACTTTATGCGCTACCACGGGGCCCTTCATATGCTCTGATGCAGCCACATTGGCCTCCTTGCTATTTCTCAGACACTCCAGGGCTACTCCAGGCACATTCTTGACTTGGTGTTCCTTCTGTCTAGAAAACATTTCCCCTAGACAACTGGAGAGCTAACTCTGCACCTCTTTCATGCCCTTGCTAATCTCTCATCTCCTCAGTAAGCTGACCTTAACGACTCTTAAAACTGCAGTCTCTGCTCCCGGCACTCCCAGCCTACCTTACCCTGCTCTACGTTTCCTTTCCCACTCCAACACAAAACTTATCACTTCTAGCAAGCTCTATAATTTACATATTTATTATATTTATGGTTTAGACAGTAGAATCCGTCCCAACTAGGGTTGCCAGATTTATCATATAAAAATACAGGGCACCCAGTTCAGTCTGAATTTCAAATAAGCAACAAACACTCTCTCAGTATAAGTATGTCCCCTGCAATATTTAGAACAAACTCATTCTAAAAGGTATCTGTTGTTTATCTGAAATTCAACTGTAATTGAGCATCCTGTATTTAATCTGACGACCCTACACACACACACGCACACTCACAGGAATATAAGGTCCTCAAGGGGGCCAGGGATCATCTGTTTTGTTCTCTGATATATCCTCAACTCCCAGAACACGGCATGTTTCAGAGTATATGTTGAATAAATATATGTTGGGTGAATGAATGATTACATTTTCTCAGGTGCGCTCTAAGAATACAAGGGAGTAATCCCCAGAAGACACGTGATCCAGGAAATAGGGAATCCACCATCAAAGCAAGTTTAAAAAACATCAAAGCAAGTTAAAAAAAAAAGTCTCAGATGACACTGTGAGGCCAATCTGGGGGAGGAGGACACATGTGGAGAGGCCAGAAATGAAACCAACAGATGAACTGGTGCTTCTGCCTGTGACACGATCATTGTGATGGGCTTCACAGTTCTTTCAGGGGATCTGATAGGGGTTCTTAGTCATACTTAGGACCCAAAACAAGACATTATTGACTTCAAGGAAAATAAAAATGGTTACAAAAAATAAAAGTAATCATGGCACACTACAATATTTACGTGACCATTATAAAGTAAATACTGACTACAGTACTGATTTGACCAACATTGTGGTACCACCAATGATGCTGGGCAAATAGGAGGAAGGAAAGTGTATGTGTGTTGGGGGGTTAGGCGGAAGCCTCAGATTGCTAAATTGTCATCTTCCTGCTCTTGCTACCTTGGGTTTATAAGCAGACCATAGAAAACGTCTAAAATTTAGAAACTAAGGAAGAACAGCATGATTACATAACTTAGAAATTTGGAGACAAATGAAAGAAGAAACAGCTTCCAGAGGTGAAACTAGCTGCCTCTAGGGAAAATTTGGGAGAAGAAGAATGGAAAAGGGTAGAAAGGGAAGGGGCAGGTTTGCTGTTTTTGAACATAAATCTTACAGCACCACTTTATTAACTATATATATATATTTACAAAAATTAAAATTTAATTTAAAACCCTCAGTTTTGCTACTTAAGGAAACAAAATTAAAAGGGGAAAAATAGAATTTCTAAAACATCAACATAGAAAACATATTTTATTATCCACAAAATTATATTATTGCTATAAAAACTTTATTCTTCTTTTGCAAACTCGCTGGCAGGCTCTCATACACTTCACTATATAAGGATGCAACGTTACCTGAAATCACTACACATTTAATGATGAATCTTTTTTCCTCTTTGACATACTTCAGGAGTAGTAGATAATGGAAGAGTATTCAGACCTGAGTTCCAACCTGGCTACCTAATCTCAAATGTTTACTAACATTTTATTAAGACTTTTTGGTTTACAAAATCCTTTATACCACCATTTCGTTTGATCCTCTAATGTTACTTTAAAAGTTATTTTCATATTATACATATTTGGATTTCTCCCAACATTAAACAAAAACATCACAATTTCCTCAGATAAGATGGCTACATGAACTTAGGAGGGCAAAGCTTTGCTACTTGCATTGTTTCCTTATAGTTTGTTTTATCCTCCCCTGTTCTTTCTGACTCTTGAACAATTATAAGTCTACAATTAAAGCCTTAGCATTTCTTTTCCAGAAACTTTCCTTCCAAGATCACGCTTCCTGGTTCTTCCTATTTCTCCCTCCATGCTAATTAAATGCCAGTCACTGCTTTCCTTGTAAACCTCATTGTCTCCAAAAACCTTCTCTGAGGCACAAAAGTATTGCTTTTCCTTTCAGTTTTTCATGCTATTAAAACAGTTCTAGAGCATAGAAGAAGAATATACACCAATCTCACTTACCAATATATACGTAAAAATATTACTTTTGCATATGGCTTTTAAAAAAATCTTTATCTTCCACACAGTTACTCTTTGCTACATCTTTTAAATAGATTGTACTATTCTGAACTCAAAAATCTTTCTTTATTGAATACTCTATTTCCAGCCTTCATTTTCCAATATGAGGAGGTGAAGTTTGGAGCTCACTTTCAAATTATTCAGTCTTCCTAAAGACCAAGTGCAGAACAATTAAATAATTCATCACTGACTGTGTCTACCCACCCTTGCTTCAGGGACTGGTCATATGTTCACTTATAAATGAGCCTACTGTTCCATGGGGCCACCCAGAGGTTCCCATAGGGAGGATGACACACACTCTCTTGATAAAAGCCACACCTAACTAATACCCTAGGAAACGATCACCTGAAACTGCTCAAATTCACCATTTTCAGACAAGAACTTCCAAAGCTCGCATATTGATTTTCTTTGCTCTTAAATTCACTTTTGTCTCCAAGAATTCAGGTATCTCTTTGTCTGTCCAAGTTTCCATGAAAGTTTTCAGCAGTCTATCTTTTCTTTTTATGTTTCCATAATTTTATATTTCTATTCTCTCATTTCTGTAATTTTACTCATGATTTTTTAAAGTCTTTCATACATGCATGCATGTGTGTGTGTGAGAGGTGTGTGTACAGGTATGTTATAGCAATAAAAGTTAGAGCAATAATTTTTATAAATGTATCCCAGCTGATATAAATATATATACATCCATCCCCATTACCATGTCTTTTCTTCCTTCAACTATTGTTGGAGGGATGTTGTTTGTCTACCTAGGGCCTGGCTGGAGCAATAGAAGACTTTCTTTCTGGTTTTGTCCATCTGTCTTAAATAATGTGAATTTTCTCATCACAAAATCCACAGAACCATTCCTCAGTCATGTGGGTTCCACTTCATTTTCTCTCCTCAACAACTCACTGCACATGATGACATGTTTCTGTTTACACAAGTGTCCTCACATATTTCAGGAACCTACCTGCCCAGCTATAC
Organism: Tursiops truncatus; assembly: GCF_011762595.2. Classification (NCBI taxonomy): domain Eukaryota; kingdom Metazoa; phylum Chordata; class Mammalia; order Artiodactyla; family Delphinidae; genus Tursiops; species Tursiops truncatus. The sequence goes on along the minus strand of NC_047041.1, from coordinate 74,738,710 downwards.
CTCTTCATGTCAATGAGAAATCGTGGTTTTTCTGATAAACACTTTCCTGTGTCCTTTTATTCCAAGTCAAATTATGATGTTGAAGGAGCAGCAATGCCCACTCCTCAGTGACAAATCTAGTCTGTACTTCCTAGTGCTTTGTTTCCAATTCAGCTAAGCCTCTGGTAATATGTGTGTTAATATAAGGGCCTCAGATACAGACTCTGTCCCTAGCTTGCTAATAAAAATGTCACCACTGTAGACAGGTTGAGGCCATCCCCTTATATGCAGTGTAGGTCTACAAGAGGGAAAGCCACCAATGATGTAAGTCGCTCTGATTCTGCTCTTTCCTTCTTCAGTCTTAAATGTCCTCTTTTGTTTGTTCTAATAACTTTTAAGGCCACTCAAACTTCTTTTCTGTCACTTTGTGATTCATGCCCCCTAGCATCTAACCAGCTTATGTTGCAAGATCAAAACCAAAAATTTTGTAATTAATGTTAGAGTCACATCAGTGGCCTTCAGAAATGGATACTCCATATTTTGCCCATTAAGTAGTTATTAAAAGCATGACTGTCTGAGATCTTGAAGACTTCAGCACTGAGGCCCGCAAGCTGAGATGTACTTTCCATCTACATCAGCCTGGCAGTGGTCTTTGAAGTGTGACATCTTCACCTAATGCCCTCCTCTCTGCGCTTTGCCTAATTTTCCATTTAGAGAGCTCTCCCTGCCCTCTATACCTTTACAAGCTCTTTGTGCAATTTCATAAAACTCCATTAACCAGTCTCAGCACATTCACCATCTATTCATTCTTAACTCTCAAGTCTACCACCCTTTCTTCCCTGTCTCTCCCATATCCTAAGAGGTCTTCAGGAGGGTATTTAATCTTGCCTGACTTATCTTTTTTTTCTTTCCATTTTGAGCCTATTTGATCCTTTTATTCTAACATAATTTAAATTATCTCCCACATAGCTTTGTCAAGCTTATGCTGATAAAAGTTTGCAAAGGATGTTATGAAAGAATCTTAGAGATACCTTCAGCTTAGTCTTGAGGGGCAAGAGTTCTTGAGAATATTTCTTGGAGGAAATGATCTGAGTCTCAAAGAGAAGTAGGATTTCACTGGATAAAGAAGGGCTAGAAGGGCATCCTGGGTTGGGGGAAAAGCACATGCAGAGGGACAGAAATATAAAGCAGCACAATCTGAACATAACACCGAGTAGTTCACGGCTACCATGGCTAAAATGTGAGAGAGATGAGGAGAGACTGTTAGGAGATGCAGCTAGTGAGGTAAAGAGTGATCAAGAATAAGATAACCCTCATGGAAGCAACCTACATGCCCATCGACAGACGAATGGATCAAGAAGATGTGGTACATATATACAATAGAATATTACTCAGCCATAAAAAGGAACGAAATTGTAGAGACGTGGATGGACCTAGAGACTGTCATACAGAGTGAAGTAAATTAGAAAGAGAAAAACAAATATCGTATATTAATGCATATATGTGGAACCTAGAAAAATGGTACAGATGAACTGGTTTGCTGGGCAGAAATAGAGACACAGATGTAGAGAACAAATGTATGGCCACCAAGGGGGGAAGTGGTGGGTGGTGGTGGTGGTGGTGGGATGAATTGGGAGATTGGGATTGACAGGTATACACTAACATGTATAAAATACATAACTAATAAGAACCTGCTATATAATAAATTAATAAAATTAAATTAAAAAAAGAATAAGATGACCTTGAATTCTGTACACATGGGACAGGGAGGGCCACTCATGGGTTTAAAGCAAGGGATTGGCATTGCAAGATTTCTATTGCTCAAAGATCTCCAGCAGATCCATAGAAAAGTCAAAGCTTGAAGGAAGAGAGATTGGATAAGAGGTTTTTACAGTATTTAGGAAAGAGGTGAAATGACTGAGACTTGGATCGAGGTGAAGAGAAAGAGACAACTCGACTGATCTTGCTGGTGCCTTCTCACCTTCGAGTAACTTCATAAGTTATCTCTTCCATCCTTGGACCTTTATTTTGATTTATAAGAGACAACATAAAATTATGAGCATTATGTTTCAACTCCTAATCTTGAAATCCCTTCTAGCCTGGGGTTAGGACACCAGGAGGTCACGGGATTTCAGGATTTGAAAGGGTTTATTCTTGGGAATGAGCTAGAAGAAACCTCAATGAGGAGTAAAAGAAGCTTTGGGGAGTGTCTCAGAGAACATGGCTTTGGACAGGGGATGAGCAGTACAGACTCAAAACAAGACAGATAGCTGATAAGCCAGCCCACACTAAGAAGTTAAGACGTTGCCAAGCTCAATAGGCTTTAATTTCTGATATCTCTCCAATCAGTTCCATACTTTCTTACTTCTATCAACCATTATCAGATTTTTGTTCTCTTTTTGAACAAACAATAATTGCTTTCAGTTTCTCTGCCCTTCTTCTCAGGGCCACCGTACACACTGCTATGGGACTGAACTTACTGTGTACTGAGAAATCTTTGATACGTATATTCCAGGTTCTTAAAATATGGCCTGAACTCAACTCTTCAGCTTTCTTCCCCATATATACCTAACTTACGTAGACATTAGCCAAACTATACCACTCACTGTTTCCTGAATACTGTCATTTTCTTTGAATAGGATACGTTCTCCCTGATGACATATAGAAAGTCATCCCCAATCTACTTCTTATCTGGATGCTTTCATGGCTTTCATACTTTCCTATCTCCAAATCAGATACCATTTGTCCCTCCTTTGAATTGCCCTCTTGAAATTTTTTTTTAAATTATAATGACTTGTTTATTTGCCTTATCTCTTGTAAAATGTTTACTGTGAGCACCGAGTCTCACTCAACATTTTATCTTCCACATTGCCAACTAGGTCCTTTGCACTCTTTATTCTTTCTTTCCAAAGATATTTATTAAGCAACTACTAGGTGGCAGATAATGTATTAACCACTACAGAAAGCATATAGAATAAATCCAATACATCCTTGCCTTCACGAAGCTTAGAGTCTACTGAGGAAACAGACATTGAACCAATAAAGGTAAATATGAGTACCATCAAGGATCATTCCAGGGGGCTAAGGGATCGAAAATCATGTTTTGAAAGTCAATTTAGGTTAACGGACTCAGCAGCCATTCTCAATCTCCTTCTTTCTTTTTGCTTCTTTGCTAGAGACTGAGAAATCAAAACACCCACTTTCTCAGCTTTCCTTGCAGTGGGGGTGACTATATAACTCTACTAGCCAACAAGGGATGAGAAGATCTCCAGAAGGAAGTCATTACCAGTACCACTTCTCCCACCTTCCTCCTGTCTTAAACTCAGAACCACTGGCCCCAGCCATCTTACAACCACAGGGAAGAAACATGAACATGGAAGCCAATACACTCAGGGCAGCAGAGCAGAAGATGTAAAAAGCCCATGTCCTTAGTGGGATACCGTGTTGGTGAAGAAGCAGCAGCGGTGATCTCTGAACTTCACTGTCTATGAAGTTTAAGGCACCATCAACGCATTTCTTTTGTTACATGTAATCAAGTGCAATCCAAATACATCCAAAGGAAAACTAACAGTGTTGGGAAGTCTAAGAAGGCTGCCTGGAAGATGAACCTTTTGTGCTGAACCGTGAAAAATGTGTATATGTTAATCTGTCAAAGGAAGTTGGGGGCAGTAGTAGACAGAGAACATTGCAGACATAGGAATCAAGTTGGTCCCCGATGTGGGGCACTCGACTCACTGAAGATGCTACAGAGTGTATGTGGTGATGACATTGCAGAAAACAAAGGGAATAGTGTCATCATACCAGCCTGAAGAACCAGGCAGCAGCCCTGTAGAGCCATTTAAGGCTTCTGGTCTCCAACTTCAGCGAAAAGCCTTCTACAGACTCTGAGGGGGGAAATAATGTGTTTGCATTTTTACAAGCACTCTCTAGCGGCACTGTGATGACTACATAGAAAGGAGGACGGAGTAGATGTAGTAGGCCAGCTTGGAGACTGTTGCAGCAGTCCGGGCTAAAGATGGTGGCCTGGGCCAGCAGGCTGTGCCTCATAGAATATTTTTCATAGTGTCCCAATTACCTCATTCCCTCACCCCCCAGTCTTCTTCTTCCCAGAATGCACCCTGGATTCCCAGGTGGGAATCATGACATGATGTAAGGCAGATGAAATGGGGAGGGTATACATTCCCTACTTGACAGCAGAGAAAAGTTAGACACAGAAGGCAAACTGCCTTGGCAAACATTTCATCCCTTTAGAGCGACTTCCAGGACAGGTTCTGAGGTCCATGCTTGTATACCATGCCAAGTTAGAAGAACACTTTGTCATAATTAATGTGTTATAATAAACCTTCACTCTGAACTCTTATTTTATAACTCAGCATAAAACTGAGTTACAAACATAGGTAAAACATATTTCAGAGGTAAAACATATAGCTTTTCTGCTAATTAATTTCAGAGTGTATAAGGTGGTATAGGTTTTTTAGTCTAGGGGCCATGATAAGGCTCCAGGAAGTAGGATTTTTCTCTGCTTCAGCTGATTGATTATTGACTAGCAGTTGATCTCTGTCATGTTAGTATCATTCCCAGTAAAATGACACCTAATAGGGTCATGTTCTTCTCCTTCATCTATCACAATAGCAATCAAAATAATTATGTAAATCTTTATTTAATTTCGTTCTCCACCACAACGTTAATCTATTTTGGAAAAATAGGTTAACCAGCATTATCTGTCTAGTGACTGGCATCATCCCTGGCACAGAGCATTTACTAAAAATATATGTGAAACAATAACCAACAATTATTGAGCAATTACTAATTAGTAGATACTGTGTTAAGGACTTTACAACATCTCATTTATTTTCATGCTAATTTTATGAAGTAGATATAACTACTCTCTCCAGTTTAGAGTTGAAGAAAATGGAACCTAGAGATATCAAGTTGTTTAATCACAAAATTTAGCAAGTGGCAGAGCTGGATTCAGACTCAGACCACTTATTAATATATGATACTGCCTTTCTTGAATATATGAGTGAGTGAGTGAATAAATCAATGAATAGATTGACTGAATTTTCTGACAATGCACCAGGCATCATAAAATCTGTTTCCAACTAGTACAAACCCTAGACTTAACTAAAAAGTATAAAAATCACCTGTTCATATGTAATTACCATAACATGCTGTCACATTTGTGTTTCTCAACCCAGGAGACATTCGGCAATTTCTGGAGACGTATTTGGTTTTCACAGCTAGAAGGGGGAGTTGCCCTGGCATCTAGTGGGCAGAGGTCACAGATGCTTCCAAACCTCCTACAATGCACAGGACAGCCCCCCACGACAAGAAACTGTCTGGGGGCTTCTCTGGTCCCGCAGTGGTTAAGAATCCATCTGCCAGTGCAGGGGACACAGGTTCAAGCCCTGGTCCAGGAAGATCCCACATGCCGTGGAGCAACTAAGCCAGTGCACCACAACTACTGAGCCTGCACTCTAGAGCCCGTGAGCCACAACTACTGAGCCTGAGAGCCACAACTACTGAGCCTGCGCACCTAGAGCCTGTGCTCTGCAACAAGAGAAGCCACCACAATAAGAAGCCCGCACACCGCAACGAAGAGTAGCCCCCACTCACCCCAACTAGAGAAAGCCCACGCAAAGCAACGAAGACCCAATGCAGCCAAAAATAAAAATAAATAATCAATCAGACTATGTCACTAAAAAAAAAGGAACTGTCTGGTTCACTATGTCAATTGTGCCAAAGTTGAGAAACCTTGTTCTATTATCATATGACTGTTCATATGAAGTTAGATTAAAATCATATTTAAACCACTCCTGTAAAAAAAAAAATTCTCATCAGGTTAAATAACATGCAAGACTCTCACAAAATAACACTTTCCTATAGGAATAATAAGAGTGATAATAGAGGAAAAGTGGTGGGGACATTCCTTTTTCTTGTAGGTCAGCAGTGCCTTGCTAAAATGCAGAGCTGAGGAGGAAATGTACACCATTTCACTTTGTAGATACACCTTGACACCTTAAAGGCAGACAAGCCACATGACCAGCAAGGAGCCAGTAACCCATTCTGCTTGGGCCTGAAGCTATCAGCTATTACATACTTAAAAAGGGAAGGGGAACAAATAAATTCCCACAGACACATCTCAACGTTATTTAACATCTGTTTCAAAATAATTAACAAGGTACCAAGCTGTTTTACAACCTTGAAAAACCTGTCAAAGAAAGGAACGCGTAGCAAAATTGCAGTTGTTGAATCTAGGCACTAGGGGGAAGCAGCACATAAGAGCGTGGGTTCATCCCTGAAGAAAAATTTAGTGCTGCATTGCTTAAATTCTCTTGGAACAAAAGAAGTAAACATGCTTTTCCCCAACATTTCTCACCATTGCCTTGTATTTTTTTTAATTGGACTTAAAATTATTAAGTTGCTTTTGTTTTCTAAATAAATCTTTTGTTCTCGAATATTTGTTTCTCTGTGACAAATATGTAGTGTGTATGTGGGTATGTAGACATACAATTATGCATATTATATGAACATAAATTGCATATATTGTATGTAATTATATAAATTATACATATGCCATTTATAATAATAATGCTGGTGAACAGAATCCAATAATATCTGTCACTCTCTGTTGAGCATTTTATCTCACTTAATAATTTTAACAATCTTATGGGGAAAGTATTAGTTTTTTCCTTTTGTAGTTTAATTTCCAAGGATCAGAGGGATCAAACAACTTGGCCAGGCTACCACAGCATAATGAACTACAGGAGTGGGATTCATGTTACACATTTCAGAGAACCCAAAGTCTGCGAGCATTTTGAGATCAGGGGTCTTGTCTTAATTTCTATTCTTCCTCACCAAAGTTCAGTGCTACAAATGTATCAGTTGTAATAACAGCTTGTGCCCATTTCATGGCATTAAAGAAAAATAATTCATATGGGAAAATGAAGGAAATTACTAGGATGCATGTTAAAATGCAGATGACCAGGCTCACTCTGGACTAATTAAATCAGAATTTCTCATGAAGGGTATTTTTCTTAAAGGTCTCCAGGTGATTCTAATACACAACTATTACTGAGAATCCATAGGGTAGTGACTATGAGAGTCAAATTTTGAGTAGTTTGAGAAGCATTTTCTCACTTTTTGGTAAGTCCTCAAAGACAGAACTGAAAATGACAAATAGCTGTGGAGAAGGTTATGAAGGTGATGTTTGCCACTGAAGGAGACACAAGTTTGCAGCCCACCAACACTGCTAATGTCCCACTCAATTGTGTTCTATTCCATCTGTGGTCAATTTTGTGACTTCAGTGACAGAGGCAGGAACTATTCTTGTCTATTTCCATAAACAGCATTTCCATGCAAGGCCAACAACATGCATAGAAGTTCGTGGTAGATACAATTAGAATCATTTCTGTCCTACATCACTGATTACCTTCTAGAACTTCAGCAGAATGTCCAAGATACATCTCGAGATGTGATTTATCATTAATACTAACTCTAAATTACTATTATTGAACACAGATCCTTGCACATAATGAACAAGTGACAACCTTTCGCTGTGTGGTTAAGTGGATAAACGGACTGACAGTGACTTATTAATTGATGAGATCCCTTGCTGGTCTTATTAGTTAATCTTCAAAAACCCACCACAAGGCTACTTAGTTATCTCTACCAGTACTTCTATCTACCCAATTGCTTAAAAAATACAAATCGATGTTGACAGCTCAGATAAAGTTCTCCTTTTCCCATTTTTTTAAACTCAACTGAGGTAAACGTAGATCTGAATTTAGAAATGAAGGAAGGTCTGAAAAGCTTTGTGATTGTTTTAACATAACTATGAGATATAATTAGGAACATTTTAAACTATTCTGAGGTGGCACAAGAAAAGTGGCTTGCCTTTGCGAAGACGAGAGGGTGGGGTTTTTTTTGTTGTTGGTTTCCGTTGGATTTTAACCAAACCTCCCCATGAAAAAACGAAGTCATTCTACAGGACTTTTTCAAGAAGCCTGACTCCTATGTGTTGTACTCATTGTGTTCAGTATCCATTCAAATCACTACACATAACTAACTCATAGTCAGTATCAGCATGAAAGCAATTCCTGGATGTGCTAACATGTTGATATCTTCCAGAATTATCATGCCAATTCCCACATAAAAGTAAAACCGTCTATGCCAATTGTTTGTCTGTTGCTTTGTTTTGTCATTTATATTCCAATAGGCACATCATTCTGAAGAGTGGTACTCAGGAAGCTAACAACCCTTCCAGTGAAGGTGGCATAATATCCAATACTTTGAATGGCAGAGAGCTCAGAGCAAAAACTCCAAGTGTTGCAATGTAGTAACAAAAAGTAAAGGTGGAGACACACTTAGCAGAGTTCCCAAAGAACCTTGTAATCCACACAAAGTGTCAAGGCACAGCTGTGGAGGTGACTGGGGCATTCCCTAGTTCCCAAGACACCAGCAAAGTTCTTTAATCAGCACGAATACTGTTCTGTTCTGTATGTAATATTGTTCTTAAATATTAAGCAGCTGCCACCTGGCAGCTCTGATACAGTAGGAACGTGTCAGGAGCAAGGAAGAACAGTTTCCAATGAGAATACTAGGTCAGAGTGAATCAGAGAGACTAAGTGAGTGTGTGAGAGAGGACAGACTACACACCCACCCAGGATTAATAGAAAAAGAGGGGGTGGGAGGGCACTAGATGCCTTATGCCACTGACCTTCTTTGTCCACCCAGCCAGCAAGGATGTACTTTCTGAGTGTGTGGGTTGTTTGGCTTTCTTTTTCCATCAGCAAGGATGTTGTGCAGTGTTGAGTCTGTGATACACAGAGTAGGTTGGGTTTAGATGATAAAACAGCCACAACTCTCGCGGGCCAAACAAGCTGTCCTTGTCATTCAGAATTCTGAAGATGAAGCCTTTAGAGTGTGACAGAAGAATTTTAGAGTTTTTTCAATCCCCCCTGCCCTTTTTGTTCTCCAAGAGGAAGGATGTCCTTGCAATTTAACCACAGGCTTTTGCCTGTCTCAGGTTTACTGGAGCCCTCTGTGGCCAGGCCAGACGATGGAATATGGTCTGCCAATGACTCTAACCCATGATCTCAGACCTCACAGTTAGAGGCAACAACCAGTTGAGAAATAGTGTCAAGAGAGATGTCTCAGAAATGAAGCTTAAATGCCCTTACAGGAGAGTGGAGATCGAAGGTAGGCAGAGGACCTAGACCCCTTCTGAGAACATGTGTGCAGGACTGGGTCTGATTCCCAGGCATAGTGGGGGAAGGATAAAGCCCGCTTCAAGTGTGCCCAGAGAGGATGGCCAGGAAGGTGAAGAGCCTAGGAAACCTTGGTTGTGAGAAGGGCTGAGTGGACTCCTTAGAGCGATCAGCCTCCACTTACCGTTCAAGCAATTTCTACTATATGCCAGGCTCTTAATATGCAACAAATCCAGAAGGCACATGTTTCTATATCCATTTTGTAGATAAGGAAACTTAGGCTCATTGAGGAGCAGTGACCTGCAAGAAATCACTGTCCACGTAAGGCAGAGCTGGGGAGGGGAAGTCTTGGCTGGGCGGTGAGGAATATAAACTACCTAAGCTACAAAGTACCTTACAGATCAGCATCCAATACTTTCCTTTTCACAGATGGTGACCAGGAGCCCTTTAACAACATCATGACTTGCTCAAGCTGGCTTTGCCCACATCAGCTGAGTCTTATCTTTGTTGGGTCTTCAAACAGTGCTACCCAATAGGTTCTCAACTAAGGAAGTGATTTACTTTAATTTTCTTTTAAACCCCCATGTGTTGATGGAATGAGATAACTTTGAGGATGATGATGATGGTGATGATAACCATCCTTTAATGAAGTGACTACTATGTGCCCGTTGCTGGGCTAGCTTTCCTCTCTAGCTCCCACAATGACTCTGTCATAGATATCACTAATCCCCTTTGCATAGTTGAGAAAATTCATTCTCACCGTAGTTGCCTGATTCATTCAAAGTGACCAAACAGTATCAGGTCGCCATCTTATATTTTATTCTAAAATCTGCATTCTTTTTACATATCATGCTGAGAGAATTTGTCTGCAAAAATTATTCATTAAGAAATAACTTAGTCCCCATTTAAACTAATCAAAAACAAACAAAAATGCTAGAACATCCATTGATTAGTATAAAGAAACGATTATTATACTGATTTGACCTAAAGCCTAATGCTTTGGTGAGCTCATGCACCCTTGCCTTTGATGAAGGTACAAGTTCCACTTTGCTTTTTGAGATACTAAAATTAGCCTATGAAGCCCCATTTCTGCAAGTACCAGACACAGGGAATCTAGATATCTCAAGCTGAGAACTACTTTGTTACAAAATATTAAAAATAATTCCTGCTGATTTTACACTTTTGGACTTTGTATTACACTGAATTAAATTATAAACCTCAAGGCGTTTACTCACACATTTTTGGCTAAAAGCACAGACCAGCATTGTGATTTGATTTCCATTAAGGTTACCAATGAAAATCTATGAGTTGCTAAAGGGTTACAAATCTCTTCCTGTAGCAACAAAAGCACTATAAATCCGCAAGAGCTTTTCCCTCTGAGGGAGAAAAATTGCAAAAGAGAAATGATAGATGGGGCTTGCTAGAAATTTTAATTAAAGGTGTGAGTGAAAAATTCTGAATCAGGCCAGTGGCAGCTGCACTCAGACATGACCTGCTACAACAGCAGAGGTGGGGACACGTGTCGGGAAATAGCTATCCTGTGAGAACAGCCATAATACCCTTGAATTTCATTTCATATGGCTCTCCATAAAGTCTAGCTCTGAAAGGCCTTGTGCGAGACCTCCCTAGCTCAGAGAATAAGTCAGAATACAAAGAAATCGGCTCTTGGTTGCTTAGTGAAACCAGAGTGTAGACCACAGCATGTCTTTAGTGTGTGTGTGTGCTGTCCCTTGTTTGTCAAAGGACAGTATGCCCTGCCACCGTGCACTGCTTGCTGCAGTAATTAAGTAGTTAAAAGCCCTGGCCATGGAAGGTTCCGTATGAAACTTCTTTAAGAACTAGGATTGAAGAATATCAGCTACCCATATAAATATTGTAATGTTCTCCTCTTCTATTGCAGGCTTTACCAACAGGGCATTTAGGAGATGCATCTTTTCTTATCCCTACTTCCACATGTTCACTCACCAGGTTTTGACATGCTTTGGGGGACAGGAAGAAGAACTTGAACTTAATATCACATGAACATGGTTCCATCTCGACTCCATCACTTATAAATTGTCTGACTCCGGTCTGTTAATTTCTCAGGTTCTCATCTATAAATCTCACTAGCCTTGAGGGCTATTTGTTATAAGGTCATATGCCCTTAATTCAAAGTGCTTGGTAAATAGTCAAGCATTAAATAAATATAAGATGCTGTGACTATTCTTTCCTTTATTTCTAAATCACACTTACTCTCCTCTACCATACTTATTGAAAGTTAAAGACTTCTATGGCTGATTGAATTTAATTTTGACTTTAAGTTAGAATCAGACCGCTTACAAGTCAATACATTTCATGAGAAAAGCATGCTACTCCTTATTACAACCATCCTCATCGTTAGTCTCCTGTATGGATTCCCCCAAAATAACAAAGCAAACACAAAAACCACTATTCAAAAGAACAGATCAGTTTAGTAACAGTAATAAGTAACTCTTATGCCTTTAATTTTTGTTACAAATTATAGAATCAAAGCCTTAAATCCAAGGGCACAGGATGATCTGCTAAGTGGTCACTCAGATATGCCTGATCTCTGTGATGTGTACCCTGACCTCCTGGGAAAGACATAGTGGATCCCTAGACCCTCGTATTTTCCTCCAGAGCAGTAGAAATCTTAGTTGGGCACACAGCTGGCTAGAATAAAGTCTACTTTCCTAGTCTCCCATGCAGGTAGATATGGCCACATATCTAAGTTATAGCCAATGAGATGTAAGCAGAACAATCAAGTGAATCAGGAACTCTCCTTAAGTCTCCCTTCTTCATCCTTCCCTCCATGTTTCTGCCTGGGACACAGAGCCACCCTGGACCATGTGTCTGAGGCCCACCACTAGTGATGGTAGAGTGTTGAGCTGGAGCAACCAAGTCTCTGAGAACTTTGAGGAGCAGAGTCATGAAACCAGCGCTGGACTTTCATGATGGAGAAATAAACATCTATATTCTTTAAGTCACTGATGTTTTTCTCGTTTCTGTCACTCACAGCCAACTTATGATGTTACTTTTCCACAGCTTTGTTTCCAGAGTCCCTCAACTTTCAAAACTCCTGCGTTATGCCTTAATATTTGTTTATTTTAGTGCAATACATTTGACAAATATTTATTAGGCAACTTTCATATGCAAGACCAAGTACTGGAGAGTATGTTGTACTGAGAGAATCAGTGAGCAACTCCAACACAAGTCACACCCCTAAGATCCTTAATAGTGAAAGAAGAAGAAGTTATAGGGTGCCTAGGATCAGTACCTCTTAACAGAGAAACCTAATCTATCAGGGGCCCAGTGTGCGGAAGGAAGGTTTGTTGGAGGATGAAACATTAGGAGTGACAACTTAAAAATGAGATGTTAGGCAATGGGCAGTGAGTGGAGGTGCATTCCAGGAAAAGGAACAGTATTTCCAAAGGCCTTTGAGCAGGAAACAACATAGTGTGTTGAAAGAGGAGAAGTCAATATAGTTAGAGCAGAACAAGGGAGACACCAGATTAAGTGTAGAGGGAGTCAAGGTCGAAAACCTCTCACTCTATTCCTTTTTGTCTCTCTGTCACCTTCTAAACTATGAGAATGGACTGAACAATGAAAAAAAATGACTACAGTTCATAAAGAACAAAATTCTAGGGCCTGTTTTTCAGAATTTTCTCGTGGGTGAGGAGATGATAGAATGTAAACCCACACCAATCAAAGTATTTCCTGATTCTAGTGTTTGATTTTTTTTCCCAAAAGGAAAAACACTGAAGTAAGCAAAGATAACACTTAATGGGGTCATTGTTTTGCCCTAGTTTATATAAGAATGAACAGACCAAACTGAAACATGCAAGTCATCCCTCAACAGAACACTGTTTGTTTCCCTCTGTTTCCAGTCCTTCTCATTTGCAAAAATAAATAAACAAATGGAACTCTCTTCTTTGACAGAAGCTGGCCTCTCAGAATTTTTTGTTTCCTACGTAAGAAAATATTAATGCATTTCACTGAACCAATGTGTGCATACATCCTTTTCTCCACGGTACTGAGAAGAGTTGGGGAAAGCCTATTACAAGGATTAAAATGATCCATGGAGCACACTAGAGGGCAGGTATCCCTTTTAAATCTGCTGTAATGTCCACCCACAGACTAACAGCCAACCACTACCATTGTAGATAGCGCTCCTAGAGTGGCCCCATTTTCCCAGAATTGTTCAAATATAAGGCAAAAAATTTGCTACCTGCTTCTCAAATAAGCCAAGCTTTGCTCTTGTTCCTCCTGTCACCTCTAAACTGTTTTCCCTGAATTCCTCAAGCCTGGCTGCTTCTCAACATCTAAGTCTCACTTCCGATATCACCTCCTAGGAGAGGCCATCCCTTAGAGCTTTTCCTAAAATAACCTCTCCTGCTTTATGTTACATCACATGTTTCCTTCTAACATTTACCAACCTCCAAATTGCCTTGTTATATGTGCTTACTTAAAATGCATCTGTCTCTTCTAGAAAGTTACTCCTTAAAGGCAGTGACCTTGCCTTACTCACTACTCTATTTTCAGGAGGTAGAAAAAACTTTGTAGAGTATCTGGTGAATGAGTGAAACAACGGTCAGTCCTTTAAAATGAATATTATCATAATTCTCCTTACAGATAACTCACAAAGATTTGAAATAACTTGATCAAGGTTATAGAGCAAGTTGATGGCAGAATCACTTGACCTCAGGGACTCTTTTAAGCTATCAATGTTTCTTCCCTAAATTTTTTGGGAAAAAATAATGTATCTTAAGAAAATCTTCATTTTCAAAATTCTAGTCTCTTCTTTGCCTTTTCCCTCTATTCTATTAATATCCAATCAAATCTACTTTCAAACTACTATTTACATTGTCCATCCTTTTTCTTTCTACTCTCTCTGCCACCATTTTAATTAATAGTCATATCCTATGAACAACTGGAATAGCCTCCTAATTAGTTGCATTGCCTTTAGTTTCTTCCTGCTCCTGTCTATAATTCTATACATGTGTCTCCCAGATTAATTGCCTTAAACTTCAATTTTATCATGCTATTGATCAGCATCTCCAGTTGTTGTCTGTTGCCATCAGGTTAAAATGTAAATTGTTTGGCTTACATTCAAGGCCCTTCACAGCTGCCCCCAACCTACCTTTCTCACATTATCCTCTCCTTAAACTCTCTACATGATCTCCAGCTAAATTGGCCCACTCACTATTCAAACATCTCTTGAGTTCTTCCTATTCTTCAACCACACTTACCCTACTATTCTCCAAAAAATGTCTCGCCACATTCAAATCACATTTATTTCTCAAGACACTGGAGAATTTCCACCTCCTCTTGGAAAGTTTTCCAGATAACTCCAATGTACATGGATCCACCTGTCTCTAAATTCATCAGTACCTAGAACAGGGCCCAGCTCATTGTAGGTATGCAGCAAATTTTTGTCCAGTGAATTACTGAATCTGTGGTTGAAATCATGCTCTGTCTTATGGCAGCTTTTATTTTGTCTTATTTTATTTTACCTGTATGATTAAACCTCGAGTCCCTTTCCAACTGGGTCTTTGAGATATGAGGCCATGATTCCTATTCATCTCCTTACACACAAGAAGTAATGCCTCTTGTCTAACAGATTACTCCACATGCTTTAACCAAGTGAGCCAAATGTCACATTGTATTACTGATAAACGTACACTCTCTGATTTGTTTTATGGCTCAGGATTTAACAACTACTACACATAAAACAACCAACCCTACAGATTTTATCAGAGAGGCACTTGAGATTCAAAGTGTACCTCTCCTTTTTCTTCCGTGAGTATTTTACCATCATTGATACATTATGAAAGCAAATTCTCAATCTGAGCCATTTCTTGTTGGAATTCTAGCTGCATTCTTTTTTTTAACTTTTCTGATCCTCATGAAATGATAACCCAAGTTATGGTGTGCCAACAATGTAAGGACACCAAAACACACTATAGGATAGGTACCTATAGCTATCTACCTACAGGATAGATAACTATTTCTATCCTATTCTATACTAGGATAGAAACTAGTATAAAACAGGGTCCATACACTTCTGGGCAGCACACACAAAAGGCAGCATATACAAAAGACATACTGACCAATATCACTTCTTCTCAATACTACGTGAGTATCGTCAGTTAATAAATGTCATGGAAATTCGAAGGAAGTATGAATTAATGAAGGCTGGGGCATTACAAGAAGATACCCGAAACTCTCTTCAACAACAGTGCAGTTATTTTTGAGTCCATGTACATGTCAACCTGCTCTATACGGTCTCTACCTCCTATAAATATGTAATCTGCAATTTAACTTTAATACCTTCACGTATGTTTTTAAGAGAAAGAAAAGTAGATGATATTGACAACTTGCTCTTTAATCGCTTGGACATTGATTTAACGCAATCACAAAGAGGTCTTGCATCCACTGTAGCCAAAGCAGCTACACCCCATATATCTCTTCCACATTATCCTATTCTGTTCCATTTCTTACTAGTACATGAGAACAGCTAATTATTTACTGACCTATGTCAGGGGCTGCCAAAATATAGCCCATAAAACAAATATGACCCTCATTCTACTTTTATAAATAAAACTTTATTGGAACACAGTCATGTTTACTCATTACATATTGCCTAAGGCTGCACTTGTGCTAACACAACAAGGTTGAGTAGTTGTGACTGAAACCGTATGGCCCACAAAGCCTAAAATATTTATATCTGGCTTTTTCCTATCTTACCCTTGGCCTATGAATCTCTTGTCTGTCTCCTCACTCTCAGAACTTGAAAAGAGACTTTTTTGTTTACTGCTTTGACCATGACATTTGTACCTGGGACATAATAGATGCTTCATTCCTGTTGCTGACCACTCTTGGGGACTTAACAGGAGGAGTGTAAATTGTGTTAACATGGACCCAAAGCTCTGAACTCAGCTGCACATCTGGAATCACTGCTTTCTGGGTATATATGTAATGAACTCATGTAAAGAAATTTGTAAATGGCCAAAGAATACTCTGGGGAGGATTCTTGGCCCAAGAAACAGTTTTATAGAAAATGTCTTGGCCTCACTGCTGGGCTTACTGGGAGCAGAGCACTGTATTTTTCATAGACCTGCTATGCGAAACAAAACATGTACCAAATCACCAGGCAGGCCTGGAGCTGAGAATCTGGGTAACATTTGGAGAATAAGAGTTTAGGGTAACACATTTCTAAAAACTTGTTGATAGGAGCAGCAGCCTGTGCCTTTTAATTAATTTATTTGACTCTTGTCAATTGATATTACCCAGAGGTTTTAAGAAAAACACACACACACACACAACAGTTGTAAAATATAAAAACACCACTTCCCATCATTCTCTTCTAGTTTCTAGGAGTAACTTACAATTTTATTCTATGCAACATTCTCACCAAAGAAACTCCTTATTAACAAGTGCAAAGTCTGACCTATTGAAACCCAGCCAATTCCTCTATGCCAGGCAGATGTGTCAGAACAAGTCAACACCAACATGTCGATTTTTCGATATTCTATTTAAAGGACAAAGGTGAACGTAACAGTGTCTCAACGTTAAATAACCTATACACCAAGATAGAGAGCCTTGCCCAGTAGATCAGAATATGTATTATATCTGGAAGTTTTATCAGATAGGTCTCCAGGTTGAGCTGCCCCATCATGACCCATACACTCCTCAAGGCAATATGGGTGGATGGCATTCCCCCAATTTTACATCATTTCAATCCATTCTCCACTCTATAGCCTTAGCAATTTAAAATGTAGTCTACTCACATCTCTCCCCTTCAAAAAATTCTTATCTCCACACTGCCTTCAGGAGCTAAAGCTCTCATAATACAATATTATGTACATAATACATAATACTCATGAACTCATGGTTCATGAGTTAGCTCTGTGCGTCTGCCTGCCTGTCTCCCCTTTGCTACAAGCCTCTCTCCACCCCTTCCCTCCCTTGTCCTCTGCTCTGAAGGCTGCACTTCTAAGAGTTTTGATAATGCCTCATTCTATCTCTGGCCCCCATTCCTCCCTTTCTATCTTTTTCCCTATCCCTTTTTCTCTGGCGCTTCTGAGCCTTTGTGCATGCTGTTTCCTTTCTGGTTCTGATTGAAACGCTCTCCTTTCTACTCTTTTTTGGCTAACCTAGACTTATTATTTTAGTCTCATTTCAGATTATTCTTTCTCCTGATAGCTCTTCCTGATTCCTGAAGTCCACATTAATAGAAAAACCCCATGATAGGTAACACTTTATTTGGAATTCCACCCCCAAATCTAACCCCCAAAAATGTTTTACCTGAAAAGACTAATGAAAGGTAGAGCTCTAACTTAACTGTGATGTCTCCCCCAACATGATCTAAATTCTTCAAATCAATGTACTAAGTACAGCTTTAAGTACTCTCCCAGCTCTCCCAAGCAATTTAACTATGCACCTCTTGGATAAATCTTTAAATGCTTTGCTATTTAAAAAAAAACAAAACCACAGAGATTGTTCTATTAAAATATGGAAAAAGTGCTCTGTTTAAAATGACACACTAAATGTATTCTAATCAAGGACATAAGACTTGTTTTGAAAGGCTTTCACTTTAAGGAAATCAAAGACAGAACACGGATGAAGGCAAGCCACTTGTAATAAAAAGCTCCAATGCCTATAGTAATATGAGAAAACACCTGTTATTCTGGAGACGTACTTGTAACAAAGTAGGCTTGCAGATAACAATACGAAGTTGCATGTAAAATAAAAATGGAGTGTTAATGTTTTTAACTGGACACGTCTGGGCAGCAAACACTGAGTGAAGGCATTTTAAGTACATCAACAGCTCCCTCACTAGCTTCTGGTTATGTGGACATTGCTGTAATCTAAGTGGTTAAAATGATGCTTGCCACCTTTCTTATAACCTGCTGTGGGTAGAGGGTCAAAAAGTGGTATCTTGGGAGTGAAGAAAATTGATCTCAGAAGTGCCAACAACAGTAGGCAGAAGAGGTAATCTTGCTTCAGAGAGAACCAAACAAATCCCAAAGCAGGCACCCAACTCTAGGCCTATACAGACCTGGCCAGATCCGAAGCTGGTGTAGATTTCAGAAACTAAGGTTGAGGTGTGGCATTGGGTATAAGGAGCAAAGATGACTAAAGCATAAGTCCCACCTGTGGAAAGGGGTTTGAATGAGGCAGGGAGAACTGAAAACTGGGAACAGAACTGGGTGATGAGACTCGGGAATGAAGATAGCTTGGCAGGCCTCCCTGGCAAAAGTTGGAGGGGCCACAGGGCTGAGATTCCTGCGGGAAATAGTGTGAGAGCAAAGTGAGACAACGAGCAGCAGACTGCAGCCCCCAGGAGGAGGAAGGACTAGGGGCTTGGCCTCAGCTGGCCTCTGGTATTTCTGCCTGCAGGTCCAATGTACAGCAAAGCTTTCTAAACTGTGCTTGTCACAGCCTAGGAAGCTCTTACTGTTCTTCCAGAACCTCCTGCGTTCACGGGTGAAAGGAGAGGGGCTGTACCCACCAAATGATAAAGCTCAGCTCCAAACTCTTGCTTTGGGCATCATAGGGTCTCTGAGAAATGCCTCCAGGAAGCAAGTCTGATTTTAGTGCATTTCACTTCAATTAAGACAATGTCCCTGTTGTCATTCTATGTCTGTATTTGAAAGAAAACCAAGAGACCAGAATGGGGATCCCATCCCCAAAACTTAGCAAAGTATGCTCTCTTCCTCTACTCATCTTCTTAGGGGAAAAAGGGAAGGTAAAGAAAAGGAGAGAAGAGAATTCTGCACCGTTTTTAGCCTTCCCAAAGGAGATGTTAACTGCCTGCAAAAGAACTAGCCTGCCAGCTCCATTGCAAACCTCCCCTATAAAATCCACGATGCCTACTGAAATCATACCAACTTCAAATATAGAGATCCACCCTAAAATGTGAAGCACTGTGATGAGGGTTATCAGATAACTATATTCCTGACTTTCTAGTTCAATACCCATGCCCTTTTAAAAGACATGTATGAAAAATTTTTTTAAAAAGAGAAAAGCAAAGAGAGGTGTGGCAATTTTAAGTCGTGAAAAGAACACAGACATTCATGTTCTTTGAACAAAGAAAACCTGTCAGGCAACATCTTCCTCTTTAACCAAGTGACATCTGAAAAGTCAAAAGGGAAACTTCACACCCAGCTAGGAAGAGTGGTTCAGTCAATTTTGGTGATCGATGGGGGTCAAGGCTGTCGTAGTCAGATCAGAGCAACGGATTTAGGTTTCACGTTCATTTAGCAGTAAGTTGCTTCACAGGTCATTATGCAACGACTTTCAACAGGTCCAAGGAAAGTTCTGTGTGGTGTTTTTCTGCCACCCAACACAGTCATGTGCTCTGTTGTTCTATAACATTTTCAGGTTCAGTGAGGAGATTTTAGAAGTGCTTCTAAGGGAACTCATCTCCTTCTCCTGCTTGTCAATTACTAATGTGGATAACCGGTTAAGTTATACTTCATTGTCAGAATTATCAGTAGTGTGTGACCAATTATTTATATAATTACGCATGATCTTTATAAGGAAACACAGCTTACAGAGGAACTATATCCTTGAAATTTCTAAAAGTTCTTTGCACATGCCTCATACTCGTGCATTTGGTGAATGAGTGCAGAAATAAATTACAGATAAGTAGATGCATTCAACAACACTTTTTCTGAAATCTAAACTAGTTCTCATAAAGTAGTTTCAAGATATATTCATCCTGTTTAAAGAAGAATTGACAAAATGGATCTTTTCTAACAGTTATTTGTTTATGTGAAATAGACAAGACTTACTCAAGTAAGCTATTCTTTCTAGATCATAATTATTAATACTTAAAAACTAAAAATGAGCTAATGTTTCTGTCTACACTGGAAACCTCAGGGCCTCAAATTCGAGTTCTATCCCATTCCTATCCCCTGTAACTTTTCTTATACTGAAGTAATAAATCACACGTGTTAATTTAAAGTACTACTGATATATCTGGAGGTTAGATATGGTGTCAGGAGCAGAAATTTGGCAAAGGTCCGTGGGGTTCCATGTGTTAAACCACACAGGGCAATTTGTGCTATGGGAGTAGAATGAAATTATAATTTCAGAATTAAATATTCTGAAATTATATGGTGTTTCATTTTTATTCCACAAGTGTATTCTTTTAAATGTTTTAAAGTAAAGGCTAAAATGATATTGCATACAGAAGCTAAACTCAGGTTTATACTTTCAAATAATTTAAATAATAAGCTCAATGAAGGAACACACTGGAGTATGGGAATTACACTAAGAAAAGACAAAAATCACTAGGTTACTGCCTGCCACCTATCCACAATAAGCTCCAGATTGCCATTTTTACAAACTGCTACAGGAACACTAAAGGAGAAGCAGCATTTTAATACCTCACCAAAAAAAAAAAAAAAAAAAAAAGAATAAAAAACTGGAAAAAGATTCACTTTTGGATGCCCAACTTCCCTCATTTGATGGGAGGCCAAGGCTCCACAGTGAAAGCAAAGTGGAGAGGTTTTCCCCCAAGGTTTTAAATTACTAAATCATTACTTAAATTATCTAAGTAATTACCTTAAACGTCTGCTTTGCTTTGGCTGTGGAGACATAGTCACAACCATGAAGACCCTACTGAAACAAGAAGATATGAAGTTCATAAAATGTTCTCCATCTCCACTGCAGAAAGGAACACGAACGTTACCTGAAAATGCAAACTGTGATCTTTTGTGATGAGATTCAAGAAAACCTTTACTTTCAAGTTATAATGACTATTCCTATATTTCTTCATATCCTATAGTCAAGGGAAATTTTATTGCCTAATTATCTACATTAAGTGATAACTAAAGCATACATAGTCTGAGAATTGTAGACTGTGTTAGTCATTCACATTTTAAAACATAAATGTTTAGAACTATCCATTTTCTGGGGTCCTTTGGTCTCTTGTTCCTTTCTGAGTTCTTACTATAACAATAAGAGATACATGTAAGGAAATAATTTTTCCCCAAAAATAACATCAAGTCTGTGTCTCGATTCCACAAGTGAAATATACCAGGCTCTAGAGAATGTTTCATGAAACTGTAGAGAAAATTGTTAAGTAAATGAAGTGTTTATTTTCTGTACGAAACTTCCTGTTTTAGGGGAATATCCTGCCATCTTGACCTTACTTCCCCACTTACTTGGTCTATTGCTTTTATTCAAGGCCTTACCATTGTATTTCCACTCAGAAAATTGTGACACGTGGGTACACTACCATTTCCTTCTGTTGTAATTAAAAAGGTATTTATGCAGTGTTCTAATCTCACAATGGTCACATACTCACAGCGAGATGCCTAGTTTATCTGAAAGGTCATTGGTTGAAAGTCCTTCAGTCAGAATTGAAGGACAGGTCCCAGATTCTCAGCTTAAGCGTCAGGGTTCCAAAGTAAAGTTATCCTTGGGAAACATTCATTTCCCTTCCCATGATCAGATAGTATTATGTCTGTAACTTATTATTCAAGGCTATCTTCCATTTTATCCTTAGAATATTTCATCTTTACCTTTCCTCTAGCTGATATATATAATTGTGTTATCCACCAGTTCTATGGATGCTGTACATGAAGAAAGACCTTACTCAATCCTTGGTGCCAGGATGTCAGTTTAAAAACCCAGGCTTCTTTGGAATTCTTTCAGTGCTCATTGGAGGATTTCTCTTTGTTATAAGACGTTGAGTAAATACAGGAGATAGATGAGCTTTCCAAGGTTGGATATGACACACACTCCGCTCTTGGCTTCTGAGAACACTTTGGCTCCTTGTCATGTTGGTTGTAGATTGTTAGGGAACTTAGAAGAAGGTAGAAAGACATTTTGTAAACATCACCATGGGAGAGGGATTTTTTGACATATACATTTTGGTCCAAAGTTCCTCTCTGTGCAAGGCTGAAGCCTACCTTAGCCTTACGTAGACAGGCTAATAAAACTCCTAAGGTTCTGTGTGCCATACGACTTTCCATAATTTTTCTATTAGCCCAGGACTTCTAAAGACCATGATTATCTAAAGAGTCCTAGACCGGGTGACATTATCATGGCTAACACACTGGTGGATGATGACAAATTAATGTGTTACTATTTGTCTGGGTGTTGCAGTTAGGGAATGGGATCCTTGGAGACGTTATGCCTAATGCCAAAGTTAGAAGTGAATTTGAAATCCCAGGTCTTCCCTTTACCTGCCTTCAAATGAGGCCTCAGAGAGACTATCCAATCATCTCTGCCCCACATGTTCTATGAGGCTGGATTTCAAGAAAAATACAAGTGACCATGTTTAGAGTAAAAGTTAAAGACTGTTAACTAAGGTGTCAGTTTCTGTGAAATTGACCCCCCAAAAATTATAGAGCTAGTTTAAAAGAAAGAGAGAGAATGAGAAAGCCCTTTACATGGTGATAGCTCAAATAATTATAATTTTTCCATGGAGTTTATAGTGCCCTAAAATGTAGCTGTATTACAAGTTAGGTTATAAAACCTCTGGACTAGAGAGAAGGCATTTCTCCATAATAGCCAAGAGCTCTGGAAGAACAAGTTGTGAGTATAGTGCAGGAGACTTAGAAGTTGGCAAGAGAAGCTAGTATGTAAAAGGAAATGAATATAAGAGAAAGCTGCAGCTAGAAGAAGAGTGATTTCTTGCTGATGTTCCTTTTAGAGAAACAGGGCAAATATCTCTAAATAACTCACTGTGATTTAAAACTTTTTTGGTAACATCAGGATTTTCATTATAGTAAAGCAAACTGAGTATATATTCTATTGAGTATATATCCTAAGGCCAATATTAAACCCAAATTCTTATACCTTGTTCCTCCCAAAATCTACACAACGATTTCCTCAAGATCTTAGTATGCTTCTAACAAGATGGCAGGAAATGGCAGAATATATCCTAAACAACATACAACCAAGCTTCAGATGAAAATGTTAATACTAATAAGAGCGGAACACACCATTCCAGCGAATGAAAAGTTGACGTGAATCAGTAAGATTCCTGAAATAAAAGTCTTGGCAGTTAGGTGGTGAAGGCACCTGCTGGGTCCAGAACCAAGATTCCATGTTTTTACTGAGGAACTGAAATTCAAAATGTCAAGTATTAGAAGATAAAGACAAAGCAAGGTCTAACATGACCAAGTCTGCAGAAATTTAACTCATTGATTTTATGAAAAAGATACCACTAAATAAATGAGCTCTAATTTATTATAGTCAATGTTGTAATGACAAAATTGCTACCATGCTTGACTACATTCAGTACAAACTCAAGATGGCCACAGTTGCAAAGTATGTTTCTTAATGAATCTGGCTGAATCCTGTTTATGCAACTTGAGCCCTTGGAAGGATTACATACAATTTATAATGACAGACATTTCCCAGGTTTGTTCTCTGGCTGCTGGAAGACTCATCAATAATTCAAGAACACAATACCCTTTGTGTATAATTGTTCCATTTCTTTCCCTTTTGCAAAAAATCATTCAGATTTCAATCATTAAAAAATCATTCACATTTATACCAGCATAGAACATGTAAACCAAGAAATGTTCTTGTTGGGAAGGCTACAAAAGGAAGAAAGAAAGATCTTATAAACTTTACAATTTCATATTATTATGTAACACAAGGCAAATGATTCTTAAATCAAAAACATAAGGAACAACAAAGGGTTTTCAGTTATGCTAAAATTTATAAAAATTAAAACTTCAAAGGGAAATTTTATTGTGTGACATTTTAAATATATGGAATTTAGTATATAAAAATTATAATATGATTTAATCCTGGATCAACCACTTACTAGCTGGATTACCTTGGGAAAGTTCTTAAATCTCTATTATCTGCAGTTTCCTCATCAATAAGATATGTAGATTAACAATCACACTGATTTTTTTAAAGAGTAGTGATAAAAAAATGACATAATGTATAAGTAAGTGTACTTTACAAACCATATAAAAGTAAGAAATACTCTAGCCTCCATCAAGTAACACGATAAGGAAAAAATGTTATTTAAAAATTACTCAAAACTTATTTTTAGGAAACTTACTTCAAAAGCATTAATTGCCATGCCAAAAATTTTCAGTTCATACTTCGTCATAAGTCTAATTTAATCCCTTTAATAAAAATATTAAAAGGTACAAAAGGCAATTTCACCTCCCTACTCCACCACAGTATGTTCAGAAAATCCTTTCATATATAATCAAATTAAGGGGATTTAATCTTAATAACATAAAAGCAAACTGGAAATGGAAATATATAATTGCAGTAAATTGAGAATATTCCTTAGTTTGTTCATTCATCAAATAAATTGTTGCTTTGGGAAGATTTTTCAAGTATGGTCAATATATGAAAAAAAAATCAATAACTATGTTGAACAATGTGAAAGCTATCCTGGTTTTTCTGAATTTTTTGTGGGGTGATGGTTTGCTATTGTTTTATAAGACTGTTTCCTGGGTACTCTCTTCTGTCTCTCTAACAGGGACTGGCTATTAAATTCCATGTTTTACCAAACCACATCAGCAAAGGAATAAGCAAATTAGGAGCTGCACATTAAGTACAGGTCAATCATTAGTGGATGTTGAAACGCTGAACAGCAATACACACAACACCACACGCCACATGACTAGATAGTCTGAAATAGAATGAATAGCATATAGTTAAGATCATGGGCTGTGAAATCAGATATATTGAATTCAAAGAAAGGTTTTGACTCCTACAGCTGCGTGACATTTGGCAAGTAATTAACTTCCTAATACTGGTTTCCTTATTGTTAAAATGGAGATAATAATTGCACCTATCTCAAAGAGTTGTGAGGGCTAAATAAAAGAATCCAAGGAAAGTACTTAGAAAAGCACCTGACACACAGAAAACAATCCATGAGTGTTAAATCGTATATGTAAAGAAATGTAGACAAAATAAAAGATTAATTTTTCTCACAAACTTCTTGATAAGGAATTCAAATCTCTGGCACAGAAAAATCAACCTGAGATCTCTTTTAAAATAAAAAATGCCAAATCATTGGACTTATTTAACTCCCTAAATTGTGCTTTTTCACTACACACACGCGCATGTGTACATACACACACATACATATACCACTATATAAGATGCATATAGATGTGGGCTTCCCTGGTGGTGCAGTGGTTGGGACTCCGCCTGCCGATGCAGGGGACAGGGGTTCGTGCGTTCGTGCCCCGGTCCGGGAGAATCCCACGTGCCGCCGAGCGGCTGGGCCCATGAGCCATGGCCACTGAGTCTGCGCTTCCGGGGCCCGTGCTCCAACGCGGGAGAGGCCACAGCAGTGGGAGGCCCGCGTGCCGCAAAAAAAAAAAAAAAAAAAAAGATGTATATATATGCAACAAATTTATCTTAATGTCAGGAAGGGTATAGCAATGCAGAAATTGGGAATGCAGATCAGAGGACCTGTGCATTTCCTCAATGAAGCCATTTAATTTTTCAATGCTTCCATAAGTTTAAATAATTTTGATTTGTGGCTAGTGAAAAAAAATCGTCCATTTATTCCAGAGGCAGTGTACTGGCAAAAGAAAATGATTCAAGGTGGAATAGAGTCACACGTGTATTGTACAACTTAAAGGCATGCTAAACCTTGCTAATTCAGTTGGAGATGAATAAAAATGCTTATCAGTTCAGGTAAAAGGAAGACACAAAATTTAAAAAAATCTACTCATTGCTAAGTGGCTAATAATGGTAAATTCTCAGGGAAAAAGGATTTTTGGTTTTGAGCTCTCATTTATTTATTGTTCTTCACACTTGATGTACTTCCTAACAATTCAACGGGAAGAGAACAAGTGAATTCTCTAACTTAAATAGGAATATGGAAAATGGCCCAGATACACTACTCTTTCCATTCTTGTAAGAGATATCAAATTGCATTTTTTCTTGCTTTCAAATTTGGTGTCAAATGTAGTGTTGGGTGTAATCTTAGACAAAGTCTGGTATAAATTTTTCTATGTTTAAAGGTTTTCATTCTCAAGGAATAAATCTCAGAAGGGCAACATACCATCAGCTGATTTTTTTTTACAGTGGTGGTTGATCACTTTGTTTATTTTGCACTCATCTAAGATATATGCCTTTCTCCGAAAGAAGAGGTTAAGAAGACATTAACATTTGCAAAGTCCTTTGAGAGATGTGTTACCAAAGTGTAAATTATATCCTATTAGACCAGCCTTATTGAACATGAATAAATTACAGAGAAATGAGTGTCTTTAATAGAGCAAAGATATTATTAAAAAGAAATCTGAATTTAAAGAGTTTGAATATATTTAAAATTTTGAATATGCTTGCTTTTCCTGAATTAGTGTTCAGTTTTGAGGCAGCTGGGCAAAGAAAGGTACTAAGTCTGGAAATATTCATGTGCTAGTAACAGCCATGTTTCTCTCATCATGGATTAGAACACTTATAAATGTTTTGAGATTTTACATATATCAGTGGCAAACATAGCCATATTTTTTCCTAGAAATTAATATAAGCCATTAGATAGTTTTGAAATCATAATCACTGCTCCCATAAATTGCTAAATTAGATGAAATATTTATATCCTTGTTATTCAAAAAAAGTGAATTTTCAACATTCAACTGCTGAGTAATGGCTGTTTGTGCAATGTTTCCACTAAGATAAATGAAAGTTTTACTCCCTGCTACTAGTTTAAAACTCCTTTGCATTTTTACACAAGAGCCCATTTTTCATTACCAGGAAAGGTATGCAATTTGAATCATGCTACTTTTTATTCACAGTAAATCAATATGTGTCATAAGAGCAGAAAAGAAAGTAATATTACTCGCTATCATTGGACCTTCCCTTAGAGCAAGTCCTAGAAGACATCGCCAGGTTGGGTTGCTATAGCAACAGAGCTCTGGTACCTCTCTTGCTTGGCTTGTTATAGTGAGTTGATTTCTACCACACAGATATAACCCAGAAGAATTTTTATGGTAAAGAAGTAATTACAAAGAATCAACAGCAATGTGTGTGACTTTTCCATTGATCTGCGATGATTTAATTCAGAACTAGTATAATGACTCTATAACATTTCAAAGCCCTCTGCTGACTTCCAGTTAAATTATTCATTGCCTTTTCTTTAGGCTTCTTAAGTAGTCAGATTTCTTAAAATGTGAAGGAAAAAAGAATCCCGAGACCCTTTAGAGTGTTAGCATGAAACCTGATATGGTTTTACCCAACTATGAAAATCTGCTATTAAAATGTCTTGAAATAATATTAATCCACTTAAAAATATCAACAATTAGTAAGAAGACTCAAGAAGACTATACTGGCAATATAAAAAATTATCTTTTGACTTCTTCTAAAAAGATATCAAGACAGAAAAGAATATATCTTATTTTCTTATATAGGCCATATAAGCCATTTTGAAGAGTGTCTGACATACATGTAAACACCTAATAAATATTGTTATAATTTTATTACTATCCCAATACAGTCAAGCAAACAAATTATATTCCTTTCCTTACATTACATAAGCACTACTGATTATGCAATTGTAATGCCCTTTGTATTCTGAATATATGTAAAGTAAAAATGATATAAGGAATACACTACTATACAGCTGAGCCTTAAACATATTGTAAAAAGTCGCAAGTCCTTTTTAGAGGACTAACTAACCTTGTGAATAAAAATCTGCATCTGATGGACATTCCACAGGGAAGCTGCTTGGAATGGAGTGTGTTGTGGGTTTGGGAGACAGGATCTAGATTTTGTGTATCGTACTATTTACTTGAGATCTTAACCTAAGTCTTTGTCTTTTTACCTGTAACAAAAGGATAAAAACATTTTCCCAGCTGAGTGGTAGAGGATTCAGTGAGACAATGTATATAAAGCACCTGTTACAATGCCTGGCACAAATGATACTTTTAAAATTTTAGCTGCCTTTCCTTTAAAGTTTTCTAGTCATTTCCTTGAATCATAATTTCCAAATGGAACTTATAGGTAAAACTGAGTATAAATTCAGTATTTCTTAGAAGTACTTTGATATATATGGATTTTAGTTCTGGAAAATGTAGAAAACTTTCATTTCCATATAATTCTATGTTACAAATTATTTTTTAATTGATTTGATTGATAATGTCTTTCCCAAAGTATGTTTTCATGACCCCCTAGCCCAGGATAATGCTCTGGGGAAAGAAAAAAAAAGGTGGCAGAGGGACCATTTCTACAGTCAGATACATTTGGAAAATGCTACATAATACATCTCATTCTAGTGATTAATAGATCACATTAGTATATTCAACCCTCCAAGAAATCCCAGATAAATAAATCAGTATTGCTTAGTGGTAAAGAGTGTAAATTCAGGAGTTAGGCTTTTGAACCTCACTTTCCTCACTTATTCCCTTATAACCTGGGAAGTTACTTAACCTCTATGTTTCTCAGCTGTAAAATGGGAATGGCAACAGTGCTTCCCACACCACAATGAGAGGTTAAAGTGAGATATATCACACCTGCTCAGACAGAGGCTGAGTCAATTATCAATAATAAGAGTTATTAAAGAAGCCTGTTTAAACCCATTACTATGACCCTTCTTCTTTATGAACTATATTTTTGAACGTCTTCTGGAACTATAATTCCTTGGAACACGCTTTGAACAATGCTAAAATTAGGGTAGTGGTAAATTGTAGTTAAGTAAAAAATTATTCATCATATTGGTGCCCAAAGCAAGTAGCACCAAAAAAGTCAGCTACTTCACAACATGTGACCCCACTGGCTTGCTCTCATGCTTCTACTATCAGAACACTAGAGCAACTGTGTTAAGTGTAAAGATCTTACCCCCATGGATGTTCTACTCATTAGAGCCATTTACACCCATTTCATGCATTATCACAGATCAGTTTATTGCATAATATTAGATTATTTGCATGTCACTAAAAATTGAGCCTTAAAGGAAAGAGATATCAAATGATTAAAGCCTTAATGACTAGCAGAGACAAAACTAAGCATATGGCTTACTCATGGGGTCTGCAAAGAGAAGGGACATTATTAAGATGTTTACACATTTCCTAGTGCTAACGGAAAACAACTTGAGTGAATTTTCAAAATGGAGAAATAAAATAGTACAGAACAATAAGGAAAGGTAAGAGGTTCATCCCAGGAAAAATATGGTACAAGTTCACAACAAAATGCAAAGCCCTCCCTGGTCTAGACAACACCATGTCTCCAATGAACTTCCTTACCCTTGTCCAGAAGATCGGAAGCTTAGGCAAAGGACCAGAAAAATGAGCAGTGAGCTGATTAATCTGACACCTTTTAGAAATCCTTTTATTTATTCCCACATTTGCAACTGTATCAGGTTGCTGACTTCTCTTCTTTTAAAGAGTTCTTATTTTTCATCATCAGAAATAAATGCAAAACAGAAAAAAATAATCACTCATAATTTAATGACCTCTGAAAATTAAAAACCATTTTCAATTATTCCTGTTCACTTCAAGTCTTAATCATAATTATACATCATTTCTACACGGGTATTTTTATATGTAAACACAATTTCAAAGCCTGGGTTTTTTTCCACTTAACATTATATCTTCAGTATTTTTCTCACAATGATACAGAGAAGTCTTCAAAACGACCATTCCTAGTACCTGAATGGTTATATTCTTCCATGATCAAACATGCAAGTGATTGCCAATTGTGCTGTTATATTGATACAACAAATCTCTTCCTTCATATAGTTAGTTCTTTCTTTTAGATTAGTGGTTTCAAACTTTAGTATGCATCAGAATCACCTAGAAGGCTTGTTAAAGCACGTGTGTCTGGACCCCACCCTCAGAGCTTCTGATTCAATAGGTCTGGGGTGAGGCCCAGGAATTTGCATTTCTAACAAGTTCCCAGGTTTTTCTGGGAACCACTTTTAAAAATTACTGTTAGATTGTTTACATGGACTATGATCATTGTTGCATTGGGGTTGACAAATCAAATAGTATAGACATTTCATGGCATCTAACACATATTTCTGAAAACCTTCCTACAAGCTTATTCAGCTTTATATTGTCAAGTGACTTCTCAATACTTGAAGCCCGGGTAGATACCAACTAACTGAATGAACAAAAGAACAAAGGAAAATTCTTACTTCTCTCCTCCTCAAAATCATAACATTAGGCTGAGATTCATCTATTTACATTTCAAAGATACACAGCATGGCTAAATAGTAATATCTAAATCTCTGTTACTACAGACATCAGCAAGGAGGTTTTATCATCACTCAAAAGTCAGTGAAAAATAGCTGTTATATTTAAACCTGGGAAGAGAGTAAATCTGTATCTGTACCACACAGTTAGAAATTAGCTGCATTTAGCTTTGTCCACCGGATAGTTCAAAAGCAGTGTTGTTCATTGCAAGGTGCAGGGCAAAAATCTGGCTATGAGAAATTGTGTTTGATAAACTAGAAACAAGAGAATTCCCACTTTAGCAGGGGATTATTAGCATATTTGCCTAAAAGCCACTGTCAGAAACCTTGGAGGTTTCCCCTTGTACTAAAGGATTCTTTATATTATATATAATATATTATATATATTCTTTATATTGAGATTACTCCTTCACCTTTAAATGGAGACCTGTGCATATAAACAAACATGTCTACATGAGAATATAGATGCATCTACATAAGTAACATTAGATAGCCATGTATGCAAAGTATCTATTCATACATTGGTTTCTAGAAACCCACAGACAAAACATATGCTTAACAAAGATATCATCTGCAGAAATGTCTTCTGCACTCTTTCTCTGTAATCTGCACACATTCTTAATTTTTTCATTCTTTTGTGTTGCTATTGTGTTGATTTGAATGCATAATGAGAAAATGTGTTCATATATATGATAACCATAAAACCATACATAAGTCAAGTCATTGGGTGTTGTCAACAAACTTTGGAATTTGGTTAGACATAAAATTGTTAACTCTGGCTCACGTTAAGAACAGTAAATCAGGAGTAATTGTGTTAGATAGAGACTTATTAATAGAATCATGTATTTATGACTTTCTAAGGGATAGTGTTTTCTATGTCAGTGTTTTTTGGTGATTGTGCTCTCTTTATTTTATTTTTTTTTAAACAGTAAGCAATTTATTATAATGTTAAAAATAAACCTGCCATACAAATCAGGCTTTGCATTCCTAGGTATTTACCCAACAGAAATTAAAGCATATGTCCATACAAAGATTTATACATAAATGCTCACAGCAGCTCTATTTGTAATAATCTCTAACTGGAAACCACCCAAATGTCTTATTGATATAAGTAAATGCATGGACAAATTTTAGTGTATCCATATAATGGAATGCTACTTAGCAATAACAATAAATTATTAACACAGGCAACAACATTGATGAATCTTAAAATAATTATGCTGAGTGAAAAAAAGCCAGAAAATAGAGTGTATACTGTAGAATCCCATTTATATATATATATAAACCTTGGTAAAATGCAAACTAGTGTGTTCTCTTTAACTAAAAGTAAGTCAACATTCTTAATAGCTTGAAAGGAACCTAAATTGTTTTTTTTGCATGGATAGGTTCATTATGACCACAGGAAGACATGGCTGCTCTCAGGACGGACAGAAAACTAGGAGACAGATGCTAAGATACCATATATATTTCATGTTATGAAATAATATGCATAAATGTATCCACTTACTATGTACTATGTCGTAAATATGACTATATTTGGAAGCCTTAGCAAAGAGGACAAAGTTTAAAATACACCAATGTCAAAAATGCAAACTTAAGAAACCCAGAACAGCAACGCAGATACCATGAGGCAATCATTCCCCTAGTGTGTCTGAGAATTTGACCAAAGGCACTCTCTACTTAATTCAGGTGTTCAAAGAAACTTAAAGTTAAGATATTAGCGGCAACAACCATCTAACTATCGTTTGAAAATCAATACCTCTGAGTTTTTTTTGACTAATAACTGCCAACTCCTTATAATGTGTTAGTGCAGAATGACAATCAATTAAATATAGCCCCTGCCACAAATCCAAAAGTACTGGCCAAGGTGCGCACACATCAGTGAGACATTTCTAGTTCATCCATTCAGTGCAGAGAAAGAAACAGGGAAAAATATGTGTTGAAAGGTGCATATGGCCTGCCTGTGAAATTTCAATTCCTGAACTCCAGGGAATGAGAGGTAAAAAGTCTCTAGGGATAACCAGATACAAGAAAAGTTTTGGTAGAATCCCTTTACTCCATCAGGGTAGAAATGGACCCCTGACAAGCCAAAAGATAAGAATTGAAATGAAAATATATTAATGGATATTTTCCTTTTTTGACAAGTAGTTTCTTTTGCAATTTAGGCAGTAATAGATTCTTTCTTTTTAAAAAATTAAGATAAAAAAAAAATGGGTCAGGGCTTCCCTGGTGGTGCAGTGAGAGTCCGCCTGCCGATGCAGGGGACACAGGTTCGTGCCCCGGTCCGGGAGGGTCCCACGTGCCACGGAGTGGCTGGGCCCGTGAGCCATGGTCGCTGGGCCTGTGAGTCCGGAGCCTGTGCTCCGCAATGGGAGAGGCCACAGCAGTGAGAGCCCCGCGTACAGCAAAAAAAAAAAAATAGTACAAATTAAAAAAAAAAAATTTTATTGTGGTAAAAGTCACATAATATAAAACATACTAGTTTAACCATATGTAACTGTACGGTTCAGTGGCACTAAGTACATAAAAAATAAAATAAATAAAATAAAAAAGAAAAGCTGATGGGGCCTGAACTAAGGCTGTGGCTTTGGAGAAGAGGTAATTAGAATGGTTGCTTCACTCAAAACTGATGAGGTTAAAAAAAAAACCAAAAAAACTGATGAGGTTACAAGAAGGTAGGAGGGTTTAAAAAAAGAACCAAAGGAGAACAATAAAAGAAAGTGTTGTTATTCCACAGGCAAGGTCATGCTCCTCTGAGATCTTTAGCCCTTTGTTGGGGGAAATGACTGAATGGGCCCTTTGGTTACACAAATGTAAAATAAACGTATGGTCTCTCCACCAAATGGGGAAGTTTCCACCAAAAAAAGAAAAAAAAAAGTACAGATTATATGTGGATGGAGCAAAATGAGAAAAAGTGAATGACTAAAATTCACTAAAACACTATTTTAAAACATCTATCACAGCAACATGATGCTATAACTTGCTGGGCCAATCAGTGAATAACCACATTACAGTCAGTTCTCTTACTGCAGGCTCTCCTGGAACTATAGAAGCATGAAACTGCACATTATGTTCTACTGTGGTAACTGATATTAAATTCGAATGCTATCACTAAGGAATCTGATGCAATTTTCTTCAGTAAAGTGAGTCTCAATTCCTTTACAAACAATACATGCATAGGTTTCACCAAAAGGAAACTATTTACTGAAAAGAAAAATGGAACATCAAAAAATATTTTAAATGTTAAATATGATACACTTATGTTATTCACAAATATAGACATCAAATTCTTTGAGAGTTGACTAAATATGGAAGACCAGATACAAATAAATGTATGTAATATATATATTTTTGCCTAAAGATATTAGGTTACATTAGAGGGAAAAACATCTAATTTATTAATCATGTGTTTTGTCAACACTTTTATTATAAAAAAGAATAATTGGTTAAATAAATAAAACCCTATGTTTTGATTCTAAGCTTCAGGACTTAATAGTCTCAAGAAGGCTGAGCTTCAGTTGAGAAAGGCCAACTTAGTAAAATTTAAACACATCTGTGGAGGTACTACTAAATCACCATTTACTAATGTGTTAAAGCAAAAGCAGGCTGGTTGGCTAAAATAAACATGTTATCCTTGTAACAAAAAACAATAAGTGATGACTGGGCCAATTGTCTACTCTAGGGAGGCCAGTCTCCTAAATTGGTTCTCAAGCCCCTAATAATAACATATCATTATATCCCTTTCATTGCCTTTCCAAAGCAAAATAGCAATTATTACCTGAACATTTTTGTTAGATCAATAAACACTGACTTAATGTTAGATTAAAATACAAAATGATTGACATTATTTTTGAAGGCTAATTATAATTAAACTTTTCTTTAAATTACATCTTGTAGAGCCTTAAAAAATTGTCGTACAAATAACTTTCAGTCAAAAGTGGTCATTAAAAAGAAAACTTTACACTGGAAAAATTTTCTACTGGGTCATCACTGATTTGAGTATGTTAAGAATGTTCACTGATTGTATTAGATGTACACATCCAAATTATTCAGCTCTACAAAATAAAATAAAAAGGAAAATATTTTAACTTATTCAAATGACAAGACAATATAGCTTCTCAGAATCATAACCTCTATTCTTTAGGAAATGACTAAAAATAAGATAGAAGGACTCATACTTATAATTGCAGATTTCTAGGAGTATATCAGTGCTTTATTTTTCACTTTCTTATTTTTGAAAAGAAGAATTCTTGGTCTCAGGAAAAGCAGCAAATGTAATTTGAGAGATTAAATTCTCTCGATTATTAACAAAACAGATCACAGCCTGAAATGCTACTTTATTGAGCCAATAATTACAGTCAAGAATTGTTCATGACATCTAGTCAGATTTTTCATTAGGATGATTGTAAAATGGATAGAGGCCACCAAATCATTCATTGGCACAGGCCCATGTTTCTTTATTCTAACCCAGAAAACCAGTAAAAAAATGGCAGTCATCATTTAACCATGCCGTTGTAACGAGTTTTGACTGTCCTCACTCTGATTTACAACACAAACTTTTTGAAAAGTCATGTTCAAATAATTTGAAAGTTATCAGGACCTATAGGTTAATCATTTCCCAAACTTGAGATATGGAAAACCAGGGCAGAATACTGTTTTTATTACCCATTGAGGTGGATTTTCTTCCTTTGAAACTAAATGCATAGACAAAAAAGGAATTTGTTTTCTCTTCTTTTCCTCATTCTATTTGATTTCTATGACCTGTTTGGGGTATATATTTGTGTATACATACAAAAAGATAAAGTTCTATTTATTTAGCTCTCAGTGATAATTATGTATGATAATAAAAAATTTTCATACCTCATGTCTTCAAATCCAATCGTAAGCACCATAAGGGAAATTCCTGCTGAGTTACTGGTCATATTTTCCCTGTAACCTGCAACTTAAGTCCTGTATATGCTCTGAAAGGACAAGCTGTCAAGTGAAAAGTAAAACTTTACCCTAATGAAGAGGATCTTCTCTCCCACTCGGTATCTTCCTTGCGAGAGCCTCTCCACACAGAACTTGCTCGGGCATTTGCAAGGAGGATCTTCAGAAATCCGTTTCACCTGAAATAGAAGAGCAGGCAAGTTCATTCTCCTTAATCAGGTTGCCTTTAGATTAATTTGTTCCATGGGTTCAAAGGCCCCTGAACCATTAATGCTTTTAAATTTGTTCTATATCAGACTATGGACACGATGTGAGCATAGACATATCACATTAAATCTTAACTATGTAAAGGTCAGGCCCTGAAGGCACTTTGTGAAGGTCAATAGCTGCACTAAGGCATAAGCTGGATGACGACAATGATAATGATGCTGGAGGATAATCACAAGCAAATCAACTGGCAGTGTAGGGATGACGAGCTGGGTTCTCACGTTTAGAGGATTAAAAAGATCATGTACATTGGATTGTCAAGATAAATATATTGAGAACTAGAATACAAGGCACGTTAACATAGTCTATTATGATGAGGAAACATATAGACGTAGTCTATATGTTTCCTCGTCATAACTTTAATATTAATTTTACTCATTTTCAAAATAAATGAGAATTTTAAAAGTATTATTATTTAAAAATGAGACTATTTAACCTTATTTTGAATCCTGAGACTTTCTTTAAGGAGTCATCTCTAATTCATCCAGACTAATCCAGCAATTCACTCCTCAGTAATTCCCACCTGCCAAAACCTATTTCTGTAGCAGCATCTTACAATTTGTATGTATTTTATAGAATCCATGTCTGAATATCAGATTTTCCCTATTTTATCTATCTCTGTACTCTTTACAAAACACATACACTAAATGATAAGTGCATAATGCTTATAGACAGTTGTGACTATTAAAGACAATATATAGTCCTTGATTTTAGGAATAAGGTTTACTTATTTATGTTTTCCTTGGTTGGGAACCTGCCATGCTGTGTCTCATAACTGTCCTCTCTTCAACTAACCAACCAACCAAAAACCCAAAAGCATAATAGGTTGTGTTTTGAGTCAAAGTTCCCAGAGAAGACAGATCTAAATAATGTACAGCCTACATCTGAGAAGCTATAGGCTGAACAAATTTAAATTCTGAAGGGATTGGCTTGGACAGCCCTCACCCAAATTCTTGCTTCCACAAAGATATGATTCCTAGAGTTTTGTCATCAAAGCAATTCAATCATTTCATCAAATAATTCAAGGTCTGACTTCAATCAGTCTTCCACTAAGAAAAAACTGTGGGAAGAGTCACGCAGGAACTCACATGCCTGTTGGAGTAAAGGACTTAAGCACCTCGGTTTCCCTAGAATAAGCAAGGTTCCAGAAAGTATGGAAGCATAAGACACTAGAGGGGAAAGCTAGAAAGAGTGGGGGAATCCTGAAGCAAAACTTATATTGAGATAAGTTTGGATAAATAAATAAATAATAAATGGATAAATAAGCACAGGGACCTAAAAAGGACGCAGGAGGAAATCAGTGTGACAGATTAAGCCTGGATTCAAAGAATCTTAGAGATGGCTTTCATTCAAACAGTGAGGGAACTGTCTAACATCGTTATGTGAGCGATTAGGCCCATGTCTTTGAGTTCTGAATTTCTCATACCATATGATACTTGGGCCATAGATATATCCACCCACTCCCCCAGTATTAATAGAATCCTACCCCTAGGGATTCCCTTCTATAATGCAGACCCACATTCTGGGGTGGGGGTGAGGTCACAGGACCAATGAATGTGTGCTGTCTTAAGTGTTGTAAGTGTTCCTCTATGTGTATCTCCTTCAATATGTATTTATAGACATGTTTTAAAAATATAAATGTGAGGAGATATGGGGATATATGTATATGTATAGCTGATTCACTTTGTTATACAGCAGAAACTAACATACCATTGTAAAGCAATTATACTCCAATAAAGATGTTAAAAAAAATAAATGCTAAAAAAATATAAATGTGTGTACATATATATATATATATACATATATATAAATTGTGTTTATTGCATACTATTGCTAGAAGCAGTACAGTTTTCCTTTGCACCACAATAATTCCATGAGAAAAGAAGGAAAGGAGGGAGGGAGGGAGGGAGAAGGACTTTGGCCACCCTGAAAAAAATCCAACAGTCAGCAACATAAAAGCACATGGCCCAGACTTTAGGAGAGTCACGCCTGGCACAGCTTTACCGTGATGTAGTAACTGAGCAGACAGTAAATTGGTGTTCAAGTGGTTCCTCTGCTAAGAAATGACAATCACAAGTATGGACGGAAAGTATTTCCATCTTGAAGTGTTTTTAGACAAAATACAGAAACTATTGGTACCAAATGAAATAAAATACAAGAAACACTTTCTCAAGTGGCCTGTCCTTCTCTAATGCCTTCCTAAGCTTTGAAAATATACTTGCTTTTTAAGATCAAGGGCTTTTGTGTGGCTGTGTGAGAGCTGGAAGCAGAAATGGAAGAGACAAGGCCAGGCTGTGGGGAGTTAAGTAAACAGTGACTGATGACATCTTGCTTCTTACATTACCTTGGGGTAAGTCAGTCTGGCAGGTGTTCTGGTTTTGGCCAGGAACCCAGCCAGCTTTTGTTGAAATGGGATTTCAAGAGGAGCCTGATTACTCAGAATTATACTATCTCTCATCCCCAGACTGAGGAAGTTGATGGAGAAGAGGAAGAAAGTAAGAATGGCTTCTTAGAACTGTATTCAACTCATTGTGTGGGAACAGGCTCAACACGAGGGCACTA
The DNA here is from genome assembly GCF_011762595.2 of Tursiops truncatus. Taxonomy (NCBI): domain Eukaryota; kingdom Metazoa; phylum Chordata; class Mammalia; order Artiodactyla; family Delphinidae; genus Tursiops; species Tursiops truncatus. Next base: position 74,700,625 of record NC_047041.1, on the reverse strand, counting down.
AACCTGACCCCATCATTTTATCACAGCCGAATCACTCTATCAGGACATCAGGGGAATAAATTAATCCGAATGGACTCCACTGTGTTTCTCTTACGATGTCTGGCTTGATTAAAGAAGTTGGGATGTATTATCCACATAAAAGGTCACCTATTTTGTTTTTCAATTTTCCACAATTCTCCTAAGTAGCAAACAAAGAAATGTGAGGACACATTGAAAGTTTCAAAACTGGCAGTCATTGAAACTGTTCACTGGAATATGACATCTTAGCACAGGTCTGCGTCTCTTTCTTTTTCTTTTTTCTTTACTCTTTTCTCCTTTTTTTTTTTACTCCCCTTCTTTATTCTCCTTCTTTTTTTTTCTCTTTTTTTTTTGATGTAAATAATAACTTTGCCAGAGTAGAAATAGCCAATAGTATTAACTAAACACAGGAACTTTGCAAGCAATATTTTATATCCCTATTCTAAAGAACATGTTGGAGTATATGAACTTCAACTCCCCAATGGCTATATATGCCTCATATGCAGTGAAGCAGTTGCCATAGGAACTATTTCCTTTTTATATCTGACATATGAAGCTCTGATTTAAGCCATTAGTGAGGTTCATATGTTTTTTCTCTCTGTTCCACTGTCCCTGAAATAAAACACTCAATGAAAAACTATCACTTAAACAGAATGCAAATATTTCAATGCAATTTCCCCAATGTAGAATGAAGAAGACTGTAAGAGGCTTCTGTGGCCAAATAAGCATGGAAAATTCCAGGTTAAACAAGATCTTATTACGGAACGCACTAGTGCCTTTGATATGCCAGAATGCATTGCCAAACTCTAGGTAGGGACTATAGTAAGCTGTATTTCTCAAACTAACCTAAGCATGGAATTCTTTTTCCACGGGTCATCTGGTGGTGTGAGTGTTTGATTAAACATTCAAACTAGCATGAGAAATGCTAGTTTGAAGACTGTGAACATAGTATTCTAGCTGGCAACAGTATAGAAATATATGCTTAGAACATTTCCTACATTCAATGAAAACCCCTTCACTATACAGATGGTTATGTTCCCAAACCCTGACAAACTTTAAAGCTTCTCTGAAACCCCCTTCATTGTTTCCAGCTAAGAGAACAGAACTTGGAGTAGGGAAGAACAACCACAGAGCGACAGTCTTGCCATTTTGAAGAGAGTCCCTATCTCATCTACCTCTTCTGAACTGGAGCATAGGTAAAACTTTTCCAAAATCCCTTTCATAGTTGTTTCGCCACCTTCTCCCTCCTGTCCTTCTTCTCCCCTTCTCAAGGATGAGGGATGGCCACATGTGAGACAAGCTGGTGAAGAAAGGGAACCATTCTAACTACTTTTCCCAGGCTCATGGAAATGGTTTCAAGGGGCGACATCTCCTCGCTCTGCAAAGCTACAGCAGAGCTGAGAAGTGCACATATTTCCAGAGCACATGGCCATTCCAGATAAATAGAAAAAGGGAGAGTCTTTTTTAAACTTTGATTATCCACATTAATAATTTATCCAATAAGCATGGTACTAGATTTAGCTGAATAAAATATGGTCCTTGTCTTTGAGAGCAAGGACCATACCTAGAGAAGAATAAGTATTTATGCCCAATAAGGTAAACACTTCATTAAATATATAAAAGAACTTGAGGTACAAAGGACAAATTTGTCAATTTTACCTGGGATGAGAGATGCCAAGAAAAGCTTTCTATAGAAGGCCACACAACCTGAATTTTAGAAGATGAAAAGGTGTCTAAAAGTAGATTTCAAAGATGAGCAGTGTGAGGAAGCCAAGTGAGGAAAAACACAGGGTATAAAAAATCCTTGGGAGTTTGGGATTAGAGTATAGGTTTACAACAGATACATCAGAATGCAAGAATGAATCCATAGGGCAAAAAAGGCTGGGAAAGACAAAATGGGCCAGAACATGGAGGGCTTATGTGACACATACCTGAGTCTGGGCTTTACCCTGGATATTATAGAGCCCTTATACAATTTTAATCAATTCTGAGTTGCGTTTAGGTTGATCATTCTGGTAGCAATAAAGTTCATGGAGAAGAATTTCAAGAACAGAGTGCTCAACAGTGTCAAACACCAGAAAGTGGTCTCATAATTTGAGGACTAAGAAACTCATTTGATTCAGTAATTCATTCATTAGGAGGTTAAGGGTCAGACCTCTGACTCTAATGCATTAAAGGAAGTGAATAGAGGTAAGAGCTGAGAGGAAAAGGCCTAAGATCAAGCATAGTAACCCCAGAAAAACACTTTTATGAGAGAAAGACTAAAAGGAAGATCTTACTCTAAAGTAAGTCTAATCAAAAAAGTATAACTGAGAGAGAAGAAAAAATTGTTGGGCTTCCCTGGTGGTGCAGTGGTTGAGGGTCTGCCTGCCAATGCAGGGGACAGGGTTCGAGTCCTGGTCCAGGAAGATCCCACATGCCGCCCGTATGCAGCAACCAAGGCCCAACGCAGCCAAAAATAATAAAATAAATAAAATTAAAAAAAAAATTGTTCTCATCAATATATAAGTAATGTGCCATTATCTACTATTAGTACAATGTTATTCAATTACCTTACAAAATAAAAATGAAACAGCAGGATTCAAGACATGTGGCTGATCATTAAAAACATTCCTGTGATTTTAAAGTCCTTTTAGGTGTATTATTAAAATGCCCTGCCTATCCTTTCATTTCTGAGTGGATTGAACAAAGGAAAACTAAATTAACCTGGCATTGGATAAGATACCTTGATGGGCTAAGTTTATGTGTGCTACCCTTGGCAGAAATAGGAATTCTCAATCGGTCAGACAAATTGTTATATTTCTGCTCATTTAAATCTGCAATATAGGTTATAGTGTCACATGGAAGAAAGAAAAGATGGGGGAATCTTTCTTTCTGCATCCTACAGCACCAAACAGCCATTTCCCCTGCTCTTTTCAGCTCAGACCCTTGGGAAGGAAACTCTCAGCTACAGGCTAGCTGTCCTTTTCAATCCTGCCTATTCCTTATAACTGGCATCATGGTTGGTGCTACTTTCTAAGAACTCTCCTTGCGTATGTGAGACATACTTCAGTCTGACATCCCCGAGGTTTCCATTTTTTATAAAACCCATAGGTTTTTGACATTTACGCTCAAAACATATGTGCTGGGAAGTAAATGCACACACATGACACACTACTTAAGACACAACAGAAGTAGCCAGAGAATTTTATTTCATCCTGTTTACTGTTACACCCAGAATCTGTTTTCTGTAATTATGAGGGTATAATGAAAATATTTCCTGATCTGCCAAAGATGGTGTCTCAAGAACTCTGAGGGTTGGTGACCTCAGAGAGTTAGACAAAATTAGGTTGGAATCTAAGCTCCTCTCTTCCTCTCAGCAGGTATTTCAACTTCAAGTCTCAGGTTCCTCAATAAGAAACCTGTCCTAAAGATAACAAGAGCGCTCGAAGAATACTGGCAGAACCCGGCCCATAGCAGGCAGTCAATAAAGGGCAATTATCTTCTCCATGGTATTTTGCTTTTCCTTCTTTAAAGATCCTCAAGTCCCATGCCTCAGGCTTCTTATCAGTGAATAAGGAAACTATCAAGGCTTAAGTGTTTTCAAAGACAATTTTCGGGAGGATGACTTATTATCCTAAAATTTTAGATACTACTCAGCAGAATTAAGTGACGCTTTATTTTAAATAAGTGGCTCAGTTTTGAATCTCAAAATGAATTGCAGGACTATAAACTTCCTCGTAGGATTTTTTTTTTTTTTTTTTTTGCAGTACGCGGGCCTCTCACTGTTGTGGCCTCTCCCATTGCGGAGCACAGGCTCCAGACGCTCAGGCTCAGCGGCCATGGCTCACGGGCCCAGCCACTCTGCGGCATGTGGGATCTTCCCGGACCGGGGCACGAACCTGTGTCCCCTGCATCGGCAGGCGGACTCTCAATCACTGCGCCACCAGGGAAGCCCCCCTCATAGGATTTTAAAGTAAATTTCAATAACATTGGAATAGGTAAAGGTTAGACTGATCGAAGATTGTACAGAATAAGTTTTGAAGTTCAAAAAAGACCAAGTGTTGATAAGAAACTTGACCAATTTTACTTACTGCATCATCCAGTAAGTTTCCCGTACTCTTTTTTCCAGAAGACTTTGATGAAGGCGAAGGTGAAGGAGAAGGGGCAGAGAGTGTTTCTTCTTGTTCAATTTCTTTTTCCAACTTTATCAAACCAGGAGGCTCCACACCATACCTTTTTTAAAAGACACCAGATCAATACACATGCATAAGTTGTAATAATGATACACTTAGCCGTATGTTGCATCCAATTATACCATAGGACCAAACTGCTAACTTTTCAAAACAACATTAACTTTTCTCTGGCATTGAAATAGTATGTTCTTAAATTGGCACCCTTTTAAGCAGGGAAAAACATGCACACCCCCATACATACATACATATATATTTATAGTTACATATACATACGCATATATGTTTATATCTATATATGAACATATAAAGGAATAGATGCATAACATACTAAAAATAAATTAAAATACTCCATATATTAATGAGTCAATAACATGAATTACCATATTAATTTAGTCTTCAGCTTTCAGATTTACTAGCTTTAATGATATTAGTGCTATAATTGAACTCCTATTTTGAATATAAGCTTGTTAAAAATGGAAATAAAATCAGAGAGTCAGAGTCAAGTTGAAAACAGCAATTTCCCCAAATAAATGTCCTTAAATGAATTAACAGAGAAGAAATTCACTCTTATGTGTATATCTTTATGGACCCAGATCAAGGTAGAATGGGTAATACAGTACATTGGTTATGCTTTTAAGACCAACATAATGAAAGCATGTACAGTATTACCGAGGAAGAAAATGAATAAAGAAACAAAAAATAATTTAGAATAACAATATGTTAAAAATTATGTGTTGTAAATTGTAAATGCCACAGCAGTTCAAAGACAGAGATGTAGTTGTTAAGAGCATTCTAATCTCCCATATTTTTCTTAGGCTAAGTTTAAATTTGGTTTGGTTTCCTAGATGCATATCAATTGTACCTAAGTGAAGGAGGCCAAAGATAATTCCAGAATTTGAGAATTGGGAAGGATCTTTGGGTTCATGTAGTTATACCCTTTCATTTTTACAGAATAAATAAAACAGATCCAGAGGAAATATAGAACGAGCTAGGAATAGAATAAAGATGCAAATCTAGGTTTTCTTACTTCAGGTTTTCTCTGACATTTTAATCAGGTGATCACGTGTTAGAAAGAAGAGGAAAAAGTCACTTGGAAATTTTTTCAAAATAGGCTGTGGACTACCTACAAAATAAATAACCTATATAGAGAGAATAAATATGTTGGCAATATGTCTAATACCTTAGAGTGAGTGAATAGTATATTAAAACATCATTAAATGTAAAAGCTTAGGTTATCGTCATCCTGTTCTAAGGGCTTGTTATTTTAACTGACATCATCACACACGTCAGGTGGCCTTTGAGAGCTGGAAAACTTATATCAGAATTCAGTACAAAACAGTGTAAGCTGGCACAACTCAAATAATAATTGCTGCTTTGCTAACTGCCTCTAGTGAACAGAGTAATTTTTAGTTACATAAATCATTAGCTAAAAGACTTTAGGCACTATTTATCACATTTCAAACCTTTTATACAGATTAGCCAGTTAACAGGACATTTGTAGAAACATGCAATAGACCACAGACTCTATAACAGTAGAGACTGTCTGATTCACAGCATACCTAGCAGCCAGTGTAGATCATGGCACACAATAGATACTTAATAGCTACTTTTTTTGAATGCAAAAAATTTCCATATTCTCATATAACAATGAGTTCAGGCTCCAAAGATGAATTAGATTTCATTGTTTTGGACCTTTAAATGCATATCACTTTAATAAAACATACCGACATTAAATGTAAATAAGTGTTTTACCCCCCAAGAATGTTCTTCTAGAAAACTCTAAACCCTATTCAAAACTAAAATACATTTTTAACTTTCTAGCACTCATTAATTACACTTAACTCAACCCAGCATCTCATTACTGTTGACAAGTACCAGTAATATTCACTTGAAGATTTGGGTATCATTCTTCCCTGAGGCAGACTTGAGCTAACTATGCCATTAACCTACTCTTTAAATTTAGCAAATCACTTAACCTCTAAGAGTCTGTTTTCTCTCAGGAAAACACAGATGAAAGTGGCCTGTCCTAGAGGTCTGATGTAGCAGGAGAGAGAGAGAGGGAGGGAGGGGAGGAGGGAGGAAGAAGAAAGTTAAAAGAGCAACTGTTACTGAACGTCTTCCATGTGTCTGGAACTTCTGGGCATCTTGACGTACATTATTTCTGAGTCTCAGTTTTAGTTCACTGTAAAATGCAAGTTCTAATTCCTGTGTTTTAATACAGTTAGAAGGAATTAAAACAGTATCCATTACACTCCCAGTACAGTGTCTGACACATGGCACCATCTCTGAGACGGCTGTTGATAACTGATGTATCAAAGCTTGCACAACCAGGAAACTGCAGCATTGAGGTCCTTTTGCCAATGTTTTAACTTCTTAAAATATACCACCCAATGAAATTATGTAACAGCCTCAAAATTAAGATGTAGTGTTATTACTATTGTTATATTATTACTATTGTTGGTATCCTTTACAAAAAAACTCACCATAGGCTTTCTTTAAATTAATTTTCCTAGAATTGTAGGATGGCAGGAATATGTTGGTGCTGGAGCATAGCAGAACAAGTTATAAATTCATTTTTGCTGCTAACTCGCTGGATGAACTTCAACAGGCAACCCTTTTTAATTCCTCTAGACTTACGTGAATTCTTAGTTCCAACAAGGTATAACATTTTGCTACATTTAATGTTCTCAAGATAATAACATAAACTGGGCAGTGAAGCTAGAGGAATTTAACATGCTAGAATTCACAGCCAATTAAAAGTCAATCATAAATGAAAACATCATATTTGAAAGTATAAATTGGGTCAATTGGAAAATATGATTTCATTTGTAATTGTAGGTGGATTCATGCCACCTTTCAGGAGCAGGCTGGTTGGGTTGCACAATTTTTTCTTTTTCTTTTTTTTTTTAACAAAGTGAAATAAGAAATATGTTATTAAAGTAACAACAAGCTCCACTCCATGTTGAATACAAAACAAAATTTGAATGAAGTTGGTAACAAAGTCATACATGGAAAACTTTGCCCTGGAGATTTTTCTTTATCTGGGAATGCTGAAAATTAGCTATGCCACTGCATAGAAAATCAACACTAAGCCCCAAATTTCTGCTTATATTGGCCTTTGAATACTTCAAGCTGCTTAAGGTACAGTCAGCCAGTCCTGAAATACACACTTCAATATGATTCATTGGCTTCCTGTCTGTCTGGAGGTGTCAACAGTCTGTAAATCACGAAATTCCCCTTGGGTTGGGGGCCTGCACCTGAAGCCAGCTTAGTCACCAGTAGGTCTTTTTTCTGCTCTCCAAAAGGCTGCTTCATTCTGGTTTCCATGATTAACTGTATACCACTCTACATTTTGATTTTGTTTATAAGGTTTTCAAAAATTTATAGTGTTTTCTATTCTTGTCCAACTACAAGATTTCAAAGCTTTGCGGGAGAAGGGGCAACTGTTGCTTTCAAACTGAATAAGGGTAAACTAAAGATAGCAAGAAGGCTGAATCCACTAAAACCAAATCTTTGCATCTGTATACCCCAGTGATGTGAAAGTAGGGGGGATACTGAAAGGGCAATATCATATTATAAATTTTTGGTCTCATTTCAAAAATGCATAGTGCTAGGGAAATGGTCTTATGGTTAATAACTTTATGATGAGATCTTAGAAGGGACTTTTCATTTTTCTGGCACAGGATATAGCTTTTGAGATTGGTCTAGATGAAATAATTGAGCCCCTAAACTAAGCCCTGAACTAGAAAATTTACTCAAACTATTTACTAGACTATAATTTTCAAAGAAAAGACATCTGGAGCCTATTTTACTAGAGTTGGAGGGATAAAGTTTAGAAACTCCCCCTTCTTAAGGCATACAACAGATAGTTTATAGATTCTTACAAGATGGTTTTTGCCCCATTTTCTATTCTGTTTTAAAGTTATTTAAAGATAGATTTAAATTTGGATGGAAATTTCACTCATATGAAAACAAATTTTATTCTTAGCAGTCAGAGTCAAGCTCTTTAAATAGGATGAGTTAATTAATAAGCCTTGTATAAGAATATTTTCTTTTAAGTAACATTTCATTAAGGCATGGATTAAAATAGGAGACTAACAAAAATATTCACAAAGTATATTTCTTTTGAATGGTCATAAATTTTGTTGAAAATGAAGAAAACACTCAAAAATAAAAATATAAAAAGCTTCCCTCTGATGTTGACTATTCATCATCACAGCCCCAAACCAAAATATCAAAAGGTTTTTTTAGTTTTATCATAAAGCTAATCTTAATTCTGCAGTCTTAAAAAAGGTTGAATTCATAGTAACCTTTTTTAAACAATGAATATCAAAGCACCCTCATTAAAAAGATCTTTTTATTGACCTGTTTTTGCTGAATGTTTTATTTCGCAGAAGACAAACATGCATATTTTACACACAGAAACTGACATGGTTTCTGAAATATTAACAGAGGGATTTCACTCTCCAGTGATGACAGCTCTGTTTAGTTGAAAATAAAAGCAAGTTTCACCCATGAGAACAAAAATAAGTGGTCTCATTCTCCCACCCCACAGCTCTCAAAGGAGCTTCACGGAGTGTTCCCAGGCAAAAGAATACAGCAGGGAATTGGAAATATTTAGTGAATCATTTCTAAAGTGATGTTGATGCTTTTAAGATGACATCTATGTAAATTTGAGAAATAAATGTTTAGAATCAAGTGTAAAGAAACATCATCTATCAGTGGAAAAAACACAAAACTTGCAAGGTTGTATTAGGATTTTGTTATGGTCAAACTTCATCTGCTGTGTGTACAAATTAATGTGATTCTTGAGAGCTCTCCAAATACCACTTCTGGTTTTGTCTCATGCTGTCTTAATTCAATAATTCAATAGCTCTGTCTTAATTCAACTCCATAGAGGAGTACAGGGAGGAGGAAGCACACATACAATGATCTAGATAAAGGTTTAATATATCTAAAGAAAAAATCAGGAGTAAAATAAGATGGAATGATGAATTTCCCTTTTTTCCTTCAACGATTATGCTTCAACACAGGGCTAAGGTAGTGATGTTTGGGTTTATTGGGTTACTGTTTTTAAAGCACAATTGAACTTCCATTAAAATTTTGATAAAATCTTCAAATGTGTACAGAGAGAAACTTAAATCGATTTATACTTAAATGTTCAATCTATCCATTTGGCATTCAGCTGTTTAACCTTATGCTGCACACAAAAGTGATGCCCTGAATAATCTGTTAGCATATTTTTTTCTTTTTCATGGTAAGTGTGCAATACTTGACATCACTTAAGTAGGTGAAGAAGATAAAAGGCAAATTTTACAAATTGAATATTGTAATGTATTGTCTTAATCCTTAGATCACTGCGTTGTGAAATTAGTAATTTTCTTTTGTAATGTGAATAATCTCTGCTTTTATCACATGGTCATAAAGTGAGGTCAGAAATGTAGCCACCCATTCTTATTAATAATAATAATAATAATGATGATGATGATGATGATGATAAAGAAGGCAGCGGAAACTTTTGGAGGTGATACATATATTTATGGCATAGATTGTGGTGACGGTTTCATAAATGTATACTTATATCCAAACTCATCAAGTGGTTTGTATTAAATATGTACAGCGTTTTTTGTATGTCAACCGTATCTCAATAAAGTGGCTTAAAAAAAAAAAAATCGGGCTTCCCTGGTGGTGCAGTGGTTGAGAGTCCGCCTGCCGACGCAGGGGACACGGGTTCGTGCCCCGGTCCGCGAAGATCCCACATGTCGCGGAGCGGCTGGGCCCATGAGCCATGGCCGCTGAGCCTGCGCGTCTGGAGCCTGTGCTCCGCAACGGGAGAGGCCACAACAGTGAGAGGCCTGCGTACCACAAAAAAAAAAAAAAAAAAGGAATGGAGCAACCCAGAATCTCAGTTTTAAAATATTTGGGGAAAAACACACACAAAGCACTTCATATAATGCTTCACCTTCAAACTGACCAGGCCATTATGATTCCCTTTCATTAACCAAGATATTAATTTGTTTTATATACGATGGCAAGGGGCAATTCATGACAGACTCAGTAGCTGGAGGAAAGGTGATTCCTACGGGAATTTTGTCATTGGATAGCATGCCTTCTCCTTTGATGACTTGTCATAGTTAAAATGTTTAGTTCAGCAAGATTCCTAACAGTGTTCAGATAATAAAGAGTATAATTACAAAAAATAAAATAAATCCAGAAAATAGGTAAATAATGTACACCAAGCAAGAGGAAATGACAACTCCCAGCTAATTCTGTAGATAGCGCCACTCCTTTTTACCTCTATCACAACTTTCAGAATCATGATGCCTGTTTGATCCACATATTTAGGTTATCAAAGCACCAAAATAGAATCTGGCATTTCAGAATATTCTAATGATATAATTAAAATAACCAAGTAAACAAAAAGTTTTCTGCCTAATCTCCTATTACCCAGGAACTCTAGACAATCTTTCTTTTACTCTAGCATTTCAGGGGCAGCAGCTCATTTACTGAGATTTTACTTTGTGTGTATTCCTCCCTCCTGTATTTTTAATATCACCTTTCTTAGGGGACATCTGCTGAGCCCAAGGACTCAAGGCTGAGTCCTTTGACTCATAGCTGTTTGTCCTGCAGGTCAGAAGGCTTAAGCATGGTAGAGGAGTGGCTTGGCGGAGTCCTAAAAGCAATAGGTACCTTTGTCTCGCTCCCTCTCAGAACCCAAGAAAGTGACAGCATTGAAGGGGAATGGGGTCCTAAGAAACAGTCAGATACTATGAACTATCCCTGAGTAGTAGAGACCTGAGTGGTCAGAAGACAAGGGGACCCTCTCCAGAGGCTGTCACACAATATAGCTGGGAAAGGTGTGGGAGCAAGTAGGGACATCCCTAAATGTCTCAAATTGAATTTTTTCACTCCTTATTGAGTGGAGCCTCATTCTTATTTAATTCAAATTTTTAAAAATTAAAACAATCTCTCTCATCCAATTATTATGATAAAGTAAAATCCATACCTGATGAACAATTTGTTAAGATTATGTTGACTATGATGTTTTAAAGAACTTGGGGTTACTTCTGATTACAGTGAATTTTCCACTGGCTCAAAAAAAGGGCTATTCATTGGCAACAAGTTTTCTACCCATTGCTGTAATTTGCTGATGTGCTCACCTTGTCTTTTCTTTTCTTTATAGCTCTCCCTTTGAGAATTAACACCCAGAGCAAACTCTTACTTTGTCTTATTGGTTCATCTGATCTCAATGCTAGAAGTATAATCAGATCTGGATGAGAAATGAATTCTAATTAATTCTGAAGTTTTATTTTGCATCAAGATCTATTGAAACATTTATATCTTCATTTATAATTCTTTGGGCTTTATAAAACTGTCAGAAGCCTTGTTTGAGGATTTACAATGTAATAAGGAGAAGACATGAAACCAAATCAAGTCAGCTGAGCTAATAAAGTCCCTTCTCCTGCTTATTTAGCTACAGTTATGATTTCTACAATTACTTCTTGTTTTTCTTTTCTAGAAAAAAAAGATTCCAAAGATATCTCTACATATGAAGGATAATATTCTATCTTTTTCCAATCAAATTATGGAGAATAATTTTAAAACTATCCATCCACTCAGGAGTAGAAACCAAAAGAGTTGAGGGATGAGATGTTAAATGGGGAAAATGAGGAAAAAGGAACAAAAGAAGAGGCTGAAAATTATTAAAGAGTAAACAGGAAGAGAGGGGTGAAGGAGCTGAGAAAGAGAGAGAGTAATGGGAATAGACTTTCCACTAAGGAAAGCATAATTGTCACATACAATTTCATGTACAAGATCCTCCCCAGCCTCCCAAGAAAGAGTTGCAAGGAAAATGTATTCAATTAAAGGATATTTAGAAAATGCTTAAACACAGTGACTTTGACGATAAGGCCACGATGTTAAGAATATTGGTGGTCCACTTTTTTAGTTTGAACAATTGCTCTCAAGATGTTTATACTGATCATATTTGAAGGAGTTGCTTCTCAACACCTAGGTTAAACATCAGCGATGAAAAGGCAGCAAGCTTCTCAGCTGCTTGGATGCTGAGATGGTCAAGTCTTAAGTAGCGGCAGTAGTATGACCTACCTGGCTGCAATCCGGCCAAGCTCCAGCAAACAGAGACACACTTCTCTGGGTTGCTTGTGGAGGACTGAAAGACAAGACAAAGGTGGACACCTTTACAATAGAAAGGACAGTAAAGCAGCTCAATGGGGAGCAGGATGGACTCCCTCATCGCTCATGGTCCCAGTAAATGAGCTAGTCTTCATTCTGATATTCATAGAAACCATCCTATCCCACAGTACAGTTAGCTTTACTAAAGTCCTAAAGCAGTTTTCAAAACTCTTTGCCCAACTTCCTCCCTAAAAGCCATGAGTCTCAGGAATCCCACCCTGAAAATATTTTCTTCAATTAGTTAATATTTGTAAGTCAATATTGGAAACACATGTAGCTATAATTATGATATAAATAGTTGATGGATTACTTAAAAACAGACAGCAAACATAAGACTATGAAGCAAAGTCTGGTCTTTTAAAAATCCTAACTCTATCTTCACCAGTGATTTTAGCAGAAATAATGCAACGAATAAGGATTAAAAATTACACATCACGGTCCTTTGTTATCCTCCAAACAATAATGTCAAGTGAGCCCTCTGAAACTTGATGTTTTCTCCTAATGAAATTTGATTAAATGATACTTTAGAAAGAAACACTTTCAACGGACTGAATTCTGTAAATATGTACAAATATATACCATCAGCCAGTTTTGCCCATAAAATGAGCAAATTAGAAGATGGTTCTTTGCCTTGATATTTCTTTTCTAATATAATATGATTACTTAATAAAGCTGCTTTATCAATTGCTCTGGACACATTCAGTAATGTTGACAAATCATACTTGCATTTGTCGAGCCTACCAGAGGAGTATGTACTGCTTATACTTTTTTCTTTTTAAACTAAGATTAGAGAATTTTTAAAATGTTATTATATACAGCACCTAACAACAGATATTGGGGGGAAAAGATTGAATTGAGAATGGTCTTTACATAGACACAATATCCTGATAAAAGAAAATACTAGCTTATTGATAAACATTAAGAAAAATAGCAATATTGCTTCAATTCTTAAACATAGAATTTTATAGTAATTTAATTTCCCAGCTTTATTCTATTCCCCCCACTTAAATATCTAATTCCTTCTCTCCACAGGTTATGGCGATGGCAATATTTGCCACTGACGCCAGAATGGAATTTGTTGGGAGTGTGTGGTGAATAGAAAAATACATTTACTTAGATTATAAAAGTATATGATTTCACTTGGCTTTAAACAAACAAAAATGTATTATCTTGCTATAAAATGTCATCTTTAAAGCTTTTAAAATAAGTTCTAATATCATCAGCAATGTTCATTAAAATAGAATTGATTATGGGAAATCTGAATTACAGAATCCTTCCATTCTTGGTAATATAAATTTGAGTTTCAGCTAACGCTTAGTGAATTGTCATAAAATCCAGGTTGGGGAAGTCTAAAATTACTTTTAACTAAAGGGCCTTAAAGCAAAGATATTTACTACCTCCAATTTCAAGTGTACCATTAGCTGACTCTGGCTAAATGATACAACTTTTGATATATTAAATCGACTTCAGTGCAATGAAATGTACGGACTGTAATATCACATAGGCACCAAATTCAAACAGAGAACAATAACAAAAATCATAAAACAAAAGCAAACAAATGAAAATCAATCTTCTTGTCTAGATAATCAGTTTCTTCTGATTTGGACTTTTTTTATCCTGTCCATGGTACAAAATAACAAACAGGGAAAAGGAATACATGAAAGCTGAAGTGAAGAAGATGTTTAAGGCCCTGCTAATACCCTCATCTTCAGTGAAAGCTGTGTGAAGCAAGTAGCTAAAGCTCAAGGAGACTTGGATACAATCTCATGCATTTTGTGATGGAAACTGTTAAAATATGAAAATTATTAGTGAACTGACCAAACTGTGCCAATATGCAGTCAACACCAACTCTAAAAGGCAACACCTGACTCAACTATCATGATTCTTTAATCAACGTATTGTACTTAATTTGAGAGTATGTAAGAATTGGAAGTAAATACCAATAGATACATTCAATGGAAAATAAAATTCATTCTGAAGAAAACAGTAATGTGGGTAATGTAAGAAAGACAATGTGATATGTAGGATGCATTGCTATTGTGTATTCAGCTATCAATTTAAAACAGCCTTTGCATGCCAACACTAAAATATTGAATCTACCATGGACTCATTAGAAAATCAATTTGGCAAACCGAAAAGTAACTGCATGATTCTCCTTTTTATATCCTTAACAGAACCAGCTTATAAAGTTTAAGACAAATAGACATCTCACTCAGCATCATTCCTTAGGAAAATGATAATAGAAAGATGATGTTTTACTTCCCAGTTTTCTTGGAAGTGTTATCTTTAATAAAGCAATTGCTTTATTGCTTCAAAACACACCTATAATATTGTCTCACTTGTTAATGGCATTTTGAATATTGGGCATATCATGCCTGATCCATAATGGCCAAAAATACCATGTTTGATGACTTGTAAGCAATGAATGAGTTAAATCTGCAGAGAGGCATAACAGCACAATGACAAGAACAGAACAGAGTAATTACTCAGTAAACACCATGTCTCAAATTATCAAGGATGATGACAATTATGTCGTGATGATAATGGTTGTGACAATAAACTGAATAAAGGCTAAAATCTTACCTAGCATATTTAGAAAAGGCAAGAATTTAAATTATGTCAAAGTTTATTTAATTGTAAAAGCAAACACTCTTACCTTATTCTATAAAATTAAATTCAAGTGTCTTTAAATAGTATCTACATTATACCAGAGATGTGACTGTGTTTGGTTTTTGCACTCAAGAAAGTTCTAAACTAAAGTTAACAGGTGGAAAGAGAATAGTGACCATGGGATTTGAGCCACAAAGATCTGGGTCTGAGTGTGAGCTCTAACATTTACTAGTTTGTTATTTTGGGAGATTATAAAATCTCAGTTTTCTGAGGGAAAATAATGGTGTGTATCTTGCAATATTTTTGTGCGGATTTAACACAATATTATTCGTGTTATTCCTAGCCAATGTTTGGCACATAGAAAAGAATTCCCAAGGTTACTTTTCTTTCTTTATTATTATTTTTGTTGTAAATTATTTGCTTAAAGATTATATTCATTTAGCTTAGTTAATATTAACACACTCTTTTTTTTTCCTATAAGCTTTTTTTGGTCTGTGCACCTGTCATATGTAAGCCACCATACTAAGCAGTGGAAGAAACTTCAGAATTAAAAAAACTACTATGGATAGATGTGTATAATTTAAAGCAGTTATTATAATGAGTGTATTTTGAATATTTTGTCATTTATATTATATCAGAAATAGTTAATTCTAAATTTAATCAAATTTAAGGTTAAGTAGGTCAATTTGGCCGGCATATATAGACAGATAAAAAGGAGAGAGCCTATCATTATTATGGGTTTGTGCTAAGCATAAAACTTAAGTAACAATTACATTAGAACATGTCATTTTATAAAACACTAAACATCTTACTGTCAATTTTTCTGCATCTCTGGGAATAAAATAATTTAGATGAACCCATTTTCAATAAGTTACCTAAGTTGATTATATATTGTATATATGAATGCATGTTTTTGTCAGGATGATTAGAAAGACAATTTTTAGTATATTGCATTTGAACTAAAGCCTTTATGTTGAGTTGTATGTACTACTCATTTTAAAGACATTTTACTGACTTGTCTTTTCAAAAATATAAGGAAATTTATACTTAAATTGAGGTTTATGGTAGGAAACATTTTTTCACTCTATCATTACAATATTAATGTGGTCTTTTGCTTTGAGTTATGGTTAGAAGGGGGGATCACTATGGCTTTCTTTCCTCTGAACAAATTATCTTTAAAACAAAAAGCTGTCTAGTCACTGGTGATTATTATGCAAAAGGTCTTATCATTGGAGGCTTCTTTTTAAATAATCAAAACTGTTTCGAAGAAAAGTATAAGGCAGAACACCTCTGGGAAAAGCAACATAGATCCCTGTTCAAAATATGTGGCAATCCTATAACCTAGATTCTGTTAAAATCTCATGGGCATCAAATGTCAAATGGAATGCTGCTAGCTCCAGGAATAGAAAATGAGACCTTCTGCTAAGGCAAGGGGTAGAGTTTTAATGTCACAGAATCTGCAAGGATAAAATGCATTAGACCATGAATGTATAGTTTTCCTATATATATTAAGTTTCAACAGATGGACAAAAAATGAAAATAAGAAAATTTCATTATCTATTTGGTTTATATACATTAGAGGCAATAGTATTCATTTTGGTTTTAAAGGAAACTATATTTTAGATTTATATTTAAGAAAATATTTGCAAAACTTTTATTTTTGACTGAATATTAAATTGTGAAAATATCATAAATTTAATAGCTTCCCACCTCCCCAGAGCAGAGAACAGATTCTCATACTCAGAAAGAGTGACATAGTAGAAGACATTAAACTAGATATCAGAAGAACTGGTTTTATTCTTTTGCTACTTAAGTGATGGTCCACAGGCCAGTAGCATTGGTATCAGCTGGGAGCCTGATAAAAATGCAAATTATTGGGTCCCACCCCAGATGTATTGAGCAAAATTTACATTAAAGCAAGGTTTCCAGGTGATGAATATGCACATTAAAGTTTGAGAATCATTATATTAATCAATGTTATGATTATTACAATAAACGTCAATTATAATTCTATATCTATTTTGGTTAAAATATTAAAATGTGATTTGATATATGGAACATGTTCTAGAAATGTTTAAGATAACGGTGATGATGATGATGATGATTATGATGATGAAGATGATGATGAATGGAGGAAAAAATAATTTGTGAATTGGATTAGCCCTTAATGGGTATTATGGGCATTTATCACCTACCAGGATCTATAAGGTACAAAAGTTGCCTCCCAAGAAAGTAAAGGGATGGCTGTCTACATCATGTCACTCCCAGAAAGTCACACGCAGAAATCCTTGAGTTTAAAGGTAGGGAGCAATAGGAATAGCAAAGAAATTTAGGTGCCTTAAAACTGATCTGAGGGAAGCTAAAGAGAAGAAAAGGCAAGCAAGAATAAACCTCACAAACTCAAGAATGCTGAGTGTGTGTGTATCCAAATTTCTCAGAATCACTGTTCGCATTTAAAACAGGATACAGCAGCCACATAATTCACATAAACAAAGAGAATTCATTCATAATCTCATCAGTGATGGAAGATGTATAGAATAAAATATAGTTAATTGCCTTTGCCACTAAGTCAAAAAATGTCCCAGAGCAAGGAGTGCCCCTTCTGTCTCTAGCACCCAGACCTTATGTGAAATTAATGGATTAAGTCACTATCACTCAGAGCAGCAATAGGAGTCAAGAGTCTCTTCTAATTTGGTTTTTATTTATATTTTACTTTTCCTTTTACTTGAAATCATCATACGAACTTCTAAAATTAACTCATACGAAGCATAACTTTCTGTAACACAGGGATATGATCTTTGAAGGTTAATGAAGTTGAATTCAAATCCTAGCTGGGTCACTGAGAAGTTGTTAATATTGGGCAAGTTATTTAATTCTCTTGGTCCTAACCTAGTATTTTCATTATAAAATGGTGGTTGTTGGGAAAGTAGATATGATAGCACATGTGCACTGCTAGGCTACCCTTATTGAGCATATAACTATTGTTATTTAATATCGCACAGTGAAAATTTGATTCTGGGAAAGCTAAAAGGCTGTCCTCTTTCCTAATTCAACCCTGACTCCATCAAATCCTTGATACTGGGAGACATTTTGTTCTCTCAAGGTGTAAGCCATGGCCGCTGGGCCTACGCGTCCGGAGCCCGTGCTCCGCGGCAGGAGAGGCCACAACGGTGAGAGGCCCACATACCGCAAAAAAAAAAAACCAAAAAAAAACCCAAGATGCTAATAAAGTACTTTATAAGAACAGGTGTCAAAAAATCCAAAGTCTAAAATAAATTGTTCCTGGGGATGAAATAATGTGAATATAAATGATCCAGAGCTAATTTGGTATCTTGAAGTTGTTATTCTACATTAATATTAATAAAAGTAATATAACTTTTTTTCTACAGAAATACTCTTATAGTCCTCAATACAGACAACAACAACACCAAGGGATGATTTATCAAACACTGGAAGGCAGGCATAGATTCTTTTTCTGATGCAATATGTATAAAACAGAAAATGTTAATGTTTAAAAATCCACACACAATCCTTTTCACTTTTGTGCAACATCAGACCAATACTGTAGGTAGGTCAGTGCTTGACCAGTGTTCAATAGAACAAAGAATTGTATAAAACTACTCTTCAGAGTCATGCATCAAAAGAAGACAGTGCCACACAGCAAACACAAATACAAAAAATAAAAAACAAATCACACACATTTGCATGCTAGCACAGCAGATAGCAAACCCTTTTCTTGCTGAGTAGATTCTTTCTCAGAGAAATAGATGAAGAATAGTCACTGGCCTCCAAATCCTATAATCATCCAATAACATAATAATATTGACACAATTACAGCAAGCAAAAAAATGTGCATTTTTCAAATATTCCCTCCCCCATCCTTTTATCTTTTTCCATCTTCCAGCTCACCGGAATGTACATAAGTAAAGCAAAATAAACAAAGCTCTGAGGAAAAAATTAAGCTAACTTAACAATTTCTAAATCAGTGGGCTAAAGTAAATTACAAATAATAAATCCTCCATGCAAGAGTATCACTAATTTAAGGAAATAGTTTCTACTTAAAATATCCTAGAAAAAAATCATATAGGAGCATCAATTTTAGGGCTCATAACTTAAAATTTTTTTAAATTGAGAAAAAGTCATAGATATTTGGTTCTAATATAAAACAGCCCTTATAATACATTGATATATAAAATATACTGATGTATAATATACTGATGTCAATAAATCTCTACACAACTTGGTTCAAATTATCTTAATATAAATAAAATTGTTCACGTTTCAGATTACATGCCACACCTGTTTACGGTCTAAAAGTGTGTTAATAGAGAACTGAAGAAGAAAATGATATTACTTACAACCTAATTACTATTTATCTTACTTTCAGATTCTGAATATAGTATTTTTTTTGATATTTACTAATGTAAATGCTGAGACCTCATGTTCATATTATATCATAATTTTCCCATATTCTTAGTCTCAAAAATATTATGAATATTATTTTTGCTTGGTATCTATGAATGACTACAGTTTAAGCTACCACCAAATAGATTCATTTCATCCCCTTTTTTACTCTTATAAAAAATGTTTCAATGGACATTCTATTGCTTATCTGTACTTACTTCCTTCAAATAAACTTTTAGAAGTAGAACAACTTGATAAAAAGATATGAGCACTGACCTTACATAATGTCAAACTGCCCTCCAAAGAAGGCATGCCAACTTCCAGTTTTTTTTCAGCAACGTATAGAAGATCCCACTTTCCTCTATAGTCAGCACTAAATATAAAATTGTTAATCCTCACTAATTTTTCATAGTTTTTATTTGCATTTGCCTTATTACTAAGGTGTCAAACATTTTTATCTGTTTTGGGCTTTTATAAGTCTTATATGAATAAGCTGTTCATGATATTTATCCATTTTTCTATTGTCTCACTTCTGAAACACTATTCTGAGATATTAGTAAACTTATAATCCAAGAACTGACGTTTGACAGAGGAAAAATTCTCTCTCAAGAATGTCTTAGAAGGTAAATGGAAGGTTACACCCTGTATGTGATTGCGTCATGTGGCATAGAAAGTTATCTGCCGAGAATCAAAACGACAAGCACGAGAGAAGCATATGGAATAAGATGCTGTCTATACTCCCTAGTTCATCCCTGGCATCCCTTCCCCACCCACTGAGATTTCTTGTCATTAGCTGTTGTGGAAAGAGAACAGATAGAGTGAGTCATGAATTAAGATCCTCCCGCAAATAATCGTACAAAAAAAGCACTGCAACAGAGGGTAACGTATCAGTTGCCACAAAGATAAGAATGCTTTATGCAGGCGAAGACCTTTGAAGAGCTAAAGACAGAAGCCTCTTGATACACATTCAGTACAATGATCTACTTTATCATTCATTCAAACAGATTTTTCCCCTTCATCAGGGCATCTTGTCCTTTTATTTGGTGTTCAAAACACTAGGACACAAAGGATGCTCTTCATCTTGTGTGCTACTGAAATGAAATCTTGAGGTAGGGAAAAAAGAAAACACCCTTGTCCTAAATTCCCTTTCAAAAGTGAAGTGTGAAAAGACATCAAGCAGAGTACACAGTATTATTGTTGCAAGAAAGTCAATTCTGCAAGTGCAGCGGCTCAATCACTTCCTCACTCACAAGCGAATAATAAGAAAAATCCAAGGAGAATGGGTTCCACCTGGGGAAATGGAATTTCTCATTGGGCTTCCTCCTGATTATCATTAACATCTATGGGTACAGCTGTTTCCTTTCTCTGAATAATCCTGAAGTCAATGCTATAGTATTGGCTCCCTTCTTCCATCTCCACAGAGCCTATTGTACATCACCTCATGCCCTATTCTGAGCAGCAGATATTTCAAATTTATCTTTTCATTGAGCAGCAAACTAGAAAGTCTAACTATTTGATTTGGTTTGGTACTGAGAGGATTCAAAATTATTTTAAAAATTTATAGCCTTGAAAATTTGGTCTTACTAAACCTTCTTGGCTATATAAATACATTTTAATTGCAAGGTATAAGTGAAGTTATACTGTAGAAGGTAACCAGAATCAAAGATATTTTAACAAACTACTCAACAGTTATGACATATAAATTATCATGTATTTAATTTTTATATAAAAATTTCTTGTTTATAAAGTCAGCTTTTTTCAAACAGGGTGAAGAACTCGACCATCTAAAAATTCTTCATGACATAATTTTATAAGCTACAGAGTATGTATTTATATACCAGGACCATTGTTACATGAGCTGCTTTATGCTTTATTGTTTCAAAATAAAATGTATTATTTATTACCTGAATGGGGTTTTAAAAAGCCATCCAAGCTTCTTGGAGTCCAACTGAAAGTTTGGTTAGTTCAATTAACAAAAGAACTCATGAATAGTAAGAAAATTGAGACAAGACCATATTTACATTCAGAGCTCCTAGTAGTCCACTTGGCCTACAGTAGTCACTGAAAAAATGCTTTTTTTAATGGAAACCTGTGTAGTAAACAAATTAACAAAAAATAAAGCAGTTTCCCCATGTGGCAGTTCTTCAGCAATGCAGGGGCACTCCAGAATTTTAAATCATGATGTTATTTGTCCACACATAAAGAGTGTGCTTCTTGTGACTAAGATTTGAGTTTTTAAAATTTATATATATAAAAATGTGTGTGTGTGTGTGTGTGTAGACACACACTCAGACATTTACTAGATCTTTCAAGGGTTTTTTTCACAACTCATCCACGTGCATAAACCTATAAACATGAAAGTTAAAATCTATTTGTAAAATTACCACTGCACTGAAAAAGAATTATATCCATACATATCCTCCACCAACTTCTTTTTACTTTGACATGAGGAAATGGTAAGAACACTCAAAGCTCACATATACAATGAGCATTCATAGAGCACACTGTTGTATACAGTATGCTTCTGTGCAATTTTTCTGGTTAAATTTTTCTTTCAGGTACAAAATGTTCTCCTAGTCTAAGTTCATGTTATTCTCTTCTCTGTTGGGAGACTTCTCAGAAATTTGATGACAGTATTTCCATATCACATCAACTCCTCTTAGTACAAATACAAGTTTCCTTAACCACATAAAATGAGTAAGACTTTAGCTGCTCTACCATCAATTTCCTAGGTTCAGCAGGGGAATGCTGTTTTGTGAGGTCTCAGGGCAAAGTGTATTCTCATTGTTCAGAAGGCAGTTTGTATACTTGTTCTCTCTGAAGGATGCTCAGCTTACTGTGATGTTAATATTTGTATTACGTGATTTTGTGAATTGATTTTTTAAAGCCTCAGGTAAAAGAACCAAAGCATTTTTCCCCCCTAAATGTCTCCTTTCTTCACTTAGTTCCACTTTACTAGAATTGGACTTTAATTCCAATACTTTCCATAGTAGAGTTCTACTGGGGTAGATCTTACATCGAAGGTTTGAACATTTAAGGGTATCAAGTAATGTCAAAACACTGAATAATCCAATGTATGTTTTCTCCCAAGGAAATACAAAACTATGGTATGGAAGTGGACTTGCCAAAATTCAATCATAAAACAAAACAAAAACCCCACAATTATCTGGGTAGGCCTAGGCACTAACGTATCTGTCTCTTGTTCCATCGTCTCCAATGATCCTAACCTCTTGCTTGTTTGCCTAATTTTTAACTAGCTAAAAAATAAGTTTCATTAACTAAAAATAAGCTTAACTAACTAAAAAAATCAGTTTCAAGAAAGATAGAACTTATGAGAGATGGTGTTTTCATACTTTTGTAGAGGTGAAAAGACGAAAATGCTCTTGATGGAGGGCTGGAACATATATAGCTACCCTTCTAGTCCAGGTAAGAGCCTGGTGGTAAAACTTAACCCTACATTTTCCAAATATTCCCCAATTTTGCATTGTATGTACTTATTTTTAACCAGGAAAGGATTCTGCTACTTAACGTTCCTGTTATTTTATGCACAAGGTGACCAAGATTAAGAGGGTGAATTTTTCTACCTTCAAAGACTCAAGTTTACAAAAAAACTGCAAGTTTACAACAAACTACAATTTTTTTTTAAAGTTAACAAAGCATGAAATGACATCACACAAAAAAAGTTAGGCTTGAGAGTTATACAGACAAACAATAATTTTAATATTATATCAGCTAAAATTCTGAAGGAAATGTACATACCCAAACCTTCCGATTCAAACAGACATGTTTCATCTACCCCTAAATCTCGGCACCAGGATAAGAAGTTTGCTGTATTGTCTCTGGCAAAAAAGGATCCTGAGGGTGCACTGGCCTTGCATGGAATCTTCTTTAAGGGCAGCTTCTGAAAAACAAAGAAATCTCACTCTGGTGGAATATCTGGCAGTCATCACAGTGACACGTTAAGTGTACATTTATGATTTCAACAAAACGCTTTGGTACAATCTTATGTCAATAAATAGGTTTGTGAAGAACTATAGGAAAGGACATGAAACTCAAATGAAACTTAGTTCTTAATTAAGAGACTAGGAAAATCTGTGCCTGTAAACATATACTTACCTTTTTAGTATCTAGAAGTAAACATACATAAATCCCTTCCCTGGCTCAGATTGCCTCTTTTCTTTCTCTTCTACTATTTTTTTTTTTTGGCCTTCTCTTTCATCTAAGTATTCTGTCAGTATTTCTCATAAAGTATGTATAAATGAATTTCTCACTTGTGAAAGAAGAATGAAACACAAATGCAGTATATGAATATAGATAAAATGTAACACACACACCTGCATTTTTATGTGTATACATACGCACACACAATAAAAATTACAATAGAATTATCAAGTCAAAAGAAAGCAGCAGAATTGTCTAACATCCATAATTCTCTATCACCAATATAAGAAAAGGAAATATTAAAATTTTTTATCTTTTAACAATAACATTTTACCATCATTCTTCCAGACTATTTCCTTTTAAACCATAGATTATTGCTCTCTTATGTAATATAAAAATAATTCTGGTTGGATTTCTGCTATCTGACCTTGAAACATGTTTACATTCTGCATCATTTCTCTTCCAGGATAAGAAAATGCTTAAGAAAAGGGAGTGTGTGAACCCGGATAGACTTTTCTATTATCAGCCTCATAAAATTTTAGCCCTGGAAATCTCCCTTACCATACCAAATGTTATAAAGAGTTGTGTGAGGTTTTTTTCCTTTAATAGAATATAACCAGTTTTCACGGCATTCCATGAAGTTACAGAATGTGATTCTATGTGATGTGAAAGATTGAGCCAAGTGTTTGGATGATCTGGGCTAAACAGAGCTTTGCCTCTGAGAGCAAAAAGATCAAGGGAGAAGCATTTTGTGATTTCAATTCACAGATAGGTTATTTCCTCTATTCTCTGTGAACAAGAAAATATAAACAAAATGTTGTGGATTGTTGAGGTCATTTACAAAGATGGTTATCAAAAAATGAAATAGTGGTCTTGGTGTACTGGTGAAGCCTACTATCATCAAACTATTACTAGGGCTTTTTCTGTCCAGGGATTTTATGGCTACATAACTAAAATATTCAGTTACTACATCACTCAAAGACTGTGTCTGTCCAATAGCAAAGATCCATCTCTTTGTTGCTGACTGAATTTGTTTTAGGCTTAGACATAAAAAAATTTTTGCATGAATACACATATATTTATATATACATATAACAATACCCCTTAACCAATTTGGTTAAGTAGTGGTTTTCAAAGAAATGCTTTCCTATATGAATTGTAAAAAACAATAAGAAATAGCATAGTTTAATGTCCCCTTTATAAAATATTCATGAACATCAATTAGTCAATATTTATTAAACTTAAAAATCATATATCCCTAAATCTAGCAATTTACTCCTAAAAATATATCTTGCAATATAATAGTATTATTACTTCAAAACATATGGACAAGTATATTTGTTGCAACACTGAATAGGAAAAAAATAGACATAGAATGTGTCAAGAAAGGGCTGGTTGAATAATATAAAGTATACAAATACAGTGGAACTCTGTGCAATAATTTAAAAAGAATAAGATAAATATATATGTGTTGGACCATAAAAATGTGCAGTATATACTCTTAAGCAGAAACCAATAATTTGCAAACACATATGTACACTACAATTTCATTTTATGATGTGTGTGTATGCACATACATACTGGTGCATGTATATGTACATACACACACAGTATAGATGGTCATATATAAAGTTAAATTGCATATAAATATGTTGTATTATAAATATGAATATTGTATTTATTTATATAACATTCATTTAGGAAGAATTCAAGGAGGACATCCATCAGATTGATAGTAATTACCTTTGAGGAAGGTGATTGATGCATAGAGAATCATTTGTATCTTAATTTACATAATTCCAAAATATGTAGTAGGATTTTGAGTGACTTTTACATTTTATCAATATTTTCCAATTAAATAATCAAATAAGGTAAATCATTTCAGCCAAAACATAACAAAAAGATCTGCTGAAAAAAAGTCTTCAAGAGGTGACTGTAAAGCTTCTTTATGATGCAAATAGGAAAAGAACATAAACAGAGTCAAACACTAAGCCATTTTAAAATCTACCACCTCTATCCCTGGGTGGGGAAAAAACCCTTCTGAAACCACTTCAAACTGATGAATGAGTTTGCACACTTGCACACAGGAACTATAACCTAGGAACTATAAAATACTTGACATATATAAGGGCATGCCAAAGGACATGAGGTGCATGGGTTTCATGGCAAAAAGGAATACAATATCCAGATTGCACCAGAGAAGCTAGATTGATTTGACACTTAATCCACCAAGGGACATAGCTCATAGCTTGTAGAATCCAATATTATTCCTGGCTGCATACCAACCAAAAATCAAAGGGTCAACAGTCTTCCCAAGGTTGCTGTGCCATTTATACATAAGAGTCTTAGAGCGGATGTCATATTTCACTTGAATTAAAGAATACATGATTCGGTAATATCAGTACTCAATACCTTTGGAACTTATAAATATTTTTTGACATATTTTACACAAAAATATTCATAAAGTTCCAAAAACCTTAGCAATTACTGTATATCTCTCCAAGTTCTGTTATTTTTAAAAAATTATTAATTTCTCTGGTTCTCATGAAAATCCTAGGAAAAATGACAGCTCTGAATCTCTTCTTTAGTATCAGTAAATAAAATAAAAGCAAATTGATGTACTGAATAAAATCAGCTTTCACCTTGCCACAAAAATCTTGAAGAAGAGGTTTAGAATAGAGAGCTGTCTTGAGTAATTATGACAGTGTCTACTTGAATAGCTAAAAAATTGACCACAGATAAGGAGAGGAATACTTCAGATGTAAAGAACTAGGGATTCAAAAGAGAACCTCCACATATAGCTCACCTTCCATATTAGTTTTCCCTTTACTGCTTAACTCTCCAAAGAACTCCTACGGCATTTAAATACCATCTCTAATTATTTACTCAGATGAGTTTTTCCCGACAATGCTGCTATATATTATGTCCTCAGAACCTGATTGATGAATACACGAATGAATGGTTAGATTTGACCCCTCACACTAGATCATAATCAACGTGAGGGCAGGAGCAAACACTCTGCCTTAGAGATTTTACATCTCCAAGGGACATGTTTCCAGGGCCTTCAAAATTCACTAAATTTATAGTACACATAAAATGCTTCCCATAAATTAAGAAAAGTATAACTGAAAAATATAATAAAACCTTTGAACAGTTTTCGAAAGTTACTGAATATGGAATGAGTTGAGAATAGTTGCCAAGCTGAGCTGAGATCAGGTAGAAATTTAGGCTTGCTTACTCACTAGTAAAAGTCATGCTACCGTCCTCCAGCCTCCATGGTATAGGTTTCAATATTTTGTGTTAGCAAAAGGAGAAATGACTACCAATAAAACATTAGAATCATGTACAAGTAGGATACATGTTAATTTTTCTTTCTTTTTTTAAAAATGAAATGTAGTTGATTTACAATGTTGTTAGTTTCAAGTGATTCAGTTATCACACACACACACACACACACACACACACACACACATACACACATATTCTTTTTCAGATTCTTTTCCCTTATAGGTTATTACAAAATGCTAAGTATATCTCCCTATGCTATCCAGCAGGTTGGTTATCTGCTCTATGTATAGCAGTGTATATATGCTAATCGCAAATTCCCAATTCATCCCTCTCCCCTCTTCCCCCCTGGTAATCACAGGTTTGTTTTCTATGTCTGTGGGTCTATTTCTGTCTTGCAAACAAGTTCATTCGTATTATTTCTTTTTAGATTTCATGTTAATTTTTCTAATATTGATAGTCTAATGTTTATCCTTTTATCTCTCAGCGGGATTAACCTAAGTTATATATTCTCAGCCTCTATACTAATACTTGTGAACTGAATGATGAACATACAAGAGAATGGATGGTTTGAAATCTGAAAGTGTCCTCCCCATTCCCTCAAAGCAACAACTAAATTATGTTGAAATAAAAAGAAAGATTTTTAATTTACTTCTAAAATCTTTTAATTCAATCCATTACCTCTTAGGTTAATCACCTGCTAGGGTTTGGAATTCAATTACCTGAGTTCAAACTCAGCTATGTCACCTTCTTGCTATGGTACTTTGGACAGATTACTTAATGTTTCTGTGCCTCAGTCTCATACTTAATGTTTCTGTGCCTCACTCTCAGCTTCTATTCAACGCACATAGAAAAAAAAAATGCATCTCATCGACTATGTGTGAGTGCAAATTAAATAATATAATTCAAGTGTAGAAGTAAGTGTTCAATAAAGTTATCATCACTGCCATCAATGCAAGTAAAAATATATTGAATTGCCTATGATTTCCTTCTCTCATATTTTCTTGAAAACATTTCATTTTTTCTTCTGTTACAGGTACAAGAATTCAGAAAAAGATTGGCAAACAATTTATTTCTATCTTTGCCCTAAACTTAAACGTCACTTTTAAAATAGCTTTCCGATAGAACTTTCTGTGATAATAGAAATGTTCCATATCTGTGCTACCCATTATAGTAACCACTAGTGGCATGTGGCTATTGAGCATTTGAACTGTGGTGAGTGTGACTGGAGACTAATTTTTAAACTTTATTTCTTTTTAATCAGTTTACACTTAAATAGCCACATGTGGCTTGTGGCTATCATATTAGGGCATTCATAACAGGGAAAGTAAAGCCATTATTTGGGGGTTTAGAGAGTCCAATACTTAACCCCTTGACTACTTTGTCTCTAACTAATAGTGTCCCCATGTCTTTCAAGTCCCTCAAATCCAATAGTTCCCCTGGATATAGTTACTGAGATGCATAACTATGTTGGTCATTTAGAAAGAGTTTACTTATGTGCTGCAGAGTACAGCATGTGTATGTCCTAGTTATGGTGTTGTGGGTGTTACAGCTTCAGAAGGGCAGTAGTGACTAATTCTATTTATATTACTTAAAATAATCTACACCTAGAGAACCACGATATTATTTATCATTATACTGCCACAGTGTCAAATACAGTGCTTCACACATAAGCAGTCCTGACTTCTTGTTTTCTGAATCTTATGGTAGATGGGGAAGGAATGAATTAACATTGTGAGTGCTTACCGCACTCTAGGCACACAAAACATATACTTTCAGATAGATTATCCTCTTTAATTCTCAAAAAATAATGCCATGAATTAGGTAGATAATAGTATCTCCATTTTCCAAGATGAAAAAACTGAGCTCACACATAGTTGAAATCGAATCATTCAGTCTCTTACACCCGTACACTTCTAACTGCTCCATGAAAGCTCACCATTGCCTGGAATTTAATATATTTCAGCATTTGATTTATTTCCCAAGGTTTTAGCCAGGTAACATTACAATAAAGAAATACGTATTTTCTTTCACCTATTAAACCTAGAAAAAATGGAGAGAATGGCATCTTTAGTTCTCCATAGGCAGTGAACTGAAAATTTAATGTTAGTAGTTTATTTTTTTTACTTTACTAGTAGTTTAAATAATCCATTCTTCACAAAAGTTTGAGATAAAATACTCCCCTTGACTACATCAAGTAGACATTTCAGCTATGAAACAGAAGAGATATATAAAAGAAGAAATGGAAATTGGCAGGAACTAATATCTTCCCTTTTCCAAAGGGTATATAGAATGTACTTTCAAATATGCAGGCAATGGGCTTCCCTGGTGGCGCAGTGGTTTGAAGTCCGCCTGCCGATGCAGCGGACTCGGGTTCGTGCCCCGGTGCGGGAGGATCCCACATGCCGCGGAGCGGCTGGGCCCGTGAGCCATGGCCGCTGAGCCTGCGCGTCTGGAGCCTGTGCTCCGCAACGGGAGAGGCCACAACAGTGAGAGGCCCACGTAACGCAAGAAATAAATAAATAAATAAATAAAAAGAATTACTAATATTGTAATGTCAACCAGGAGTTACAAACTCAAAGGCCCAGAAGAAGTCAGGCAGATTAAATAACAGAACAAAGTGGCTAGCACTAGGGGACTATAAGAAATGGTGGCAATTGTGGAAAACTAAAGAGCTCATGCCATGTCCAGGAGGGGCAGCCATATTTATTTAGTTCTAACTCAATGTTTCCATAAAGAAATGCAGTTCCAGTGTTGCTGGATCTTCCAGTTTCTCAGAAGAATTTGGAAATCTGGATATTTTAATGTGAAAGTCCCCTGAGTTTGAACAATTGGATCTATAGGCAGCTCTATGTGGTTGCCAGTTTACAATCTCAGTGTTCATATGGGGAATAATAAAAAACAAAAATAACATTTTAAACTAAGAAGTAGTTTAAATTACATGCACACTTTGGAAAAATAACTAGGTCATTTGTTGTAGAAGGTGTAAAGGAATAAAAATTTTTTAGATAATTCTACAGAAGTAAAAACCAGTGACTTCTTTTTCTTCTGTCACTTCTTTTTTAATTGCAACATCTCTAAATCACAGCTATAGTAGTCAGACTTGAAAGAATGAGGTTTGAATGGAAGGAAGAGAAACATTCTGTGAATATGAAAGATTTCTTAGAGGAAGCAAGTGTTGGATACCAGGTGTGACAGTCCCTCAGAGTCTTAACAAAATTAATGGTAATTGTTAATTAGTAATTAATTATAGGAACTCAAACAAATGATGATAGTTGATGATAATTAAAAAAAAATGTTTTTGAGAATGTATGTCAGTTTTCTGTGACCTTTCTACAGATCAAGAAATTACCTTAAGGAAATAGTCAGGAAAATTCTTTTAAAATGTATCTTGAAATTTTCCTTTCCAACAACATTTTATACATTCTAAGGTGCAATAACTTATGATACTGGCAGCAAATTTTGAGTTCACAGGGTCACTGATTCTAATATTTTAGTTAAAACTACTTTTAGTACCCATCTGTATAATATCCAATAAAGAAAAGCATTTTCAAAGGTCCAAAGATTGCCTTATGGATGGATTCCAGGAAACTCAATTTATTTTAGTGGCTAACTGATTTCTAAACACTTTTTGAGCAGACTTTTTTTTTTGTAACTCCATGGGACTGCACCTTGTAAATGCCCATCAATTGACTAATGTTAGCTCCATAGATGCTCAGTAGTTTGAAACACAGGGATGTTAAACTTTTAGTAATTCAGAGAAAAGGCTTAAGCCTTGAAACTGCAAATCACTAGCAGTAAGGCCGTGACAAAAAAATGGCTATTTATTTAACCTTTTGGAACCTCAGGTCCATCATTTGTAACTTTTTACGAGAATTAAATGTTTGGGAAAGTGCCTAATATCAATCCTAGACCATAGTTTATCTCCAATTAATGTTACTTTTTTTTCAAATACATGTCTACTTTCAGTCTATTTACAAGAAATACCCTGATGAGAGTTGAAAAACAGATACATCATCACATCTGTACTTACTATAATAAGCTCACAAATACATAGAAAAAAACAAAAGACATGCTTTATATTTATATGGTGATTTAATTCCAATTTGTTTTTATCCATCCTCTAATTTTGTTCATCATGCTGTGCATTCATCTTCGTACTCCATACTCTAATCACAGTGGACTTTCCGAAAGGCAAATTTAGCTTCCCAGTGCTTTTAGGATAAAGACAAAGCTCCTTATAATATGGCTTCCACAGGTTGTATTAGCCTGGTTCCTCCCTACCGACCTAGCACCATGGTCCTTCACTATCTTCTGTAGCCACAGGAGCTTCTGTTCCCACTCCTGCATTCTCCCGATGCTCCCTCCCACTGCACAGCCCTTACAGAGAACTGTCCTCTCTGCCCTTCCCATAGCTGTTTGCGCAAATACCTCCCAATCCCAGATGACAGATCACTTACCCCCAAACACCACCCCTCAACACTTCTTTATAATTGCTTAAAATCCACAATGTTCAAGGGCTCCTGCTGCCATGTTCCTGTGTGAGATTAACTGATTAGCAACTATCTCCCTCAGGATGGTTTAGTTCCATGAGGAATGGAACAGTGTCTGGTTTTGTTCACCATTTTATCCCCAGCACCTACTGAACAGTATTTACGGAATATTTGTTGGATAAATACAAGTCTGAGTGTAGCTAAGGCATATATTATGTCCAGGGAGGAGCAGGAGAATGGAGTGGTTACAAGCACAAACTTTGGAGCTAGACTGCCTGTGTTTGAATCCTGGACCTTGATTTACTAGTTATGTGACTTCAGGCACGTGAATCAACTTCACCTGTGAAATAATACTAGTGTCTACATCATAGGGTTGCTGTGAGGGATGTATGAGTTTATATGAACAGTTCCTGAAATAATGCCTGACATGTAGTAAGGTTTTCTGTTTTGTTTTGTTTTCTCACAAGATCAACTGTTTATTGATTTTTTTCTAAAATACTATACATTTAAAGAAACTCCTAAACTGAAAAGACTTGACAATTTTTGGTACATCTGTAGCAAAGGAATAAGGATTTCTGCTGGTAAGTTTTCATGACAAGCAGACACATATCCATTTTCCAAGCAAGACATGAATCTCACTGGAAACATTGAATAAAATGCATAGCTTGTGATAGCGGCAGCCATTTCTCCAATGTCTGAGTTACACAAAATAAAGGCTTTCCCTCCCTCCCCTGCCCAGTGATTACAGTGTAGCTTCCTGCCCTGTGATTACAGTGTAGCTTCCTGCCCCTACACATCTGCTCCCTGATGACTAAGGATGCTCAGAAGAGACCCTTGTGCTACAGGGTGAGACCCAGCTTTTGTTTGCTCATGAGGAATAAATATATGTTTGTTAGAAAACTGAAACAAAGAGAAGTTTTAAAAAAATGATATAAAATTCAGCCTGCAGCTTCAATGACCTGTTGGGGATTTTAATGATCACTGAAACACACTGGCAGTCTCAAAAATATTCCTCATTTCCATTTTCATACCTTGCCATCTGGGATAACTATCAAGTTCTTATATTTCTCCCACAAACAGAACTTCCTTCTTTTAGTTCTGTTCCCTCATAATTGTAGTTTTTCAAACTTCAAAAAGCATAGTATAGCTTTTATTCTTTCCTCACCTCTTCCTACTTTGGCCAATAAGTCACCAAACCAGCTCACTGTTATTTTCTAATAAATATGTATTGAAATGTCCTGCCCCTTTCAACGTAGTATTGACACTCTTACTTTAAATCCTTTAATATCTCATGTATGAACAAATGCAGAAACTTCACAAAATATTCTTCCTATCTTTAACCTCAGATCTTTCTAACACAATCTGCACATCATCATCATATTAATCTTTCTAAATTTAATGGTTTCAGTCTCCAGCTCACTGTCTACCAAACAAGGATTCAAATGCTTAAGCCTTGCAGCTATCAACTTAATCTGTCCATCTACAAAAAGTTCTCCCCATATACTCTTCACATCAATCAAGTTGGTCTATTCACCATCCCCAGAATATCCTTACATGTTTCCAACTTCAATATTTGGTTCATTAACCACGAATTTACATTGTATTTGCTTTTTCTCCGTGTTCATCTATTTGCACCAGGTCTGGGCAATTCAAATTCTAGTGCTTCCATGGAAACTTCTCTAAGCACTCCGACAAACTGACTTTTCTTCTGAGCCCCTATAGAATCTACTGTCTATATCAGTAGATGTCCATGTACAATGATGTGTTTCAATTGCTTAAGAGTTAAGTCTCCAGATGTTTGTGATTTAAAAAAAAAACCCAAAAAACTACTGATCTAACAGTTTAAAACTGAAAACCTTTTAAGGACTTATGGCAATTAAGGCAGCCCCCTGGCCCCTTATTCATTTGCTTATATTTTTTCTTGAGCAGAAATGAAAGGATTAGTGTGACAGGGAGCCCACAGTACCCATAACCCTTGGGCACCCATGGGGGTATATTGCATAGTATGTAGGAACCCATGATCTTTCCTCAGTCTGCCTCTTCCCCTGCCTTTTCAGCTGTAAAATAAAGCACGATCATCTACCCATTTCTTCATGTACAAAATCCTGGGCCAATCTCCCTAACCATTCTATCTAATTCATCACCAAATCCTGCCAAGCCTGCCAAGTGTATATCCCAAAACCACTTACTTGTTTCTAGTACTACTGCTACCATCCTAGGCTAAATTGTCATAATTTCTCACCTGACCTGGACAATAGCTTCCTAAGTGGGTCCTCAGTTCCATTTTCACCTTTCCTAATCCATTCTCCACACTGCTAATGTTATCTTTCCAAAAGACTTGATCATGTTCCTGTTCAATGGTATAATATTGTTCTTAAAATAGATGACAACAGGGCTTCCCTGGTGGTGCAGTGGTTGAGAGTCTGCCTGCCGATGCAGGGGACACGGGTTCGTGCCCCGGTCCGGGAAGATCCCACATGCCGCGGAGCGGCTGGGCCCATGAGCCATGGCCACTGAGCCTGAGCGTCCGGAGCCTGTGCTCCGCAATGGGAGAGGCCACAGCAGTGGGAGGCCCGCGTACCGCAAAAAAAAAAAAAAAAATAGATGACAACATCCAACAAAACTTAGCGCTGGTCTCACCTCTTGATGCTCTAGTATTACATTCTAGTATCCAGACACTCATTTTCCTTTAGTTCCTCAAAGTCATCCTGCACCTCCACATTTAAGGGTTTTCATATGCGCTATTTTCTGTATTTAAAACACTCAGTGTTCCCTCTCTACCTGGCTAATGCCCATTCCTACCTCAGAATTATAGAAAAATCTTTCTACAAGACTAAGTTAGGTCTTCCTCTTACTTACTCATGTACTTAGACTTTCCCATACTTAGTCATAACACAGCTGTAATTCACTGTTGACTTCATTATGAGCTTAAAGTTATTCTCCCTTCCCTGCTACTCCACAAGTTACCTTGTCCTGCATATTTTAGGCGTCCAATAAATATTTATTGAATAATTGATAAAATGTCATCAATGTAATATATGTTATGGTGATAAAAGTTTGAGAACCATTAGTATATATCATTTATTGAGCACTTACCATTGATATCTGTATTTTTATATGTTCATATTTTATTTTCTTAACTAGACTGTAAGCCCTTTGAGAGGTGACAGTAATGCTTTAATCTTCTTCTTTTTAGTTATCAGCATCTTGAACACAGTTATCACTCAGTAAATATCTATTTGTTGAAAAATCTAGAACAGCATCTTTAAATGATACTTTATATAGGGTGGTTAGGAATGGCCTCAGCCAAGGGATGACATCTGAACAGAGATGTGAAGGGAGTGAGGAACAAGTCATACATGCATGTGAGGAAGGACTACCCTAAGAAGCTAGAAAAGCAAGTGCAAAGGCCCTGTGGTAGGTGGAACCTGCTTGTTGGGTTCAAAGAACAGCAAAGAAGCTAGTATGGCTGCAGCAAAGTGGGGTGAGGGGAAAGTCATAGGAAATTATATCAGATAGATAGCTGGGGAACAGAGCATATAGTGCTTATAGACTTAGAAAGATTTCAGACTTTTCCTGCAAGTGAGTCAAGTTGCCATTGAAGAATTTTGAGCTAGGAGTTGACATGATATGACTTAAGTTTTAAATTATCTGATGATTTAATCCATGTAAAAAACTTACTTACTGACCTAGAGTAAGTACTTAGTAAATGGTTGCTTTATTATCATATCACATGGTATTCATTTAGTCTGAGAAAAAAGATCAGACATTTACGTTTCAATCTTTAAACAATGCTTAAATATAGCAAATATGACAAATAGAATAAAATGTGGTGGTGTTGCTCTTATTAAATTATTAACATAATAAATAAATATAATTATATTATAACAATATAAATTATAATAATTTATAATATAATTGATACATGTATATTTATACATATGTAAATGTACATATGAATTGCTACATTATTTCTTATATGGAGCAGTGATGCTAGCAAGGCATTCTTTAGACAAGCAGCCTAAACTGGAGTGAAATTAGACATGACTAGCAAAGTAATATAAACATCAAATGCATACTAGACAGCTTCATGCATGATATGTAATGCATTTTCAAACTGCTAAGTGAAACAATAGAAGGTATTCATGTAGTCAGCCCCTAAAAGCTTAAGATACAGTTGAAAAGCTCTATATACTGTAAACTCAATTACCTCATCTAAAAAACATTATGCCATTAGCCTGTAATATACCAGTACCACATACCTTGGACCACACACACATCAATATGGTGAGCACTTATATTTTAAATCACCAAGCAATCCC
The DNA here is from genome assembly GCF_011762595.2 of Tursiops truncatus. Lineage (NCBI taxonomy): Eukaryota > Metazoa > Chordata > Mammalia > Artiodactyla > Delphinidae > Tursiops > Tursiops truncatus. The sequence continues at coordinate 74,664,964 of NC_047041.1, read as the reverse complement.
TAGACATGTTTAAATTAAAAAGAAACTCTTTTCCCCTGATTTTCAGTCCCTTAAAAAAGGCTCTTGTTATAAAATCTGTGGATGTTCTTCATTAAGAAATGGCATGCATAATCATTATTGATTTGTTTAAATGACCAGAATTTCTCCAAAGCATTTAGTAACAGCTCATTTTAAAATGATTACTTTTCTATTTTCCATGTGGTGAGAGTGACTTTTCTTGACATAATATTCTATACCCACAGAGCTTCGAAACAGCAGTGACCACAATTAGTGCTATCAAATATCATGAAAACACTTCCCCAGTTATACTCCTTTTACAATCTTGTCTTGCCCATGTGCCTGCATGCAGTTAAATGCAGTATGTAAGCGTGTAAGGGGAAGAGATGATGTCATCATGGAAAAATTTGATCAGGTTTGCTTTTATGCTCAGGGGGCAATGTTCTGCTGGTGTTATGAAATCATGTAGATGAAAAATGTGTGTGTGTGTGTGTGTGTGTGTGTGTGTGTGTGTGTGAGCCTCCTTCTTCTAATCCAAAATTTGTTTTAATTTTTTTCACGTTTTCTGGAATTTCAATTCAACATGTTTTATTTTTAGTCTTATGTTTCATATGTCTTTTTTTTTTTTTTTTTTGGCGGTACGCGGGCCTCTCACTGTTGTGGCCTCTCCCATTGCGGAGCACAGGCTCCTGACGCGCAGGCTCAGCGGCCATGGCTCACAGGCCCAGCCGCTCCGCGGCACGTGGGATCTTCACGGACCGGGGCACGAACCCGTGTCCCCTGCATCAGCAGGCAGACTCTCAACCACTGCGCCACCAGGGAAGCCCTCATATGTCTTTAATGCAGCCAACATTTACACTACTAAACAATAGCTTACACTTTGAACTTCTGAAACGGTTTTCAAAAACACTTTTGAAGGAGAGTCCTTTATCAGCAGGTCCACATAAACTTGTAGGCTCTGAAACTTTTCAAATTTCTAGATTAAATGCTGCCACCTGGCCTTTCTCCTTCTCCCCCCTCACTCTGGATTTTGGGGATTCTCAGCAGAGCATTAGAATAGGGCTAGAAATACCCTCTCTCACATCTCTTAGCACAAAGAGCTCATCAGAAACAAACTCCAATGTGAAAAGAACATTAGAACTTGGGGAAAAAAATGACTTGCTTTTGCTCATGTTAAAAAGGTCAGCAGCTACTGGTCTACAACAAGTAAGAAAGAAGGTAAACATAATAGTAATAAAATTTATTTTACTCTCTTGCAATTTGAGGGAAATTCTGAAGTAATTCTGATTCTTGTCATTTGCTTCCTTTATGTAAAAACCTTACTCAAACATGAGTGCTTGTCACAAAGGTTAATTCTATGCTTTGTACATGGTTATTTTCCATTTGGCTATACAAGGATCTATACACTTGTCCAAATAATTATAAGTATGTAAAGCCAAAATGTAGTTGAACTTCTAATTCCATCTACAGATAATTGAACAAACTTTATACTGTTTTTAGTAATTTTCCCAAAGAACCTCAGCCTGCCTTTCTAGACACTGGCTTGCTCTACCACCCACCAAAAGAATTATACAATAAGAGGAAGATTGACAATTCTTCTATGATTCATTGAGAACAATCAAATGAGAATAATTTAGATTCTGACTTTGTAGTAATAAAAAGTAAGATTAAACAACGTAATAATGTATGGGTACTAGACATGGTCAAATGAATGTACTAAAATCCACTTAAAAACCATTGCAATAGGCCCATATAAGTGCACACTGGGCATTCAAGTGTGTGTACAGCCATTATTTTACAAAGCAGGTATTATTATTTTTAATTTGTATACCTTTGATCTAGGAATTAGATGAGACATACTCAAAATAATGTTTTTAAAACTATGTGTATGAAAACTTTTCAGTATATATTACTATATGTTTTAAGTTCTATTCTAAATTTAGCCACATAATAAAATATTGCCTTTCTCTTTTTTAATCTGTGACTGCTTAAAATTCCTTTCTTCCAAATCATTTTGTATGCTTGATCTGAACATCTATGTACTACCACCTACATATATTCTCCCTGATAGAGAGTAAACTCCTTGAGTAGACTGTGTCTTTGTCACACCCATTCTCACCACCAACAGGCAGGCACATGAATATACAGAGCAAATAACATCACCTCCTGCTCCTAGCATATACTCATCAATCATCTAACAAATGTCAAAATGACATGTACAAGTAGGACTCAATTATTATGAAATATTTGTAGTTCATAATATTCTATATTATTAAAGATTGATAAAATGATGAACTTGTTACCCTTTAATGACTTTTATATTTTCTTTTTGAGCTATCCACTGGTGAATAAAATAACACATTTTTTGGAAAGCTAATAGCAGTATTTATTGCTCATGTTCCTAAACACTGCAATTTTCTGATTCCCTCCTGCAGTTTTACAGAAACTGTACTTTTACCTTGGTCGTTAAATAGTGTTTTGGTAGATGACTAATTAGGGGCTGAGAAGAAACAATAGTTCTTCTATTCTCATTTCACTCACCAACTATTTTATTGGGCAAAAGAGGCAGTTACTGGGAAAAAGATGTAAAAAAAGAAAAGAAAGAAACATGGTGATTCCATCTTTACGGCTCCTTCAGTAATTGAAAAACACAACCCTTAATTGCTGTAACAATACCTCATTTCAGGTCAGAACTATCTCTTGAGAACCTATTCCATGAAAGGCCCTACAATTTTTCTTCTTCCTAATTCTCAATGGTGAGCAAATTCATAAAACTACTGGTTATCACTCATCTCATCCTTATTTTACAGGAACTGTGGCAAACATTACAAACAGTCCTTGAAAAGTAATCCCGAAACTAAATAAAACATTTGGATATTAATATGATCATTTCTATCATCATTTTTTTTACCTTTAGATAATGCTCTGAACTCAAATAATAAATGTATCATGTGACTATCTAATAACATCTACAATTACCTAAATGACCGACCTCCTCCAGCATTCATTTACTAACTAGTTTAGACCTCCACGGTCTATTGCTTCAGCCAGTCTCTTGTCAGTACTTTTAATGTCCTCAGATCCTTGTTCTTCCCCTGCACCACCCTAAAATTCTCTAATCTGTTTTCTCCATTACTTAAAAAGTCAACTTTGTTCCATATGATTTTGCACATCAAAGACTTCTGAGCTAAGCAAAACTAGCAGAGGGAGGAATTTTCAAGTCGATAAGAATAAAAATCTTCAGGATTAAAAATCGTTTCATAACAACATCTGGATCTACAAGTAAATGTCTGCATTGGTCAATTTATTCACTCATTCATTTATTTATTCATCCAAAACATGTCAACTGAGCACCTATATGCCAGCTATTATGATGGACTTACATGTGAATAGAACACAAACCATGCCCTCAAGGATCTTAGAGTCTAGTAAAGGAATAAAGAAAGAATAAGACAAGAAAACAACTAAATATAACAATAGGGTACACGTGTTCTGAGAGATGAGAGCCAATTTGTAGACCCTGAGCCCAGGGAATGAAAGGAGTGCTGATCTCAAGTCTTTACTGTAAAGCTTCCTTCTTATAAAAGAGACCTCAACTGTTTACTATGCATTAGGGAAAGGGAAATGCCTTGTGGGGACCAGGTGATAGACGGATATATGACCTTAGTCCACATTACACTATGACTATTGTGCCTTCCAGAATGTGTATTTGGCATGGATATTCTCAGCAACTGTCAGAATTTTTATTACCTGATACAGGGAATAAATTCATATTTGACAGAAGGAATAAAATATCACAATTTTGAAAAAATCAGAGATTCACACTACTATCAATGACTCGAACATTGCAAAGAAAGTAATTTCCATCATATCTCCATTCAATTCAAGGCCATATATAAGACAGATGGGATGCAAAGAACAGTGGGGAAATTATAATGAAGTAACAGTTTCAATCATAGTTGTTCCAGATGTGGTCTTTTCATTGAAGTATATGAACAAATATCCTGGTACTTGGCATGCATCTACTGATATGGAAGATGCAATTTTCTTAATCCTAATAAATAGAAAAATCCAGAAGCAGTTTACATATACTTGACAAAAATAACAGAACACTTACTATCCTGCATCTCAAGCTCCAGCTCTGTGACATAGCCTACAGGGACTATGGGGATTTCAACATCCCACAAAATACCAAACTCTTCTACTATATCATGATATTTTGCTGATTTGATATTGAAGAACAGGAATAGTAGGCAAACTAGATGAGTTCATAAAATACACGCATTCTAGTGGGTGTAAGATAAACCCTATGAGAATCCAGGAAGGGGGCTTTGCCAACTAAGTAAAGTTTCTGGGGCCAGTAGTGGAGGCTATGTAGGAACGTTGCCTTTTTTGTAAAGGATATCTTGTAAGTGTTCCTAGCTTGCTATGGTTGTTTGATGGAGGTTGAATTCCTGTCTCGGGATACTAATGACCATGAAACTTGAACAGTTTATAATGAACTTAGCTCCAGATAATTAACTTGACCATATTTTTAGTTGTGCCCAGCGACACTCTATCATGGAGTAGAAGTGTAACATATGGAATTAGTTCAATCAGTCCTGAAGATCCAGGTAAACTCCACAAGCACATCATTCACTTCCTATCCTGCTCACTTTTCACACTACTTTTTTTTTCTCAGCCTGCACAGAGTCCATATCAAGTCCCCTATGACTAGCTGACAAAGGGTGAAAAAGAAGTCAAGAAGCTTTTTATATCATTCTACATTTTATGTATGCTATTCTATAAATGTTATTATTCTATAACATTTACTGCTATAGCGTTTAAGCCCCATTTAGGTATATCCCTGTAATATGGTATAGAACAGAAGAAACTGCCAATGATAAAAACATTAACCAAGACATTTCATTGTCTCTGAGCTAGAGAAGTCGGGACAAGAGAATTTAATTTTATACTGGGGAATAATTTATTTTAATATATTTAAAACTTGAAGATATTTATAATTTCGTTTAATTCCTAGGAATTGGACTTTATCACTAACTTTCCTATTTTTTTCATCTCTCCTCAATCCCAGGCCGAGAAATAACCCATCAAAAAAATCATTTATTTCCATATCATTCCACCTATATTCCCTCCCTCTCATCGTGATTCACTCTGTTGGTTTAATCTTGGCAATACATTTGCATTTCAAAATCATGGATTTCTTAAGGAATATACGATTATTTTAGTTGCACGGCTAGATACAAACACCTGTAGATTAATCACAGCTGAGATTTTCTTTTCAAGAAAAACCTTTTACCACTTCTACCATACTTGTTCTGTCAGAGACACCAGCAGTACACACAAATTTCTGGATTTCTCTGAATTTAATCTTGGTAAGACGTTCTCTCAACAGAATGTGCTATTGATTTTTGAGGGGAAAAACTCTGATCTTTATGTCTTATTTAATTCCTGGATGGCACAACATCCTGAGGTACTGCTATCTCACAGCTCAGAGAACTAGGTTTTCTTGATGGGCAAACATACTATGGGCCTTCTATCTGACTAGGATGTTCTTTCCCACAAACAAGGGCTGGATTCTACATTTAGATGGTGAATGTTCAGTTCCTTCCTTAGAGCATAATGTAGCATTCTACTAAGTAACAGAACTTCTTTTTTTTTTTTTCTTTTCCCTTCATGTACTTCAAACCTGATCTAACCACCCAGAGCTCTTTGAAGTCAAAGGAAACTCTGAACCCAGGGAAACTCTGATGTCTGGGGCAGAGACTCTTAAGATAAATGAGACAAACAGGAATGTTAGGAGAAAAAAAGAGGTTGAATCCTTTGAGTATTTTGCACCATGTTGATGCCCCAGTGGTTCAGAAAATCGTGTACACAAATCAGCAAGTCATGATTGGGAAAAAGAACAGAGTAATTATACAATAGCAAGTGAACTCTCTAGACCAGGATATGAAAGTTCATACAACAATGTAACAATTATTTTGTCTTGACTGGAGACGCCAAGTAACTAAGGGTCAAAAGGCATAAAACCTAACCTTGAACTTATCACTTGTTTTGGTTTTCTCATCCCAATAGGATATTGGAAAGATTAATAGTTTAGATTTTTGCCTTTAAAGTTCCTCAGCTCTGGGAATATTAACATTTATATTTATAATAAATTGATTGTATTATGGTACATATAAAGTAATCAAAATCAAACTACACATTAAATTGCTGCACCCTGGTCTCAAATACTTGTAACCCAACTATGGCGTAACTCTGTGAAATCTCTGCATTGCTTCCATGCAAAATGAGAAAGTGCACAGGCTAAGATTAACTACTTAAAGCTAAGACCATAGAGAGGCTATTTTTAAAATTGATCCATTGATGCTTGGAAAGAAAGAATCATAGGATATAATTTATTTTCATTCAGGGTATTTTATCAAGTCAGAATAGGCTATGAGTCATGCATTTATAAATAAATATTAAATATGTAAACTGTCTAACATATTTATTAAATTTACTTGCATATATTAATAGTGTTTAAATCACTCTTAACACAGACATACTTCACACATACCAGACATAACTTACTCGCTCTAAAGTATTTACACAGCTGTAAAATCCCCAAATTAACTATCAATCAGGAAAAGTAAAAATATTGCTATGAGAACAAGAATATGAGATTTAAGCAGCTGGAAAAGAATTACAAAGGACTTCCTATAATGTGACTTTAGATGAGATCAAGTTGGCCGTTGATTTTTTTTTTAAGTAATATTGTTTTAACATCTTTCTAAACATAACAGTTTCACTAATTCAGCAAAGTAATTGGCCAACTCATCTATCTTCACCACTATTGTTCCTAAATTTCAAAACGCCCAGGTGGAAAATAATTACTTACATACACACATAAGCAAACAATATTGTGATCTTAATATTGTAACCTCCAATTTGAAAGTCTCCTTTTTTCCTAAAGGAAACAGTCAATGTAAACTCAACTACGTGGGTCTTAGAAAATCTATTCTGGTTTAAATTTAGATTTAATAATAACAAAATATTGTCGAATATCATATAACAGCTATTTCTGTTTATAGACAAAGGTGGACTGAAGACCATGACTCTTGAGAAAATTATATTTATGAACAATAATAGCCATGAAGATATTAGCCATTTGGCTTTTCATCTTTTGAAAAATTTCTCATAAAATGCAAAAAGAAAAACTAGCTGTCTTTGCATTTTTCATAAAGTTAAGCACATGCTATTTTGATTTAAGCTGCACTGGAAGTAAGTTGTGAAATATATGAATTTTGCCAAGGACACAGAAGGCAATTTAGTCAAGAGTAATTGTGTCAACTTCTAACTCAGAGTAAATTTGATTTTTTGAGCATTGAAAGTTAGGTCATAGTGGGTTTTTTAAAACCTACACTTGTTTAATAATGATGGTTGAATTTTTATACTAAAACATTTATCATAGTCAAAATATTACTTGAGTTTTTTATTCAATTAAACAAATGGCTTAGGGTCAATAAATGAAAGGAAAATTTCTTTTGTTTCTTTTTATGTTTTACAGTTTTATTATAAAACTAATATAATTTGAAATAAATGTTTCAAAGGAAACAGCTAGCAAATTCCTGACTCATACCTATCCTCAATATTACATATTACTATGGAGATCTGGGGCAAATGTATCAATACATATATTTGCATAGAGTAGCTATCCCATTAACTATAAACTTTTACAAGGTACTTATTTTTTTCTTCTAGTTTCCTCTAGTTAATCTAAAATTCTCATCAGGGTCTCTTAACTCAAATGCATGAGAGGTAATATTTACCAATAGTCTTTTTTGTGTAATGCTCTTTGGCAGGCATAGAGGCATAATTATTAATCCTATTTTAAAGATAAGAAAACTAAGGCTCAGACACATCCACTCAATAGATAGTAAAACTAGAACCCAAGCAAAATGTGTTCAACATCAAAGCCTTTATGCAATAGACTAGTGCTTTGTGGGCTGTCTTACACTTGACAGTCTTATAATTCTCTTCAGGGATCTTAACTTCTGTTTTAAAAAGCAAAAGTTGACAAAATAAACAAAATCAGAAAACTGTGCCTTAGTAGAGTTGTTTATTCTTTGTTACTAGGAAGGATTCAAGATCTTAATATGGAGGCAATGAGCTCTCTTTCCTCAACAATAAATAATACAAACAGAGGTTGCAGGACCTATACAAGCATTATTAAGATAATGCTTTCAAAAATCTGGGCACAACCCTTTTTCTTCCCTCTGTTAATTATTTTAGAGTGAATTTTCTATGCAAATTGTCCTCCTACTATGCATTATGTTTTCTCATTAGTGAACTGAAGTAAAAGCCAGTTACATTACAATGGAGGACACAGCAGAAGAAAAATCAGTTTCCTAACAGTCCTAACATTGTCTGCATTTTCATAAGCGATCTCTTCGTGTCTAAGCTACGCATAGTGAACCAAAGTGAGAGAGCATTAGACTTGGAAAGAGGACGTCTACGTCAAGTTCTTGCTCTGTCACTTACTAGCTGCGTGATCGTTCATAAATCATTTAGTCTGCATCTAAATGCAGGAAAACAAAAAATGAACTCAATGGTTCCCAAACTTTGCTGCACATCAGATTCACCTGCAGAGCTTTTTAGACATCCCAATCCCCAGGTCCTTCTCCATGGGGATTAAATCAGAATGTTCAGGTAAAGGAGCCAGGCCTCATAGTTTTTAAAGATCTTCAGGTGATTCCTCTGCACAGCAAGGTTTGGGAGCCAATGAGTTAATTAACATTTTCACAGAGCTTCTTTTATTTTTTAAATTTTTAAATTAAAAAAAAAATTTTAAACATCTTTATTGGAGTATAATTGCTTTACAATGGTGTGTTAGTTTCTGCTTTATAACAAAGTGAATCAGCTATATGCATACATATATCCCCATATCCCCTCCCTCTTGTGTCTCCCTTCCACCCTCCCTATCCCACCCCTTTAGGTGGTCACAAAGCACCGAGCTGATCTCCCTGTGCTATGCGGCTGCTTCCCACTGGCTATCTATTTTACATTTGGTAGTGTATATATGTCCATGCCACTCTCTCAGTTTGTCCCAGTTTACCCTTCCCCCTCCCCGTGTCCTCAAGTCCATTCTCTATGTCTGCGTCATTATTCCTGTCCTGCTTTTAAGATGGAAAAAAAAATGAAGAGGCTTTGTATGTTATGTAATACTTTACAGAGCAATATAAAATATTATCCCCAAACTAACTACAGCGTTATAAAAAGAAACCCATTGTTTCAGGGAGCTTTATCTTTTGTTTAGATTTTAGTTCAGTAATCATAAAGAAATCTGACATAAATAATAAGTTTTACTTTTTTTTTTGCCAGAGTTGCAGAAAGTTTAACAGCTTTTCCTTTTACATTTAAGCTGTCTTCAACAATATTTTAACCTCATTTTTTCTTACCTCTTTTTCTTCTGTCTAAAATTAAGGAAAGTAAAAAAAAATAAAATTAAGAAAAGTGTCATCTACCTTGTTCCTTTCAAAAAATATCAAACACCACACTTTTATTATGTGTTTATAATAACCAGGAAAAATATTAGAACAATGTGCAGAAAGGAAATATGAGCAGTCAGAAAGAAAATAATTTGTTCAAAGTTACTTAGTACTTAAGTACTTAATACTTAATACTACTTACTTAAAAAGAGCAAAATATTACACACTCCAGATATTTTGTTCCAGTATTCAGTCTTAATCTATCTGGAAACAAAGACCTATTCAGTAAATCTTTCTTGGCCAGATTTTGTTCGTTGCCTGATGACATAAGTTATTTCTCTGTTAAAATTTTAATCAATAGATCAGATTCAACCAGTTTATATACAGCATTTGTTTTGTATTAATACCATCAACTTCCATAACCTTCTATTTAATTAGACGTATTGAAAGGATTATGTAATTTATGTAATTAGAGTGCAAACAACACAATCCCTAATTAAAAAGCACCCTCTGTGTTTCATTGTTAATAGAGGACTTAATGCATCCATTCACAACAAAATCCTCAAACTCAATTCATAAGCTACTACAAATGCAATCCACCATCTGACAGCGACTGATTTTGCCTTGGGATCTTTTACCTTGGCGGGCTTGTTAGCATCCATGCTCTCTTTGAATTTCTCCTGCACAGTTTCTACAAGTTGACAGAGCAAGGCACCATTATCCAATTTCTCCATAAAAGTTTCTGCCGTAATCTCCTTCCCTGAAATAACAAAAAGAAGCATTATAAAAACACAATCATTCCCCAACCCAAATGTGACATTCATGCCAACATATGCGGTTTTTATCACCAAAATTCCAATTCTAGCTGAGTTACATATCTGAGATAGGAAATCACTGGAAAGAATGGTTTCTTTGGAATTTTACGTTTTTCAGTTACTTTGGCCTGTAAGGCAAGAGCATAAAGCGAAACTGGTATTTTGTGTTGTGTATATGTCTTTCATCACAAGAACTCCATAGCTCCCCTTTAATATAAAATAGAGCCATAGTATATCAAAAATCAACCACCACTGGCAATTTTAAGAGTGTGGCCAATGCATAAAACCACATCTCTATGGGCTTCCCTGGTGGCACAGTGGTTGAGAATCTGCCTGCCAATGTAGGGGACACGGGTTCGAGCCCTGGTCTGGGAAGATCCCACATGCCGCGGAGCAACTAGGCCCGTGAGCCACAACTACTGAGCCTGCGCGTCTGGAGCCTGTGCTCCGCAACAAGAGAGGCTGCGACAGTGAGAGGCCCGCGCACTGCGATGAAGAGTGGCCCCCGCTCGCCGCAACTAGAGAAAGCCCTCCCACAGAAAGGAAGACCCAACACAGCCAAAAATAAATAAATAAAATTAAAAAACAAAAAAACACATCTCTAAATTCCATTGAGTTTGTTTTCCTGATGAAGATAATACAGGTAAAATTAATGCAAGTAAGAAACTCTCTATAAGAAAACACTGCCCCTCTAACCACTCTTCCCCTTCCTGATGCAGTGCTTGAACTGTGGAATTATTAGGTTCAGATCTCTCTGCTTTTTTTTTTGTCTCCTCACAACCACTCACAGCTTCAATTACTGCTCTTATGAACGTGATTCACAGTTGTCCATCTCTGCCATTTTACTGGTTAAAAGTTATTTTTCTTTCTTATACGCTCCCAAAGTATATTTTCTTTCTTCTTTTTTTTCTTTTACTTTGTAACAGCTTTATTGGGATATAATTCACACCCCTTACAATTCACCTCTTTCAAGTGCATAATTCAATGACTTTTAGTATATTCACAGAGTTGTGCAATTACCACCACAGTCAATGTTAGTACATTTTTATCACTCCCCAAAGAAACTGTACCCTTTAACTATCACTCCCGATGGCTCCATTCCCCACCCCCCCAGGCTCTATAAAATCATTAATTTCTTTTTTGCATGTTCCTGAAAACTCCTTTCCCTAAGCTCTCTCCTTTTCCTGGTGTTGTAATTCTCTAAGTTTCAGAATATTTTATTTCCCTGTCTTAATTTCCTATAACTTATTAGTCACAAGTCCTGTAGATTCATGCTTCCTTCTGCTTCTAGAACCATAATCTTAATTTAAAAAATTCATGGGGGCTTCCCTGGTGGTGCAGTGGTTGAGAGTCCGCCTGTCGATGCAGGGGACACAGGTTCGTGCCCTGGTCCGGGAAGATCCCACATGCCGCGGAGCGGCTGGGCCCATGAGCCATGGCCGCTGAGCCTGCGCGTCCGGAGCCTGTGCTCCGCAACAGAAGAGGCCACAACAGTGAGAGGCCCGCGTACCGCAAAAAAAAAAAAAAAAAAAAAAGTCATGGTCTGATACCTAAACTCTAGCAGCAAGAACAACGGTTAGCCCTCGTATCCTCAACGTCTGCCTCCAGAACATACCATAATCACTGCTAAAATTAATATTGCTAAACACCACCCTCACTGAGCCAATCTTCATCTTTACTGCATAGTCCCTAATCTTCTCCTCTACGTAAAAGATGAAACAAACCCGCTTTAACCCAATATCCAAAGTCCTCTCATATGCCGCTAATCCACCTTTCTATTCTACTTTGCTTACACCCTGCTCCTTGGTCTGCACCCTGCCTTCCTAGTTCCATGGGCAGATCTTCCCGTTTCCACTCCCATGCCTTGGTCCAGGCATGGCCCCTTCCTATAACAGCCCCCTATCTTCTATCTGCCTGGCCACATTCTACTTTCCCTTTAATCAGAAATCCAGAAAGAGATCCTCCCAGTGTACATCAATCTCCTTCCTATATGGTCATACTCAGGAATATCACTCACTCTGGCACTCATCAAACTTCTTCTGTGGCTAATAACATGCTTTGTACAAAGTTCCTGTCATCACCAGTACATTAGAAACCTCTTGAGGTATATTGTTTTGCGTGTGTGTTACTACAGAGGTAAGCATAATGTTACTTACATAGAAGGTACCTAGTAAAACATGTTCAGTGAGTACGTGAATTGACAAATGAAGAAACAAACTCTTGGAAAACTTTGAGAAAATGTTGGGTATTATTTCTGTGAAAAGTAGTTGTTAAAGCAAAAAGAAAAAAAGGAGGTATTTTAAAGTTTTACACTGAGAGTCATAGGATTACCTTTTATCTTAAGAAAAATGCATGCAGCTCAATTCCATGAACACTTAAGATAAATGTAAACCAACTGGAACAACAGATATACTACTGGCTTAAAGTTAAACTCACACTATCTAATATATTTGGTTTTTAAGAAACATCTGTTTGAAATGATTTTTTTACAGTTTGGGGGGAAGGGCAGGTGAAGGAGGAAAAAGAATTACTTTTTTTATGTTCTTTTTTTCCCTACTGGATAGTTCACATTTTAGCCCTCAGTTAGGATAATGACTTCTGCAGGTGGCAAAACATCAGTAGCTCTAAGTACTCGCCACAGAGGTAGCCTATCCAGAGCTATTAGTATTTCAAAATTGTATGCAGCTCAGCTCAATTAAGGAATGAAAGTAATAGTCTCAAGATACAAAAAAGCCAGCACAACAGAATTTGTATTATGCATTCACCATATTGGCTTGCATTTTCTAATGATAATAAGAAAGTTATTTACAAACAAGCATAAAAATAAATATTAGAAATATTTTTTAAATTATCAATTACATTTCAAGGTAAAGAAGGTAAACTTTACCTAAACTGTTGAATGATTCCTTTATAAATTACTTATAAGATTTTCTACATTTGGAAGAGGTCTTTAGGCATTATTTCATTAAGCTACTTGAAAATTTAAAGATTCTATTCATAATGTCAAGTGATGAGATGATTACAATAAATTTACAAGAACTTGTAAATTATAAAAAGAAAAATGGCTTTCATTGAAAAGTCATTAGCAATTTACCAAAAGGAATGATTTTTACTTTTTCTGCATTATACCTGAACAAGTTTTTGTTATCCTCCTTTTCATGAATACTTGAGGAATTTAACATTGAACATCTGTACCTAATGAAAAATATATTAGGTCTCAGCTTTCAATTCTGTATATTTTATAGCTCCAAAAGGTGGGATTTTTTTTTTTTTTTTGGCTAAAGCAGACACTATTACATACTTTATGGTTGAAATGTACTGACTCAAATGAAGGAAAAATGCAAGACAGAGAATTTTTTTTAAACCTTCATATGTAACATTTTCCATCCAATGTTTAAGAATCATAAAATATACATTTTAAATGTACTGTATAATTTTAAGAAATCAGTTATAATCCTTATATGGGGTGATATATTATCATACTCTTTATTCTATTAATATTACCAAAAGTATATAAAAAACTGAATATAAAGTTGGCTGAATTTAATCATGACGAATCCATCAGAATAGGCTATGAATTACTAATTACAGTTTCTCAAGTAAAAGCTATACACAGTTCAATCTCTGTCAGGCAGAACCAGATCTCCTTTAATATAAATTGTGTAGCTGGTTTGAGACATTAGACTATAAATGCTAGAAACAGTAGGATTCTAGTAGCATAGAATCATTTCTTCCCCAATCCCATCTTTCCACGTTTTTGGTATATTTAGTGAAAGAAGGGGCAATGAACAGACACAATTAAATCACCTTGGAATGCCGACACATACTGGGTTGTCTTTATTATTGACTTGAAGGTCAACCCAAAATAGCCAAGTCTAGAAAGAATATCTTTACTTACTGGGTTCATAATTGTGAACTTAGATCTTCACATCATCAATTCAGTCATGATTTGCCAGTAGACAGAGATCAGGTGGTTTGGTTAAATATTGTGATTAGTCATTTCCTCTTAAAATATGAGGATACAATGATATGAAATAATCATGTACCTGAAATATTTTGTCAGGTAACTAAAATCAACACACATACTTGTACATACAAGTGTATTCCTCCCAGAAATGTAGGCTTGCCATAATTTCCATAAAGATTATCCCTTTTATCTTCTATTTTGCTAGGAAAGAATGTTTTCCTCCTAGTAAGTTAGCAGTACTACACTCAGTTTCCTAATAATATATAATATCTAATAATGATATTTAACATTTGAGTTCTTACTATATGCCAAGCACTTTACATGTATTCATGTTTTTAATATTTTTACAAAACTGCCAAGTGAGTGCTTCTATTATATCCATTTTACAGATGATGAAATTGATGTATTTAGGTTAAATAACTTGCTTAAGCTCACATAGTGAATCTGACTCTTTAACCCAAGAAGTCTAGGTTTAGAGTCTATGTTTTTAGCCACCACTCTTAGTTAGTTAAATCAATATTTGCTGGATACACAAATGACTATTTTCTCTAACAATGCATTCTCTTGAATGCAGTTGTCTTTTTCTTTTTAGAAAATCTACAGATTTTTTCTCTCTAGAAACTCCTTCAGAAAAAAGCAAAACAGTGTAGGGCTGAAGACAGTGGTGCTGAGAAATGAATAGCAAGTCACCTTGCTGATGATTGGAGAATGACCGAGAATAGCATTCAGGCATGCTCTGTTATGTAGCCTGATTCATTGCATAAGAAAACTAGTATGTTTTATCTATAAGGGTGATCTAGATATGATCAAACTCTACTCCAATCTCCACTGTACCTCTCAATCACAGTCTATTTCTCCAATTAGAGAACTCGAAGCAACTCATCTGCTATCTTAACTCAAATTAGTCAGTGTTTTAAGACTGAAATATAAATGTTGTGAGATAGGAAATGATTGATTATATCCAGAAACCCTAGATCAGCACCTGCTCCACACTGATTCAGAGTCTACCCTGTATTTGTATCAACAAAAGACAAAGTCGGTTCTGTTGGAAAAGTTGAGTAAAAAACATTAGGGTGTAACTTCTCTGAAAGGTGTCAATTTGTGAACATAGACTTGATTCTTTAAACTTTTGAACTAGCATAAGACACCACCTTTCCTAAGAAATTTTAATTGACTACATCAAGAATATGAGAAGTCTGCAGGACAAGTATCCAGTAAAAGGACTTTAAGAAAAAAGAAAAGAGCTGTTCCAAACTCATTAGACAGCAGCAACTCCAGTAAATAGGTGCTTAACTTTCTAATGCTAAAAATAGGTTTTTTCAGAAATAACTGAAATAAGGAAAACATTACCTATTGATCATACTATGCATATAACAACTGAATTTTCCTTTATGTGCATGTAGGAAAGTCAGAGAAAGGGACAATCATCATAACATCAACTGTCATAATGCATTTCTAAATATTAGTAAAATCAATTTAGCTTAACTTGATTTGTAATACATTTTTTGATTTATTCAAACTCCCTGCATATATCCAAACACATATGCCTACATCTTAACGATCTAAAGTCCTTAAGAGCAATATCAATTTCTGTGATGCTTAACAACTACAGTCTTTTCTCAAAATTATACTCCCATGTGATTCATGTAGTGTTATTAAACAAATACTAATTGAAGATAAAGGTCATTTTCAAATGATTAAAGAAACATAAAATAAATAAACAATCTGAGAACATCTATGTTAGTATATTCATTTCAAACTTAAACCAACAACAGTCTTCAATAGTCTTTCAACAATCATGAAATCTGTAGAATGCGCCTCATCTATCTGAATGATGGGTAGTTGCTATAATCTGGGACTGTTAATTTAATTACATGCTGTTTATTCAAAGTAACAAGTTTTTCTCCAAGACTTATTTGTATAATCATTTGATGTTCAAATATGTCCTAAGGACATAGTTAATTAACAAATGAGCAATAGCTAGTTCATGAACAAAAATAACAAAACAGAAAGCCTAAAATAAAAATTACATGTGTATATTTAATGTATAGCAGGGGACAATGGCCAGAGAAATGTTTTAGAGGCAAGATTCTGTTGATTCAGGTTTCTTTTGCTGTCTTTTCTGAGTGTTGGTCATAAAACTCCATAGTGTCAACTATTATCAATAGAAAACATACTTGGACTACAAAGATATGTAATATCACAGGATGATTTTCTCATGAATCAGACTGGTATGCTACCACATAAACAAATCCCAACCATCATGACAATTTATTTAACTCAACTAGTTAACTTATAAAATAGTTTTTTATATTCTAATATATAAATTTTAGTTAGCCTAAAAATTTGCTATTGCAAATTTGCTATTGCTGCTTTAATTTTATGCTGAGGAATCTAAAGCGTTATTATTGTTACTGATTAAGTAAGTATATAGTACTTGAAAATTACAGTATTATGCCTTCATATTTGGCAAGAATGTGAATATTGGTCTATGAACCAATGAAATAATTTTCTTCTCTATCAAATAATTTTTATCCACCAAAAAACCTGAATGCAAAGTGAGCGTTCTTTAAAAAATTCCACCTTTCAATTGACATTTTATATGTAGGATCAGAAATACCTGAATTTAGAATATCATTACTACTTTTTTTGAAAGGCAAAAAAGGAAAAAAAGTTACATTTTAGTCAAGTATTGCTAGAAAGAAATAGGAAATCTTTCCACAAGTAAGGTCCACACTACAATGGCAAAGTCTAGTTAGAAGCTTTAATTTAGTATGTGAATTTCCACCTCACCAAAAAATTCAGATACTTTATCTAGAGACCAGATCAACTTTGAAACTACCTTCAAGATATCTCTAACCTTCAAGTAGATAAAAATGGAGAATTGAAATAGAGCTGTATAATATAAATTTGCAAATATTTCTGAGGCAACAAAATGACCAGTAAGAATTTTAAAATTTACTTTAATGACTCCATTTCTAAGATACGTGAATACTAAATGTATCTATTATGTGTAGTAAAAATATCTTGTCACATAGCCATACATTTTTTCTCTCTTCCTTATTATCACCATTCTAGTACATAACATATTTTCTTACCTCTGAATGTTTTACCACTTTAAATGACCTCAAGCTATTGGTCTACTTTCCAAGTTACCATGAGGATATTTACTTGAAATCTATCATCTACCTACTTTTATGAATTCAAGTTAACAGAAAGTGGCACTTTACTATATTTTAAGATTCTTTTTTTTTTGAGATTCTTTTAAGATTTCTTTTCTGAGAAAATTTCACAAGCCATCAGTTGCTTCTGTGTTACCAATAACTGGCATTAAGAACATTAGCCTTTTTATTCTTTAAAAGAAAGATTATTCATTTACGTAAACTGTTTTCTCCTTGTTTATACATATTGATGATTTCAAACTGGGTCTCAAGAGCTGGATTTCTTGGAAACTTAGACTTTTGGAACTGGAATGGACATTAGAGATCATCTACTCCAACCCCTTCATTTTATGGTTGAGGACACTGAGCCCAGAAAAGATAGCTGAGTGACTTTGGGCAAGTTTACCAAGTGAGAGAGCCAGAATCAGAAGCCAGGTCTCCTGACACCAGTTAGGAGCCAGGTCTCCTGACTTTTAGTCCAAGGATATTTCCATTACACATACACTGACTCTCTATTCTTTGAGGCTGTCTTGGGGCTGCTCACACTGCTCAAGCTACTTTGTAAATGATCACATTCACCAAATAAAATGCTTTTGATGACAAGTCATGGGACCTTGGAACACACCTGTGTAATCAGGCTATACTCACAATCATGATTTCCCCCTGCCTGGAACACCTCAGGGACTCCTCGTGGAGCATGCAATAAATTATAAGCTCCTCAACATGGTATTCAAAGCAGTATACGCTCTAGCCCCAACAAATCTCATGAAAGTCTCCCCCTCTTGATCTACGCTGTTGACACTAGCCTTTGTTCAGTTCTTCTAAGGCGCCAAACTCCTTCCTATCCCGCACATGCCATTCTTTCCACACAGGCTTTTTTCCCCACACTTTGTCTGGCTAGCTCTTAATTATTCTTCAGATCTCAGTTTTAAATATAAGACCCCTTAAAAAGGATTTCCCCAAGCCCTCTGATCATTTGCCCCATTCCCATCTCCTTGTTTTTACATTCTTATTGCAACCTATATCTTTTAGTGTTTATACCAAGTCCAATTAATGAATCATTTATTCAGTCACTTATTTATATTAATTTCTTGTTCAATCTACTCCAAGCTCTATAAGAACAGGCACTCTGTCTATTCTTAGTCACCACTCTAGCCTCTAGCACTTAGCAGACTGTGCTGAAACACAATAAACACAGTAGCTAGTATATTTACTATAGCTAGTTGATTACTATGTGCCAGACCTTGTTCTAAAGCTGACGATCTTACTTGACGCTCCAACAATCCCATGAGGTTGGTACTAGTATTATATGTATTTCACAGATGACGAAACCCAGGCACAGTGCATTCAGAAAATTGCCCAGTATCACAGAGCTAGTAAGTGATGGCACTGAGATTTGAATTCAAGCATTCTGATTCCAGAGTCCATTTTATTCAAATAATTATTATGCTGATGTACACTCAAATATTTGTTGAATAAATGAATAAACTTACCCACCAAATCAAATTAATCATATCACTGAACTATATAAATGGAATAACACCACCACATATAGAGTTATAATATTTCAGGCACTAAGTAGTATACATATTTTAATTATTTAATCTCACAGCAATCCTACTGTCATTACCACTTCATAGATGAGGAAACTAAAGAACAGAGAGATTAAATAACTTGCTCAAGATCATATTGCCAGTTAAGTGGCACATCTGGTGTTCAAACACAGGCAGTTCATTCCAAGTCTGTGCCTTAACTTCTATACTGCCATGCTGTGACAGCCCATATCTGAAAACAGCTCTAAGTTAATAAAATACTAATATAACAATAATTAGTGAACACACAAAAGAGGGAGGAAACCCGTCTGTTTAGGCTAAATTGACATCCTCTATATAATGGAGATAAATAAAAATGCTCTCCCCTTGTATAAATGAAAGGTAGCCCTTCCTTCTGGTGGATATCACTCCATAGCACAGTGAAGGGTCTTTCTGGGGAGTGATGGATGTGAAGGATGCCTTCTGCATTTCTTCTCTTACCCTTTAACTGGGCTCCCTTGCAAAGGGCACCACCTGCATTTCCATATGCGGTAGCCCTGGTTAGACTACATAGAATTGTCAAAAGCATGTGCACACAGTAAGGAAAAAGGAAAGATCTAACTCTAGGATAAAGGCTTAAAAAATGCAAAAGCAATGTAAAAATCCAGAGCCATGGTGAGCAAAAAGAAAAATCTTGCTCAAATGTGCTAAAACCTTGTCAAACCTTGCTAAAATTACAGATGCACTATGCTCTTCACCAAACTCTTCAGTTTCAGCAGCTAGAAAGTGACGATAACAACACTTACCTTGAAGGAATCCTTTCAATAATAAAAGAATATTGGTGAAATCCTTTCTGTAAATGATAAAGCACCATGCAAATTCTGTTTACTCAATATTCAAATCTTATAGACTCTATAAGGATCCTTTTTTCAGGTCTTAAAACAATTTTGTTCTTTGTGAAAAATTACTAGTGAAAAAGCATTGCTTTATATGATGATCCTTTGAACGTATGATTCCACTTTGCACATGGTTGAAATTGTATACTCTGAATATGCCAGCACAACAGAAACTAAAAAAGAGGCAGCCTTAGCATGAGGTAGCCTTTTTCTCTAAGATCGTCCTTTTGGAAGAATACTTAAAAACAAAAGTGTAATGAAAAGAAAAATTTTAGTTCAAGGTTGGATGACTCCAGTCAGCTCATTTGGACAAAGGATAGATGTTATTGTTCCAGAGTCTGGGTATTCAGCAGTTTTAGAAGGTGTGCTATAAAAGTAGGGCAACGAAATCTAGCTTTAGAAGCCAGATCTCACAGACTGTGGCCCGTGTGCAGTGTCAAAAGAATAGACCAAACTGGTCAGTTGCATGAAAGAAAAGTAAAAATAAATCAGATCAGCAAGAGTGTAGATGAAATGAGCAATTTGACCACACAGTTACAATGCATGATATTGGAATTACTAAGCACAGTTAATGTGAGAGACATTGGGAAATTCATTTAAATTCTCTATATGCTTCAGGTCTCCCAGATGCAAAATGCAAATAATGAAAGTCTTTCTTTCTAAAGTGGTGTCACATGCTTAGGAGAAGGACACTACATGAGCAGGGAGAATAAACCTGTTATCTTTGATGACAAAATGAGATCTTATAACCTTACCTAACAGATTGGTTAACCACAAGGCCAGATCTTCTTTCATCGGTAGCAAATTAGCTTCATGTCTGCTGGCCAGCCACTGGCTATACTGATGCATATCAGAGAGGCCAGGTCCACTGCGTACCTTTGGGCTCAGAGCAGTGCACATTATTTATCCACTTGTAATACCTGTTTTGGAAACAAAAGAGCAATTGCTTTTTATACAGACTTCTCTTGTTAAAATCTCACTGCCAATGACACAGTAAGGAACAGGATCTGTGGAAGTTCGGATGACAAGTCAGGTTATTAATTATTAAACCCTCATGAAACACTGTTTGCTTTACTTGTACTGGCCCTGTCACTTTTGACCAACTACTTGGTAGGAAGCAGCAGCTGTCAAAGGTCAAATAGAAAAATCAAACAGTAAGCTCTCTGCTTGTGTAAAACATCAGATTTGGAAAAACGACAGTTTCTAAGGAAAGAAATTCTACTTATTCAAAAACAATAAAAAGTGGTTGATTAAAATTTTGGTATCCAAATTGTAAACTCCCATTGTTTGGGTTAATTTTTGAAGCCAACGATTTCCACAGAATTTTAGGACTGAATACTAGCAAAATTGACCTTTGTTCACTGCAATTTAAGCATTTCATTTGGAAACTGCTTCAAGATGGAGTAATTCACACTCCAAATTTTGATCCGCAAAATTTGGACTTGCAAAATTTCTTATAAACATATGACCACTACTCTTAAAACTATTACCTATGAGATTAAGCACAGCCCTTGGTTCTTTGCAGATGGCCAAGTAATCATGCACTTACACTTTAGAGAATTGGGTGGGACATGGGGGAGTGCATCCTTTTAGAGTCCCTACTACACTTCTCTTATTTTACAGTTAATGAAAACAAAATCAAAGAGGAAGGGTGACTCAACCAAGATCATATAGCTAGATCACGGCAGAGTCAGGCTTGAACTTGGGTCTTTACTCTAAGACCATTACTGTTTTCAGAATGACACATTTTACAAAATAGTGTCATCAGGAACCCACGTTATAACCCAGGAATTACACCGTAATTCTAATAAATATCGTCACAGGTTTTCTTTTGTCATACTTTGTACCTTCTCACTTTGTATGTTTTGCATACTAGGGTTTGTTTGTATTCATGTTTAGCAAAGAAGTAATTACATGACATATCTTATATCTACACAGTAAGGGATGATTTCACTAACCTATGAGTAACACAATCTTCTATGTGGGTTGCAGAAAAGATGTATGAATATATACTTGGCCTTAAATGTAGTACTATTGTATGCATTATTTATAGGACCTAAAACTACAGATGTAATATTGGAGCGGGAAGGTAATAAACTCATAAATTTATGTGTAGAACTCCATTCTGTATGCAAATAGTGACTATAAAATAACCAAATGCATTATGACTGAATGAAATGAAAATGAAGATGTTTGCAAATGACAAAAAGTAAGATTTATATGATATAATGGGGTTTTCAGCTATATTTATTACTAATGGTATTTTAAGTTCACCAGTATAAGTTGTATATATCCTTGTCAGTTTTATCATTTGAAACGTTACATAGCATTCTTTTCCAATTAATCTCAAACTCTAATTCTCTTAGCCTCGGTTAATTTTTGCCTTTTAAAGACAGCTTTTAAACAAAATAAGACATTGGTGTTCAGAAAACTGTAAAATGTGACAGTTTCACAAACATTTTGCTGTAGCATTAGAAAAGACTGCTGGGAACATGGTTAAACACCTAAAAAGTGTCATAAATATATAATTTAAAAGCACAGACAATTTAATTTCCAGAGAAATTATGCTTTGAAGTAATTTTTGCAGAAAAAAATTACTGTAAGTTTTCTTTGAAAACACCTTCCATAAATCTCTGTATATCTAGTCATCTAAAGTAATAACTAGTGAAAATGTGAAACATTTTAATATACCTTGTCATATGCTACTAAATTGTCATTACAGGGACCAGAAGATCACAATTGTCTATTTTCTTTTGCAGTTAATCATGACATTATTCATATAAAGTCCTAAAGATTCTCCAAACCCTGTGACTAAACCAGAAGGCTAAAACATTTTTTGCCCCAGTTCTTTAAAAAATAGGTCCAACCCCAGGAAAACAAAACATTTCCCAGTAGTTGGTTAGGATTCCTACAGGCTAGCTAGCCTCAGAAACAAACATTTAAGTAATAATACATTTAAGCACATGATTCATACATTTAAATAACTAATTGAAATCTTAAAAGGGTTACCTCTAAAATGCCTTTCTTCTCAAGACACAATATCTCCCGCTACTTTCCTGAAAGTGAGATGTGGTAGTTCAGTAACTTTACCTACATCCTATTATGTTCTCTGCAACTTCCATTTAAGCATCAGAGTCCTATTTTGCTTTGTAAAAGCAAGAAGACACCTCAGATTCGTAAGCTCATTGTCCAGCAAAGAATTCATCAAGGGATAGTTTACAGTAAGCCTAATGGCATGTAACAGTTTCAGTGAGCCAGAGGGACACAATCTGTCCCCTCAATGCTTCTAAACAGTGAAGTTTTTATTTTCCTTGACAGTGGCACATTTATTTCTCATGTAGTCTGTCCTGTATTTTGCCAGAAATGTAATTTAAACTATCTTCTAATATTTACAGATGATCATTAAGTTAAAACAATAAGAATAACTAAGCAATGTTTGTTACGCTGCTTTGTATATAATCAAAATTATATGTAAAGTGAAAAAAAAGAAAGAACAGTTATATTTTCCCAGGAGGCAAAGGTAGGAGAAAGAAGGCTTAGTGGGTAATTAGCATCTGACAGTAGTTAAACAATGAAACATATGCCAAATATGTAGACACCTAAGTCACTGTCATAGATAGGGACTCTTCTGTTTAAGGGACTCTTCTGTTTAAGTCCCTTTTGAAAAAAATTAGGATTTTGATCCAAATTCTTCTGATCCTTTTTTCACATTTTAAATCACCATCAAACTTGGCATGACTCTATGGTTTAGCTGAAAGTCATTACATGGTGGTCTTGGATTTAAATATAGCTGAGATATGAATAGAAAAGATGAAAATGGACCCAGCTAGCCGGATCAAAATTTGGAGTGTGAATTACCCCATGTTGAAGCAGTTTCCAAATGAAATGATTAAATTGCGGTGAACAAAGGTCAAATAAATTTATATTACCCAGATAAAAAGATCACTACAGGATTATAAACCTTTTATAATTTTCAACAAATGTTTAATCCATCTGAATGAGTTGAATTAGATCACAAAGAACAAATTACAAGACAAAGGTCATTTCTGATCTTTTGAATTCATTCAAACATCTTCGAAAACCACCAGAGATACCAAGGGGTAGCTTTTAAGACAGGAAATGAAATGATACACTGACTTGAAGAAAAAAATAGGTTTTGGAGAAAGAGAAACTTCTTTTTTTGTATAACATATCTAAATACTGAAAGATGTTACTATTAAAATTCATACAACCTAAATATTTAAAAAGCTTGATAAGTAACTTCAGTAATTACTAAGCAAAGCCAATCGCTTTGAAAAAAGGAGTAAGGATTCAAATGCTTGTATGCCTTCTTCAGACTATGGCTTCTCCAAGCTTTACGGGTCTATCTAAAAACGGATAACTCAACCCTCAGGATTTGGAATTCAGAAAAATAAAACTTAAAGGGAAAAACATGCAGAAACTTAATACAGAATTCTTCAAAGAATGTGTGTGCGTGTATTTTTTTCTTTCTTTCCATAGAAGTGATTCTGGAATAACCATTATGAATATGATGAGACTTGAACCAGCCCAGGGGAAGAAGAAAAAATTAATGACTCCATAAGTACAATATCACATGTTTCAAAGATTCTGTTTAGTCTGTTGTTCCAGAATCCCAGTTGAAGACATAGTTTTGACTCTGAGGAAAAAGTATTCTTTTTCACCACCTAGAGGTGTGCTTCGATTATGACCAAGATGGTTTCTGGTTTATCTCTAGTCTTTGTTGCCATATTATAAAAAAAGTATCGCAATATTGCATGGAAAATAAATTGGAAAGACAGAAAAATAAGAATAAAATGATAAACATTATATCACTACTGTCTGATATGAAATTCTGCTAAGAAGCGTGAATAATAGAATATTAGAGCTGGAATCAGGAGTCCTGGGGTCAAATACTGGCTCTACTACCTGGCCATTTAGTAGTTGTTCTATCCTAGTTATATGACTTTTTCTCTTTGTACTTGAGTTCTCCAGTATGTATAATGGAGGTTAACACCTCACATATACGTGTGAAGATGAAATATTTGTGTCAGTATTTGGCATATATTGTACATTCAACAAACACTAGCTAAATTGAAATCATCACCATAGGAAATATGCAAAAATAAAGCTTCCACTGACTTATTTTAAAAAGAAAAGAAATTCTGTAACAAAAATAGGAATATTTTGTAGAACTCTAGATAACTAAGAAATGGCAAAAGCCAGGGGGAGAAATGAAAACAGATAAAGAATTGATGAAATAAAACCATAAATAATGGAAAATCCCAAGTTTTCTTCATATTGAGAGGGATGAAACTCCCAGGATGATGAGTGAAATGCTGAACTCCAAGATGGGTAGTTTACATGTTTTTAAAAACAAATTTTGGTAACATATTATACTTCATTTTGGCATCAAAGACTCATAAGCTATTAAGAAAGGGGAATGCCATGCCTCTCAAAATAAATGTGAAAGGATGTCACCACACCCTTCCCCCCCACAAAGACACCTAACTGTGGCCATTTAAAACAGAGTGCTAATGAACCCACAGTCAAGGGTCCCTGCACTAAAGGTCACCTTTGTTCTGATTTAGAGCATCGACCTCCCCTCTGTCTAGTCAGTTTTGTGTGCTATGGGTGTGAAACAACTAAGAAAACAAAGTTTATAGGCCAATAACACTGTCTTTTACAATTAAAAAAAATAAAAACACCTTAAGCCAAACACCCTTCCATAATCTGGAAGGAGAAAATGCTATCTTTCAAACTAGACTCAAAGAATTAACAACCAAGGATAGCTCTAGATGGCTCTTTCACCATTCTGAGTTCTTTATGCCTATGTGATTCACTTTGGCTGGCCAATAATATATCTACAAAGCTATATATTCTCAACCAATGTCATGAATGTAAAATCTTAACCTAAGAATCTGAACAGAAAATAAAAGTCCAAAATGTAATCAGAAAGGTAATTCTAGATCTTGTAAATGGACCTCTGCTTCTGGCTAAGGGGAGCAACTTGTCCGAAATTAAAAAGCGCCAAGTGTAAAGGCAAAATGACACTCGTTACTAGTTTTTCTAATTATATAATAAAATCTTTAAACTCAAATGGACCTTAGAAGATTTACCAGCCAAATTTCTGGTTATTAATAAGGGACTGGAAGCCTAAGACATTTTGGCCTAAGTAACAAGTCTAGTTAGTCATTAAAAGTACCCTACTCAGCCCTTCTGGTGCCCAAACTCAAGGAATGCTAACTCTTTTCCAGGAATCTTTTTCTTATTTTGCAGCCCCATGATGAGTTGTCTTGAACCAAATGATGGTATACCTACAATAATAATTCCTTCTCAAATCATGACCAAAATATTAAGACTGAGTGGGAACTAATTTCTTATATTTTCTTGGCATTAGAGATTTTTAAGTTTTTTTTTTTTAAATTATACTAAAGTATTCTTCCAAACAATTTAGCTCAGGTTTCTGGACCCCTACCAGATTAATTTCAAACTTAATTTGAATAGAAAATCACCTGAAAGCCATTTAATTGATTAGGATGTTTGAGGACTTACATCAAAATTTAACCTAAGTTGATTAAGTAAATCTTAATTCATAAGAAGATGTTGTTGTGTGTGTGTCCATGTGTGTGTTGTTTGCAATAAAAAGATTTCTGTTTTACGTAACTATAGTGTAGTTGAGAGCTAGCAGAGTTCTACATTCTGTTGAATATATATGTACTCTCATGTAAGGGGAGAGCATTAGCAAAAACTCAGTTGCTTTGACTCTGAAAGCATTTAGGACAGAAAAATTACACAAGCATCTTACTCTTTTTGCCAAGAGATATTTTCTACCTTTACTCCAATTCTTTTCTCTAGTCAGAAAACACTGAGTGGAAAATCTTGATAGTCGTCCAGGAGAAATTAAAAGAAACAGCGGGATCTCTGTGCCACCATATCAAAACCACAAAGATACCGAAATTACCTTAACATCAGCTCCAGTTTTAACAACTCCCTCTGCAAACAAACTGTTAGAGCCTCATTATTTGGTTTCAACCAAGGTAACTTTGGCCTTCCAAAGGCTCCCGAAGTCTATAAATATAAAGCAGGCTTGCAGGCTTGAAGCAAAATTCTAAAATTATGCATAACATACTTAGGATTAATATAAGACCTGACATTCTTCCATACCTGCAAGTTTAACTAAAATTTCTTACCAAGATACTAGGACACTCAGTGGCAATCACAGTACCTTTTGTACCAGATGAAATAAATTTTGCCTTGTGAGTTTATTTCCCAGCAAAGCACAGTCCACATCACAAAAGAATGGTGTGTAACACTAAAATGAAGAACTAAGCCCCAAATTCAGTAGCACACAGGCTGAAATACAAGCTACCTTTCCCTTTCAGAGCCCACTCAGGGAACCGTGTACTAAAGCTGCAAGGTGCATTGCAAAGGCTGCCTGTCCCATGCCTCAGATATCTGTCCCTTACCTTGTCTTAGGCACTGAGAACCAAGATGCCCATGCTGGAGAGGACTGCCACAGTCACCACCTCCTCCTCCACAGTTAGGGGGGAGCATTCCTCGAGAAGGAACTCATTGATCAATTTCAAAGACAGGCTGGGCAAACCAGATCCAGCTGGAGTTAATCAGCTTCCACACTGCTAAGATGTTAGGGAAGAAAACCAGTGAGCAGAGGCCTCCTCAGCCTTGTCTCTGTGAATCTCAGGGGGTAGGTGAGGAGAAAAGGTGGATTTCCTCTGCCTGGCTGGCACCTCCGACCTGTCTGAGCCTTTATTTAACACTAGGAGGCCTAATGGGTGTTCCTGTGCACATGCAGATCTTATTTCCTGGGCATAAGATCTCCCATAGTTGATCTAGCTTTGTAGGAGAGGGTGCTTGGGGAGAGGGAGGAGTTTACAAGAGAGACAGTAAAGTTTTGCAAACTCTTCACGGTAAGAGGATGAAGATGAAGAAGGTGGGAGAGAGGAAAGGTTTTGATTTCCCAAAAGGTTAACTGGAGGAAAGTGGACAATCCCCCCGCCCCACACACACACCCCAATTGTACTGAAAGGTAGAAGACAGAATCTGTTAACCCCTGCTTTTGCTTCCCCTCTATTCATGACAGTAGAAACTTCGGATGTCTGGACTAGGCTAATGGCAATTTATTAGGCTGATAGAATTTAATCTTGCCAGAATCGTTAATGCCTCCAAAGCCAAGTTGGCTCCTGTGCTCCCCAAATAATTTCAGATTCCAAAACCTTGCTCTTTGGACGAGAAGAACAATACCAGGCAAAAAAAATCGCCCCAAAGGGGGTTGATTCATAGGCTAGCCTAGCGTTTGTTTATTCACGTAGCAAAAGCTCGACTCTGTCAAACTCATCAGTGGAAGACAGCATCACCCCAAATCACGCGTGTCGTGCTCTTTCCCCCCCTCCCGGCCTCCTTGACTCAAGTAAAGCAATAAGGATCAATCCATTAAGACCATCCCCCCTCCGCTTTCCTCTCCTCAATAAGGGACAACGCTGAGCATGCAGACAGAGACCCTCTGCACGAAATGCATATGTGTGTCTTTACAATCGTTGTGCTAATGAGAAATCCTCACTCCTGTCCCCGGTTGGCTGAGCCGCCCCAGCGGGTTTCTTCGTTGCGGCGGTCATTTGGACTGTTCCACAATAGGGATGAGGAACACATGGTCGCTTCCAGGGAGTCAGAGAGTCACCCACTGCAGTGACCACACACCGAGCGCCACAGCCCGTCCGGCTGTCCGAGGCTCTCCACCCTTCCCAGCCGCGTGCCCGACGTTACTGGCAACGACGGCCCCCCTCCCCTGCCGCCAGCCGTGCAGCAGAGGCCGGGGCTCCGCAAGCCGGGCTGCAGAGCGCTCACGCCGCGGCAACGGCGGCGGAGAGCGGGGCCCGCCCGCCTGCTCACCCCCGCGTCCGGAGCTGGGCTGCTGGCGGCTCTCAGGGGCACCGGGGCTCCCGGCTCGGCTCCTGCAGCGTCTCGGGGCCGGCCCCCTCCCGGCGCGGGTCCTGCGGCAGCCGCTCTCCGCACCCCACCAGCCCGGCGGCAGCGGCAGCAGCTCCAGCCGCGCTGCCCCTCTTCATACTTCTCTGATGGCTCCTCTCGGTGCTGTTTGGGAAAACGATTTTTTCCCCCTGCCAGAAACAGATTTCCTACATTTCATCAGTCCACATAGACCGAGCGGAAGTAAAATGCTTACTTTTTCTGGTGGACAGCAAACGCAATTGACACTGATTTACCCTTCAAACGGGGAGAGATTGTATTACAAGCCCTTGGCAGCAATTCCGAGGTTGGGGCCAAGCTCCGGCCCCCTCCCGGTCCCCCAAACACTAACCTAAAGGGCGGGGGAGAGCGGTGGGGAGGGGATCATATTTAACTCGGAGGTTTTAACAAAGTCAGTGGCTTTAGCACAATATTAAAATTGGGTGTTGGGAAGGTTTTGCTTTCCTGGTCAGTGATTTTGCAGACTCGGAGGCGTGAGCTTGCCAGTAACTTGGGCCACTCTTCGTTAAAATTGAACAATTTGATTTC